>NC_091282.1:515679712-515983212 GCF_032444005.1 Ranitomeya imitator | reverse complement strand
TGCAGAACCGAGACGCAAACTGGGGATCCCAGTCACTGACAATTTTGTCAGGCATACCGTGTAGGCAGAAAATGTGCTTACTAAACAATGCTGCCAAGGCCCGTGCAGAAGGTAGCCATGGAAGAGGCACCAAGTGCACCATTTTGGAAAAATGGTCGGTGACTACCCAAATAATGGTGCAGCTACGGGACTTGGGTAAGCCCACCATGAAGTCCATCCTGACCATTTCCCAGGGCCTGTCCACCACCGGCAGGGAGTAAAGTAGTCCAGCAGGCCATTGTCGAGGAGCCTTATTCTTGGCGCCTTAGACACAAGCATGAATATAGTCTCCGACGTCACGGGCCATATGCGGCCACCAGTACGTCCTCGCCAGAAGCTCAGATGTCCTTTTGGTCCCAAAGTGTCCACCCTCCCTGGACAAGTGAGCCTAAGAGAGAACCTCTGGTCGCAAATTAGAAGGCACCAAAGTCTTGCCCAGGGGCACAGACTCTAGCGAAATCGGGGCCACGGTTCTCAGGCTCTCAGAAGGGACTATAAGACGAGGCTCCTCCTCCTCTGATGACACTACGGAGCGAGAGAGAGCGTTGGCACGAATGTTCTTCTCCCCGGAGAGAAAATGGAGGGTGAAATTGAACCAGGAAAAGAAGAGGGACCATCTAGCCTGGCAAGAATTTAGCCACTGGGCAGTCTGTATATAAACCAAATTATTGTGGTCGGTGTAAACTTGGAAGGAAAAGCGAACCCCCTCCAGCAATTGTCTCCACTCCGAGAAAACCAACTTCATGGCTAGCAACTCCCTGTCCCCGATGGAATAATTCCTCTCCGCTGGTGTGAAGGTCTTGGAGAAGAAGAAGAAAGGATGCTTTTGACCTTGAGCATCGTTCTGGAACAGGACTGCTCCAGCACCAAAAAAAGAGGCATCCACCTCCATGATAAATGGTTTATCAACATCGGGGTGATGTAAAATTGGAGCGCCAGCAAAGTGTGACTTGATAGAGAGAAAAACCTTGGAGACCTCCTCCGACCACAATTTGGGATATGCTCCCTTCTTGGTGAGGGCAACCAGGGGAGCTACCAAAGTTGAGAAGTGGGGAATGAAATGGCGATAATAATTAATGAACCCCATAAAGCGCTGCACCGCTTTAAGAGAGTGGGGTTCCTGCCAGTCCATCACAACCTGTAGCTTGGCAGGGTCCATGGTCAATCGGAGATGATATAGCACAGGAAAGGCAAGGATTCCTGCTCAAACACACACTTCTCCAACTTGGCATAGAGGGATTTTGCCCGTAGGAGGTCGAAGACTTTGCAAACATCTCTTTGGTGGGAGTCTATATCTGGAGAGTAGATGAGAATATCATCCAGATAGACTACGACCGAGGTGGTGACAATATCGTGGAAGATATCATTCCCAAAGTCTTGGAAAATGGCAGAAGCATTACAGAGCCTGAAGGGCATCACCAAGTATTCATAGTGCCCGTCCCTGGTGTTAAATGCCATTTTCCTTTCGTCCCCCTCACGGATGCAAATCAGGTTGTAAGCCCCCCGCAGATCAAGCTTAGTAAAAGCCCTCGCTCCCCGCAACCTAACGAATAGCTCAGATATCAGAGGCAGAGAGTATTTGTTCTTAACGGTGATGGCATTAAGACCCCTGTAATCTATGCCTGGACATAATTCTCCATTCCTCTTCTGCACAAAGAAGAACCCCGCCCCTGCAGGTGACACCGACTACCTAATGAATCCTCTTGCCAGATTCTTCTGAATGTATTGGGTCATCGCCTCCCTCTCTGGGAGAGAAAGGGGATAGACTTGACCCCAGAGAGGATCTGCATCAGGAAAAATGTCAATAGGACAGTCATAGGGGCGGTGGGGCAGAGGGGTCTCTGCAGCCTTCTTGGAGAACATGTCCGCACAGGGCCAATAGTGGTTCGGGAGAGAGGAAACATCTGCGGCTACTTGTAGCAACCTGAACGCACTCCCTCAGACATCTACCCTCACAAGATTCACTCCATCCCAGAATTCTCCCAGAGGATCACTCTATATGAGGAGAGTGGTAGCGTAGCCATGGTATCTCAAACAGGACCTCATCAATCCCCTCGGGAATGACTTGCAGGGAGATAATCTCCTGATGAGATGGAAAAATGGACAAAGTAAAAGGGATGGTCTGGTGTGTTATTTGTGAGGGAAGAGTCGACCCATTCACCACTCGTACAGTAACTGGCTTAGCGAGCATCACCAGGAGTATTGTGTGGCATTGGGCGAAGGCAGAGGACATACAATTCCCCTCCACTCCGGAATCCACACAAAGCTTGACTGTAAGGCCATGTGCACACGTTAAGGTTTTTTCGCATTTTTATTGCATTTTTTCGTGCTCAAAACGCTATAAAAACTCATTAAAAATGCATACATTATGCATTCTATCATTTAGAATGCATTCTGCATGTTTTGTGCACATGGATGCATTTTTTTCCGCAAAAAAAAAACGCATCGCGGTAAAAAAATGAGCATGTTCATTATTTTTGCGGATTTTCGGCATTTTTCCCGCAATTCTGTGCATTTGGGAAAAACCGCACAAAAAAACGCACAAAAAACGCATAAAAAACACGTCAAAAACACGTCAAATTGCGGTAAAATCGCGGTAAAAACGCATGCGGATTTCTGGCAGAAATGTCCGGTTTTTGTCAGGAAAATTTCTGCAAGAAATCCTGACGTGTGCACATACCCTAAGAGTGGTTGGGCCTAAACTGATTGTCCCTTTGAATGACAGTTTGGAAGAAAATGTCGCCATGTCTAGTGTACCACCTCCTACGTCCACTAGATGCTGATATTCTCCCGATCGCTGTGAACATCTGGAGGCAAGATGTCCTGACCGCCGGCAGACATGACAGATCTTGAGTGCACGAGTGGTCCGGGACTTAGATCCCGCTCGTGACACCTCCTTGGCCTCATGTGGCACAGATGCCTAGACAGGAGAATCCAGAGGTATGGCGAAGGTGGGAGACAGACGAAACCTCTGCCGACACTGAGCTCGCTCCAAACTTTGCTCGTTAAAATGAAGGTCGATGCAAGTTGAAACAGCTATTAGCTCCTCGAGTGTGGCGGGAATCTCCCTAGTGGCCAAAGCGTCCTTTACATGGGCAGCCAGCCCCCTCCAATATACAGGGATGAAGACTTTATCCGGCCACTCCAGCTGAGATGCTAAAGTCCGGAAGTAGACGGAAAAATGGCTGACCAAAGATGAGCCCTGTATCAGTGCCAGCAGTTGGAGCGCCGTATCATAAGAGACTTGAGGTCCCAAAAAGACCTGTTTCATAGTGCTCAGGAACCGGAGAGCACTCTGCACCACATGATCGTCGCACTCCCACAGCGGGGTAGCCCACTCCAACGCCCTGTCCGACAAGAGGGATATAATGAATCCCACTTTAGCCTGCTCTGAGGGGAAACATGCAGCCAAGAGCTCAAGGAGTATCACTCACTGGTTCACGAATCCCCTGCATGACCTGCTCTTGCCAATGTACCTATCTGGCAGTGGGAGGCGGGATAAGGTCGGAAAAGAGGTGGCAATGGACAAACTAGCTGCAGCCACACTAGCAGCCTGAACCGCTACTGCGGTAACATCCACAGCTGAGGTTGTGCGCTTGAGAGCCGCCAACCTGCCCTCCAGCTGCTGTATGTATCGCTGCAGTCGCTGTTCATCCGCCATTACTATCCAGCAGGGCCGGCGTCAGCACCCGGCGCACCTGGGCAAGTGCCGGGGCCCTGGCTAGACAGGGGCCCATTTATGGTAGTAGCGGTACAAGTACTGTACACACATATGCGCTCCTGAGTCCTGGGTGCCCCGCAGCCGGACTACATCCCTGCCATGTGTGACTCATTCAAATCCCTCTCCCAGCCAGGACTCGGAGCCTGGCAGAGCACATCCATCATCCCCGGCGGCACCCTGGCAGCAGGCGGCACAGAGCTCTCTGAGGGTTTCGCATGGCACCTCCACCGTCACCATGGATATGAAGAGAGTCACTTCCGGGCCGGCGGTCATCTGTCCTGTCACTTCCGGTCGGGTGAGCGCTCATCATCCTAAGAGGCAAGAGCTCAGAGAAGATCATCCATTCCATGTCCACTGTCCAGGACAGGTCCAGCGGCAGCGCCAAGCAGAAGACTAGCAGCAGCTGCAGTCAGGTGCACGGTCGGTGCACCCTGTCCCTGTGTCCACAACGGGGGTGATGGCGCCGTGTGAAGCAGTGAGTGAGTGAGTCTTCGGTCCCAACGCATTGCGGGGGTGGGGGGATGCAGCCTGCTGAGCCTGGGAGCCAGCCAACTCCGAGAACAAGGTACGACCCGTTCATGCGGCGGGCGTGGATCATGGTCTCTGCAACTTGCAAGACAGACAGTACTGCCTGGGACTTGTGCTACAATATGGTATGTTAGCGATGCTGGGACTTGTAGGCATAGACTACTGTATATGCTAAATGGCTGGCTGTGTTATATACTACGTGGGCGGTGTTATATACTATGTCACGGGGCTGTGCTATACTACGTGCGCTGTGCTGTATACTACAAGGGCTGTGTTATATACTACATGGGCCATGGCTGTGCTATATACTGCATGCACTGTGCTATATACTGCGTGGCTGTGCTATATACTGTGTAGGCTGTGTTATATGCTGCGTGGCTCTGCTATATACTGCGTGGGCTGTGCTATATACTATGTGGCTGTGCTATATACTATATGGGCTGTTATATGCTACGTGGGCTGTGCTATATACTATGTGGCTGTGTTATATGCTACATGGGCTGTTATATTCTACATGACACGGCAAGGAAGGACCTACCGACAATCTGCAAGGACTTTGAAGAGTTGGGGAAGAAAGTAAAGGAACTGGATGCACAGGTAGTTTTTTCTTCTATCCTTCCAGTAGACGGGCATGGCACCAGGAGATGGAACAGGATTTTTGATGCAAACAACTGGCTAAGACGATGGTGCAGACAACAAGGATTTGGATTCCTGGACCACGGTGTGAATTACTGCTATGATGGACTCCTCGCCAGAGACGGACTACACCTCAACAAACCTGGGAAACACACATTCGCCAGAAGACTCGCTACACTCATCAGGAGGGCGTTAAACTAGAAGAAGAGGGGACGGGAAGAAAAACATTAGACTCGAACAAAGACGACCCAGGAAAACATACTCAGAAGGGAGGTAAGAACATTTCTAAAACAATCCACAGTGAGGAGATTGGAACAAAACAAAATCCTCTAAACTGCATGCTCGCAAACGCCAGAAGCCTGACAAACAAGATGGAAGAACTAGAAGCAGAAATATCTACAGGTAACTTTGACATAGTGGGAATAACCGAGACATGGTTAGATGAAAGCTATGACTGGGCAGTTAACTTACAGGGTTACAGTCTGTTTAGAAAGGATCGTAAAAATCGGAGAGGAGGAGGGGTTTGTCTCTATGTAAAGTCTTGTCTAAAGTCCACTTTAAGGGAGGATATTAGCGAAGGGAATGAGGATGTCGAGTCCATATGGGTTGAAATTCATGGAGGGAAAAATGGTAACAAAATTCTCATTCGGGTCTGTTACAAACCCCCAAATATAACAGAAAGCATGGAAAGTCTACTTCTAAAGCAGATAGATGAAGCTGCAACCCATAATGAGGTCCTGGTTATGGGGGACTTTAACTACCCGGATATTAACTGGGAAACAGAAACCTGTGAAACCCATAAAGGCAACAGGTTTCTGCTAATAACTAAGAAAAATTATCTTTCACAATTGGTGCAGAATCCAACCAGAGGAGCAGCACTTTTAGACCTAATACTATCTAATAGACCTGACAGAATAACAAATCTGCAGGTGGTTGGGCATTTAGGAAATAGCGACCACAATATTGTGCAGTTTCACCTGTCTTTCACTAGGGGGACTTGTCAGGGAGTCACAAAAACATTGAACTTTAGGAAGGCAAAGTTTGAACAGCTTAGAGATGCCCTTAATCTGGTAGACTGGGACAATATCCTCAGAAATGAGAATACAGATAATAAATGGGAAATGTTTAAGAACATCCTAAATAGGCAGTGTAAGCGGTTTATACCTTGTGGGAATAAAAGGACTAGAAATAGGAAAAACCCAATGTGGCTAAACAAAGAAGTAAGACAGGCAATTAACAGTAAAAAGAAAGCATTTGCACTATTAAAGCAGGATGGCACCATTGAAGCTCTAAAAAACTATAGGGAGAAAAATACTTTATCTAAAAAACTAATTAAAGCTGCCAAAAAGGAAACAGAGAAGCACATTGCTAAGGAGAGTAAAACTAATCCCAAACTGTTCTTCAACTATATCAATAGTAAAAGAATAAAAACTGAAAATGTAGGCCCCTTAAAAAATAGTGAGGAAAGAATGGTTGTAGATGACGAGGAAAAAGCTAACATATTAAACACCTTCTTCTCCACGGTATTCACGGTGGAAAATGAAATGCTAGGTGAAATCCCAAGAAACAATGAAAACCCTATATTAAGGGTCACCAATCTAACCCAAGAAGAGGTGCGAAACCGGCTAAATAAGATTAAAATAGATAAATCTCCGGGTCCGGATGGCATACACCCACGAGTACTAAGAGAACTAAGTAATGTAATAGATAAACCATTATTTCTTATTTTTAGGGACTCTATAGAGACAGGGTCTGTTCCGCAGGATTGGCGCATAGCAAATGTGGTGCCAATATTCAAAAAGGGCTCTAAAAGTGAACCTGGAAATTATAGGCCAGTAAGTCTAACCTCTATTGTTGGTAAAATATTTGAAGGGTTTCTGAGGGATGTTATTCTGGATTATCTCAATGAGAATAACTGTTTAACTCCATATCAGCATGGGTTTATGAGAAATCGCTCCTGTCAAACCAATCTAATAAGTTTTTATGAAGAGGTAAGCTATAGACTGGACCACGGTGAGTCATTGGACGTGGTATATCTCGATTTTTCCAAAGCGTTTGATACCGTGCCGCACAAGAGGTTGGTACACAAAATGAGAATGCTTGGTCTGGGGGAAAATGTGTGTAAATGGGTTAGTAACTGGCTTAGTGATAGAAAGCAGAGGGTGGTTATAAATGGTATAGTCTCTAACTGGGTCGCTGTGACCAGTGGGGTACCGCAGGGGTCAGTATTGGGACCTGTTCTCTTCAACATATTCATTAATGATCTGGTAGAAGGTTTACACAGTAAAATATCGATATTTGCAGATGATACAAAACTATGTAAAGCAGTTAATACAAGAGAAGATAGTATTCTGCTACAGATGGATCTGGATAAGTTGGAAACTTGGGCTGAAAGGTGGCAGATGAGGTTTAACAATGATAAATGTAAGGTTATACACATGGGAAGAGGGAATCAATATCACCATTACACACTGAACGGGAAACCACTGGGTAAATCTGACAGGGAGAAGGACTTGGGGATCCTAGTTAATGATAAACTTACCTGGAGCAGCCAGTGCCAGGCAGCAGCTGCCAAGGCAAACAGGATCATGGGGTGCATTAAAAGAGGTCTGGATACACATGATGAGAGCATTATACTGCCTCTGTACAAATCCCTAGTTAGACCGCACATGGAGTACTGTGTCCAGTTTTGGGCACCGGTGCTCAGGAAGGATATAATGGAACTAGAGAGAGTACAAAGGAGGGCAACAAAATTAATAAAGGGGATGGGAGAACTACAATACCCAGATAGGTTAGCGAAATTAGGATTATTTAGTCTAGAAAAAAGACGACTGAGGGGCGATCTAATAACCATGTATAAGTATATAAGGGGACAATACAAATATCTCGCTGAGGATCTGTTTATACCAAGGAAGGTGACGGGCACAAGGGGGCATTCTTTGCGTCTGGAGGAGAGAAGGTTTTTCCACCAACATAGAAGAGGATTCTTTACTGTTAGGGCAGTGAGAATCTGGAATTGCTTGCCTGAGGAGGTGGTGATGGCGAACTCAGTCGAGGTGTTCAAGAGAGGCCTGGATGTCTTCCTGGAGCAGAACATTATTGTATCATACAATTATTAGGTTCTGTAGAAGGACGTAGATCTGGGTATTTATTATGATGGAATATAGGCTGAACTGGATGGACAAATATCTTTTTTCGGCCTTACTAACTATGTTACTATGTTACTATGTTACTATGTTACATGGATGTGTTATATGCTATGGGGCTGTGTTATATGCTATGTGGGCTGTTATATACTACATGGCTGTGTTATATGCTACGTGGCTGTGTTATATGCTACATGGCTGTGTTATATGCTACGTGGCTGTGTTATATGCTACATGGGCTGTGTTATATGTGATCATGAATCGTGGTATGTGTTAAAGGGGGGCCCACTGAGACTCTTCCGCCCAGGGCCCTCAAAAACCTGGAGCCTGCCCTGCTAGCCAGACCCTATGTAAACAAGAGAGGCACGTGGTGCACGACCATAACAAGATAGTACAGGTCCTTCTCAAAAAATTAGCATATAGTGTTTAATTTCATTATTTACCATAATGTAATGATTACAATTAAACTTTCATATATTATAGATTCATTATCCACCAACTGAAATTTGTCAGGTCTTTTATTGTTTTAATACTGATGATTTTGGCATACAACTCCTGATAACCCAAAAAACCTGTGTCAATAAATTAGCATATTTCACCCATCCAATCAAATAAAAGTGTTTTTTAATAACAAACAAAAAAACCAACAAATAATAATGTTCAGTTATGCACTCAATACTTGGTCGGGAATCCTTTGGCAGAAATGACTGCTTCAATGCGGCGTGGCATGGAGGCAATCAGCCTGTGACACTGCTGAGATGTTATGGAGGCCCAGGATGCTTCAATAGCGGCCTTAAGCTCATCCAGAGTGTTGGGTCTTGCGTCTCTCAACTTTCTCTTCACAATATCCCACAGATTCTCTATGGGGTTCAGGTCAGGAGAGTTGGCAGGCCAATTGAGCACAGTAATACCATGGTCAGTAAACCATTTACCAGTGGTTTTGGCACTGTGAGCAGGTGCCAGGTCGTGCTGAAAAATGAAATCTTCATCTCCATAAAGCATTTCAGCCGATGGAAGCATGAAGTGCTCCAAAATCTCCTGATAGCTAGCTGCATTGACCCTGCCCTTGATGAAACACAGTGGACCAACACCAGCAGCTGACATGGCACCCCACACCATCACTGACTGTGGGTACTTGACACTGGACTTCAGGCATTTTGGCATTTCCTTCTCCCCAGTCTTCCTCCAGACTCTGGCACCTTGATTTCCGAATGACATGCAAAATTTGCTTTCATCAGAAAAAAGTACTTGGGACTACTTAGCAACAGTCCAGTGCTGCTTCTCTGTAGCCCAGGTCAGGCGCCTCTGCCGCTGTTTATGGTTCAAAAGTGGCTTTACCTGGGGAATGCGGCACCTGTAGCCCATTTCCTGCACACGCCTGTGCATGGTGGCTCTGGATGTTTCCACACCAGACTCAGTCCACTGCTTCCTCAGGTTCCCCAAGGTCTGGAATCGGTCCTTCTCCACAATCTTCCTCAGGGTCCGGTCTCCTCTTCTCGTTGTACAGCGTTTTCTGCCACATTGTTTCCTTCCAACAGACTTACCATTGAGGTGCCTTGATACAGCACTCTGGGAACAGCCTATTTGTTGAGAAATTTCTTTCTGGGTCTTACCCTCTTGCTTGAGGGTGTCAATGATGGCCTTCTTGACATCTGTCAGGTCGCTAGTCTTACCCATGATGGGGGTTTTGAGTAATGAACCAGGCAGGGAGTTTATAAAAGCCTCAGGTATCTTTTGCATGTGTTTAGAGTTAATTAGTTGATTCAGAAGATTAGGGTAATAGGTCGTTTAGAGAACCTTTTCTTGATATGCTAATTTATTGAGACAGGTTTTTTGGGTTATCAGGAGTTGTATGCCAAAATCATCAGTATTAAAACAATAAAAGACCTGACAAATTTCAGTTGGTGGATAATGAATCTATAATATATGAAAGTTTAATTGTAATCATTACATTATGGTAAATAATGAAATTTAACACTATATGCTAATTTTTTTAGAAGGACCTGTAAATCAAAATCACAACTGGGTGCAAACAATGGTGAATGGCGAATAATGTAATATAGAAAAAGCACCACTGCAATAATGCACACAACGTCATATATACAAAAAATGCAAAAAGAGGCTTTTATTGATACAACACACATTGTTTAAAACATAACTAAAATTACAACACAGCAAAGAACCCGGTCCATTAGACATGAAATCCACATAACAATTCATGCATAATAAGATACCTGAACATAGCCTATACAACTATTGGCTCATGGGACTGCTAATCTATGTTTTATAACCTGTCACACCAGTATGACTCCAACAGAGAAATATGTATATATCCTACAAAAAGAGGAATAGAGCATGAACAATCCCAGGGCTGAACAGTCCCTGATTGGGAAACATCTGTGAATTAACACAAAGACCCATGAAGCAGAGACTGTTGAGATAAGCAAAGAGTATAGATTACCCGTTTGTAGATATTGGCAGGGGCAGGTCTCCCCATGCACCAGGTGGACAGACCCGGGAACAAGGCCCCACGCGTATCACCCTCCAGAAAGGGCTTCGTCAGGGGAAGTGTGGTGTACCTTTTGGCCTCTGTTTAAATAGGCCACTATAGATGAGTCTGGTAGCAGGATGAGTGATAAGCTACACCTGGGCAGGAAGTAGCAAAATGCAACATGGCGCATGCGTGGCCGGAGGCCCAATGAAAGGCGACGCACATGCGTGGGTCACTAGGCAACCAAGGCGCCTGAAAAAAGCTGTGCGGCTGTATGTGCATAGCTGAGGTAGGCAGGCACCAGCTGGAGCGCAATGATGCGTCTCGAGGGGAGAATGAAGAGCCCCAAGGTGCATGTGCAATTTGCCACGCATGCACAGAAGTGCGGCCGCAGTGCCAAGAGGAAGGGCCGCGCGACGCCCAACTGCGCACGCACGGCTGGGATGAACAGAGATACCAGCGTGCCTGCATGAAATGAAATGCAGAAGTGCGCACCAAGGAAACCACAGGGCGCGTGCTCGAACTACTGCGCACATGCAGAATGGCGTATGACCTGAAAGCAAAGAAGGGGGGGTGATGTGTGACAAAATAGGGGAGAAGAAACTCCCATGCATATCTACACATGAGAACGCATGTGTGTGTGTGCATGCGCATATAGAAAGATGTACAAAAGTATGGGCATAGAGCAGGGAGGGGGCTAATTGTTAGGCACCAAAAGGGGAAATAGTAACAAGGTACCGGAATATAATGCCAGTGACACCGGTGCTAGGGTTAAAAATATAATGGACCTAACATTGTGTTAGTGGTGCTAGCAGTAGAATGCATACAGTAGCAGACATACCACAGACAACCCCCGGGGGTACATTCATACATAAGTCCTCAGGCACCCAAGAACAAATAAAAAGTCATGGAAAACATATATAAACAGTATATCAAAAGTTTATCTTTATTAAATTTGATGCACCAGACACAATCCCATCTTTATATAATAGAATGTTTGCAAACAAATACCACAACCCCCCTCCCCCCCACAACAAAACCAGAGCTGCCCCCCCACTTTTTTTACAGTGGTACTTTTTATATATTATGTTACTAGCCAGACCCTGGCGCTAGTATAATGTTAGGGCTAGCGGAACGCACCAAATCATAAAGAGGTAGATATGAGGTGCGTTCGCAACCCGGGGTCCAGCGTACAGAGATGGTACCTACTGCTGAGTAATGGTGGATGGACACTTGGACACTTGCTCACACGTGGGTTAGACTTCACCCAGTGTGAATGGAAGCAAACTCTGTTGCTTCACAGAGTCACCAAAATATGCTGTGCCTTGTTAGCAGTCACAGGGTGAAGCTGCAAGACACTGGTGGGATCCAAATGAATCACGCCCACTAAACTGGTGATTGGACTCGCTCTGACCCTCGGTGGCTTTTGAGCCCATGCTGGAGGACGCTCCGAGTCAGATGCAGAGTCCAAGCGTGAATTCCCACCCTACACTGACAGGCTGTCAGGAATAGTGTTGAGCCACCCCCCTAGTGTTCGAGTTCGGTTCGGTTCGTTGAACTGGGATGTGTTCGACGAATGTTCGTCGAACGTTCGACGAACACCATCGAACCCCATTGAAACCAATGGCAGGCAAACACAAACACATACAAACACATAGAAAACACCTTAAAAGGTGTCCAAAAGCTGACAAACTGCCCAGAAGACACCACAAACACATGGAAAAGTCACAACTACATATAGTGATGCAAAAAGAAAAGAGGTGGTGGAGTAAAAGGAGGAGGAGACACAGATATAGGCATGTCATGCCCTTCTAAAATCAAGAAAGGCTGAAGTAAAAATCTAAAATCACCCTACCAACACCCAGACGTCGTTAAAAAAATAAATAAAGAAGAAATATCTTTAGGTAGAATGGCGGTGGGTCATAGTAACATAGTAAGATAGTTAGTAAGGACGAAAAAAGACATTTGTCCATCCAGTTCAGCCTATATTCCATCATAATAAATCCCCAGATCTACGTCCTTCTACAGAACCTAATAATTGTATGATACAATATTGTTCTGCTCCAGGAAGACATCCAGGACTCTCTTGAACCCCTCAACTGAGTTCGCCATCACGACCTCCTCAGGCAAGCAATTCCAGATTCTCACTGCCCTAACAGTAAAGAATCCTCTTCTATGTTGGTGGAAAAACCTTCTCTCCTCCAGACGCAAAGAATGCCCCCTTGTGCCCTTCACCTTCCTTGGTATAAACAGATCCTCAGCGAGATATTTGTATTGTCCCCTTATATACTTATACATGGTTATTAGATCACCGCTCAGTCGTCTTTTTTCTAGACTAAATAATCCTAATTTCGCTAATCTATCTGGGTATTGTAGTTCTCCCATCCCCTTTATTAATTTTGTTGCCCTCCTTTGTACTCTCTCTAGTTCGATTATATCCTTCCTGAGCACCGGTGCCCAAAACTGGACACAGTACTCCATGTGCGGTCTAACTAGGGATTTGTACAGAGGCAGTATAATGCTCTCATCATGTGTATCCAAACCTCTTTTAATGCACCCCATGATCCTGTTTGCCTTGGCAGCTGCTGCCTAGCACTGGCTGCTCCAGGTAAGTTTATCATTAACTAGGATCCCCAAGTCCTTCTCCCTGTCAGATTTACCCAGTGGTTTCCCATTCAGTGTGTAATGGTGATATTGATTCCTTCTTCCCATGTGTATAACGTTACATTTATCATTGTTAAACCTCATCTGCCACCTTTCAGCCCAAGTTTCCAACTTATCCAGATCCATCTGTAGCAGAATACTATCTTCTCGTGTATTAACTGCTTTACATAGTTTTGTATCATCTGCAAATATCGATATTTTACTGTGTAAACCTTCTACCAGATCATTAATGAATATGTTGAAGAGAACAGGTCCCAATACCGACCCCTGCGGTGCCCCACTGGTCACAGCGACCCAGTTAGAGACTATACCATTTATAACCACCCCCTGCTTTCTATCACTAAGCCAGTTACTAACCCATTTACACACATTTTCCCCCAGACCAAGCATTCTCATTTTGTGTACCAACCTCTTGTGCGGCACGGTATCAAACGCTTTGGAAAAATCGAGATATACCACGTCCAATGATTCACCGTGGTCCAGCCTATAGCTTACCTCTTCACAAAAACTGAATAGATTGGTTTGACAGGAGCGATTTCTCATAAACCCATGCTGATATGGAGTTAAACAGTTATTCTCATTGAGATAATCCAGAATAACTTCCCTCAGAAACCCTTCAAATATTTTACCAACAATAGAGGTTAGACTTACTGGCCTATAATTTCCAGGTTCACTTTTAGAGCCCTTTTTGAATATTGGCACCACAATTGCTATGCGCCAGTCCTGCGGAACAGACCTCGTCGCTATAGAGTCCCTAAAAATTAGAAATAATGCTTTATCTATTACATTACTCAGTTCTCTTAGTACTCGTGGGTAGGGTTGAGCGACTTTTGGTTTTTTTGGGGGTCGAGTCGGGTTTCGCGAAACCCGACTATCTCAAAAGTCGAGTCGAGTGGAATCGGCCGATTATCGCGAAAAGTCGGGGATCGACCGAAACACGAAACCCAATGCAAGTCAATGGGGGAGCATAGTCGGCAGTGAGTGGAGGCCAGAAAAACATGTACAGTGCCCATTTTAATGGCAAAAACATCCATTCTTGTTACTGAAGCTTGTCAATCTTAATTTACCTTATAATAATAGTAAGGCATTGGAAATTGGGGGTCATTTGGCTAAAGTTGTGGGGGGTAGGGCTGGATCAAGTATTTAGTAGGCCCAGGAAATCTGGACCACGTCACGGCAGTGGAGCAGGGAGAGGTAAGTATTTCAACTTTGCAAGTGCTGTGATCCTGAGCAATGAGGGGGGGCCCACTCGTTTGCATTGGCACTGGCACAGGGCCCCTCAAAGTACGGCGGTGTGTTTGAACGGCGGGGGCGCCTCCCACCGGCAGCCACACTTTTGCGTACTATGAGGGGCCCTGTGCCAGTGACGTCGCCAACGAGTATTCCTCCCCCCACCTGATGAAGGAACCTGCACTTTCATCTGCACCTTCCTCTTTGTCCCCGTGTAAGGTGGTATGGTATGCAGGAAGAGGAACCTGACTTTCAGCAGGGTCACAATCTTGCTGTGTAGCGTGCACGGGGAATGTTGCGTTATGGGTCAATGTACCAGCAGACTCATCTATCACTGGCTGGGCAATGGGCAGGATGAGGAGGAAACACAGATATAGGCCCAAAGAATAAAGTGGGCTAAATGCAGTTCAAAATTGGTAACAGGACTAACCAGGGGGCATTGCAGTGGAGGACAACTGTAATGAGAAGCTGACACAGAGAGTAGGCCCAAATCAGTAAGTAGTCTAAATGCAGTTCAAAATTGGCAACAGTAGTAAACAGGCGGCACAGCTTTGTTCAGTGGAGGAGAACAGCAAGGAACGGCAGACACTGATAGTAGGCCCCAACCCAACTAGTAAACCAAATGCAGTCTAACATTAACAACTACTTAATGAGAGCCTGAAAATGGAATATCAGGACAGGAAACCAGGAGAACAGCAAGGAGCGGCAGACACTGTTAGTAGGCCCCAACCCAACTAGTAGGCCAAGTGCAGTTGTTCCATTTAACAACTATTTAACAAGAGCATGAAGATAGAAGCTCAGGAAAGGCAACCTGGAGAACACCTTGGAGCGGAAGACACTGTCTCTACAACCCAGACCCAACTTGTAGGCCTAATGCAGTGTTGTTTCAACAACTACTTAACGAGAGCTAGAAGATAGAAGCTATGGAGAGGCAACCTAGAGAACACCTTGGAGCGGCAGACACCGTCTCTACAACCCAGACCCAACTTGTAGGCCTAATGCAGTGTTGTTTCAACAACTACTTAACGAGAGCTGAAAGATAGAACCTATGGAGAGGCAACCTGGAGAACACCTTAGAGCGGAAGACACCGTCTCTACAACCCAGACCCAACTTGTAGGCTGTTATGATCTGGTGGTTTAGGAACAACATGAGACAAGCTCTGAAGGAGGTGGTATCTGTACTGATCGCAGACCCTGAACCTAGCAGCGCAACTAGAAATAGCCGTGGGGGTTACCTGACGCTCCCTAGACCCCTCAGCACCGCCTAAGATCTAACTTCCCCTAAAGATGGAAACAGGAAACCTATCTTGCCTCAGAGAAAATCCCCAAAGGAAAGATAGCCCCCCACAAATATTGATGGTGAGAGGAGGGGAAAATAACATACGCAGAGATTAAATCAGATTTTAGCATAGGAGGCCAGTCTAGCTTGATAGATAGGACAGGAAAGGATACTGTGCGGTCAGTATAAAAACTACAAAACAATCCACACAGAGTTTACAAAATCTCCACACCTGACTAAAGGTGTGGAGGGTAAATCTGCTTCCCAGAGCTTCCAGCTAACAGAAAAAATCCATAATGACAAGCTGGACAAAAATAGAATGCACAGAACAATAAGTTCACAACATGTGGACTGAAATGAGCAAAGCCAGAACTTATCTTTGCAGAACTGGTCAGGAAACCAGGAGAATCCAAGCAGAGATGTGAATCCAGCCAGAGAACATTGACAAGTGGCATAGGCTGAAGACTAGAGCCAGGTTAAATAGCAGAGCCAGGAGAGACGATTAGTGAAAGCAGCTGCTAAAGCTAAACCCAAGGAGCGGCAGTTCCACTCAAAACCACCAGAGGGAGCCCAAGGGCAGAATTCACAAAAGTGCCATTTACAAGCACTGGAGGGACCCCAAGAACGGAATTCACAACAGTACCCCCCCTTGAGGAGGGGTCACCGAACCCTCACCAGAGCCCCCAGGCCGATCAGGACGAGCCAAATGAAAAGCACGAACCAAATCGGTAGCATGGACATCGGAGGCAACAACCCAAGAATTATCCTCCTGGCCATAACCCTTCCACTTGACAAGATACTGGAGCCTCCGCCTCGAAAAACGAGAATCCAAAATCTTCTCAACCTCATATTCCAACTCTCCCTCAACCAACACCGGGGCAGGAGGGTCAACCGAGGGAACAACGGGCACCACATATCTCCGCAACAAAGATCTATGGAAAACATTATGAATGGCAAAAGAGGCTGGAAGAGCCAAACAAAAAGAGACCGGATTAATAATTTCAGAAATTTTATAAGGACCAATAAACCGAGGCTTAAACTTAGGAGAAGAAACCTTCATAGGAACATGACGAGAAGACAACCAAACCAAATCCCCCACACGAAGCCGGGGACCAACACGCCGACGGCGGTTAGCAAAACGTTGCGCAGACACAAAGCATCTCAAATAGGTCTCCAAGGTCTGATTAGTTCGCTCAGTTTGGCCATTAGTCTGAGGATGAAACGCCAAAGAAAAAGACAAAAGACATCCTAGCACAAAAGGCCCGCCAAAATCTAGAGACAAACTGAGAACCTCTGTCAGACACAATATTCTCCGGAATGCCATGCAAACGAACCACATGCTGAAAAAACAATGGAACCAGATCTGAGGAGGAAGGCAACTTAGGCAAAGGTACCAAATGGACCATTTTAGAGAACCGGTCACAAACAACCCAGATAACAGACATCTTCTGGGAAACAGGAAGATCCGAAATAAAATCCATGGAAATATGCATCCAGGGCCTCTCAGGGACCGGCAAAGGCAAAAGCAACCCACTAGCGCGGGAACAGCAAGGCTTGGCCCGGGTGCAAGTCCCACAGGACTGCACAAAAGCACGCACATCGTGAGACAAGGAAGGCCACCAAAAGGACCTAGCAACCAAATCTCTGGTACCAAAAATCCCAGGATGACCAGCCAACACTGAACAATGAACCTCAGAAATTACCTCACTTGTCCATCTATCAGGAACAAACAGCTTCCCCACAGGACAGCGGTCAGGCCTATCAGCCTGAAATTCCTGAAGCACCCGGCGCAAATCAGGGGAGATAGCAGAAAGAATCACCCCCTCCTTAAGAATGCCAACCGGCTCAAGGACTCCAGGAGAATCAGGCGAAAAACTCCTAGAGAGGGCATCGGCCTTAACATTCTTAGATCCCGGAAGATACGAGACCACAAAATCAAAACGGGAGAAAAACAGGGACCATCGAGCCTGTCTTTGATTCAGCCGCTTGGCCGTCTCGAGGTAAATCAGATTCTTATGATCGGTCAGGACCACAACACGGTGTTTAGCTCCCTGAAGCCAATGTCGCCACTCCTCAATCGTCCACTTCATAGCCAACAACTCCCGATTGCCGACATCATAATTGCATTCCACAGGCGAAAACTTTCTGGAAAAAAAAGCACATGGTTTCATAAAAGAACCATCAGACTCCCTCTGAGACAAGACGGCCCCTGCCCCAATCTCAGAAGCGTCGACCTCAACCTGAAAAGGAAGAGAAACATCCGGTTGACACAGGGGCAGAAGTAAATCGGCGTTTAAGCTCTTGAAAGGCCTCAACAGCCTCAGAGGACCAATTCGTCACATCAGCGCCCTTCTTCGTCAAATCAGTAAGGGGCTTAACCACACTGGAAAAGTTGGCAATGAAACGGCAATAGAAATTAGCAAAGCCCAAAAATTTTTGAAGACCCTTCACAGATGTGGGTTGGATCCAGTCATAAATAGCTTGGACCTTAACAGGATCCATTTCTATAGACGTGGGAGAAAAAACAAAACCCAAAACAGAGACCTTCTGAACTCCGAATAGGCACTTAGACCCCTTCACAAATAAAGCATTATCACGAAGGATCTGGAACACCATCCTGACCTGCTTCACATGAGACTCCCAATCATTGGAAAAAATCAAAATACCATCCAAATATACGACCATGAATTTATCAAGATAATTGCGGAAAATATCATGCATGAAAGACTGGAACACAGATGGAGCATTAGAGAGCCCAAATGGCATCACAAGGTATTCAAAATGGCCTTCGGGCGTATTAAATGCAGTTTTCCATTCGTCACCCTGTTTAATACGAACAAGATTATATGCCCCTCGGAGGTCAATCTTAGTAAACCAACTAGCCCCCTTAATCTGAGCAAACAAATCAATAAGCAAAGGCAACGGGTATTGGAATTTGACCGTGATCTTATTAAGAAGATGATAATCAATACAGGGTCTCAAGGAGCCATCCTTCTTAGCAACAAAAAAGAAACCCGCTCCCAATGGTGATGAAGAGGGCCGAATATGCCCTTTCTCCAAAGATTCCTTAACATAGCTCCGCATGGCGGCATGCTCTGGCACAGACAGATTGAAAAGTCGGCCCTTAGGGAACTTACAACCAGGAATCAAGTTGATAGCACAATCACAGTCCCTATGTGGAGGAAGGGAACTGGACTTGGGCTCATCAAATACATCCTGGAAATCCGACAAAAACTCAGGGACCTCAGAAGAGGGGGAAGAGGAAATTGACATCAAAAGAACGTCACTATGTACCCCTTGACAACCCCAACTAGTCACAGACATAGTTTTCCAATCCAGCACCGGATTATGTTCCAGTAACCATGGAAAACCCAGTACAACAACATCATGCAGGTTATGCAACACCAGAAAACGGCAATCTTCCTGATGTGCTGGAGCCATGTACATAGTCATCTGCGTCTAGTACTGAGGTTTATCCTTGGCCAAGGGTGTAGCATCAATACCCCTCAAAGGAATAGGGCTCTGCAAAGGCTGCAAGGAAAAACCACCGCGCCTAGTGAATTCCAAGTCCATTAAGTTCAGGGCAGCGCCTGAATCCACAAATGCAATGACAGAAAAGGACGACAATGAGCAAATCAGGGTCACAGATAAGAGAAATTTAGGCTGTATAGTGATGTGAATTCTGTTGTCGGGCTCCCTCCTGTGGTCATGAATGGTACTTCGGCTGGTTTTGTCCATGGAATTCCTCTGGTGGCTGTGGGTGTTTCTGAGTTTCCTTCCACAGGTGACGAGGTTAATTCGTTAGCTGGCTGCTCTATTTAACTCCACTTAGATCTTTGCTCCATGCCACCTGTCAATGTTCCAGTATTGGTCTTGTTCACTCCTGGATCGTTCTTGTGACCTGTCTTCCCAGCAGAAGCTAAGTTGCCTGCTTGTTTTTCTCTGGTTTGCTATTTTTCTGTCCAGCTTGCTATTTTGTTTGTTGTCTTGCTTGCTGAAAGCTCTGGGACGCAGAGGGAGCGCCTCCGCACCGTGAGTCAGTGCGGAGGGTCTTTTTGCGCCCTCTGCGTGGTCTTTTGTAGTTTTTTGTGCTGACCGCAAAGCTACCTTTCCTATCCTTGGTCTGTTCAGTAAGTCGGGCCTCACTTTGCTAATTCTATTTCATCTCTGTGTTTGTATTTTCATCTTTACTCACAGTCATTATATGTGGGGGGCTGCCTTTTCCTTTGGGGAATTTCTCTGAGGCAAGGTAGGCTTTATTTTTCTATCTTCAGGGCTAGCTAGTTTCTTAGGCTGTGCCGAGTTGCATAGGGAGCGTTAGGAGCAATCCACGGCTATTTCTAGTGTGGATAGGATTAGGGATTGCGGTCAGCAGAGTTCCCACGTCCCAGAGCTCGTCCTATATTATCAGTAACTATCAGGTCTTTCCGGGTGCTCTTATCCACCAGGTCCATTATTGTCCTGACCACCAGGTCATAACAGTATAGTACTAATGGTAACAGACCTAGTGACTCTCTTAGTACGCTTAGGGCAATCAGCGATAACATGAGCAGAATCACCACAGTAAAAACACAGCCTATTCTGACATCTGAATTCCTGCCGTTCTGTTCTAGTCAAAATCCTATCACATTGCATAGGTTCAGGACTCTGCTCAGAGGACACTGCCATATGGTGCACAGCTCTGCGCTCGCACAGACGCCGATCAATCTGAATGGCTTGAGACATAGATTCGCTCAAACCGGCAGGCGTAGGAAAGCCCACCATAACATCTTTAAGGGCTTCAGAAAGACCTTTTCTGAAAATAGCAGCCAGAGCCTCCTCATTCCATTTAGTGAGCACAGACCATTTTCTAAATTTCTGGCAGTATAGTTCTGCCGCCTCCTGACCTTGACACAAGGCCAACAGGGTTTTTTCTGCATGATCCACAGAATTAGGTTCGTCATACAATAATCCGAGCACTTGAAAAAATGCGTCTACATTCAATAATGCCGGATCCCCAGTTTCAAGAGAAAAAGCCCAGTCTTGAGGGTCACCACGCAGCAAGGATATGATGATTTTTACATGCTGAATGGGATCACCAGAAGAACGGGGTTTCAAAGCAAAAAACAATTTGCAGTTATTTTTAAAGTTCAAAAACTTGGATCTGTCCCCAAAAAAACAAATCAGGAGTAGGAATTCTAGGCTCTAAAGCTGGAGTCAGGACAACATAATCTTGGATACTCTGTACTCTTGCAGCAAGTTGATCCACACAAGAAAACAAACCCTGAACATCCATGCCAGAGCATATATCCTGAACCACCCAAATATCAAGAGGAAAAAAGAGACAAACCAGAGCACAGAAAAAAAAATGGTTCAGAACTTTCTTTTCCTTCTTTTGAGATGCATTTAATTCATTTTTGGGCCACTTGTACTGTTACGATACGGTGGTTTAGGAGCAACATGGAGCGAGCTCTGAAGGAAGTGGTAACTGTACTGACCGCAGTACCTAAGCTCAACACAACACTAGAAGTAGCCATGGGATGCTCCTAACTCTCCCTAGGCACCTCGTCACCGCCTAAGAGCTAACTACCCCTAAAGATAGAAGCAGGAAAACTATCTTGCCTCAGAGAAAATCCCCAAAGGATAGATTAGCCCCCCACAAATAATGACTGTGAGTGGAGAGGGAAAAGACATACACAGAATGAAACCAAGATGAGCACAGGAGGCCAGTCTAGCTTGATAGATAGGACAGGATGGAATACTGTGCGGTCAGTATAAAACGCTACAAAAATCCACGCAGAGTTTACTAAAAATCTCCACACCTGACTAAAGGTGTGGAGGGCAAATCTGCTTCCCAGAGCTTCCAGCAAGACAGAATTAATTCATACTGATAACGCTGGACAAAGATAGAAAGCACAGAACGGATAAGTCCACAATCAGTGAACAGAAAAAAGCAAGCAAGACTTAGCTTTGCTGATCTGGTCAGGATAACAGGGAAATCCAAAGAGATGTGAATCCAACCAGGAACCATTTACAAGTGGCACTGGCTGAAGAAAGAGCCAGGCATAAATAGCCGAGCAGAAAAGACGATCAGTGAAAGCAGCTGCTGACAGCTAATTCCAAGGAGCAGCCATACCACTTGAAACCACAGGAGGGAGCCCAAGAGCAGAACTCACAAAAGTGCCACTTACAACCACTGAAGGGAGCCCAAGAGTGGAATTCACAACAGGTATGCCCCGGCTGAGTCCCCAGCATCACTGGTGATGGCAGGGATGCCCACTGGCATGCAGGGAGTCTCCCCCGCATCACTGGTGACGCAGGAGGAATGTCCTGCAATGATCGACTTAGAGTCCATTTTTGAACGGTCGACGCCTGGAATTCTGATTCTGATGTTCTGTCCAATGTTAGTTTTGGGTAATTTTTGACTGGAATATTTCATAATTATCTTGGCCTGTGTTTTAAGTCCTTCTCTTGCAGCTTTTCGAACTCTTCTGACCGCACTAATTCTTCTATTGATTGTATGCGAAATCAAAACGTCAGGTTGCTGATCATCATGAAGTTCTCCATCTTTCTTAGAAGGCTTTGACTCGACACTTTTTTCTTTTAAGTCTTCATTATTCTTGGATGGCAAAATTGGTGGAGTTTCATATGCTGCTAAGGTGTGCGGACAGTTGAATAAGTCCAAACCTTCTCCTTCCGTTGTGAACAGCTGATGACAGTTGGATTCATCCGAAGCTTCTGCTGCTGTCGGTGCTGACGTGTGATGAAAGTTAGATTCATCTGACCCTTCGGCTTCTGTTGGTGATGTCGGATCACTTGGTTCCTCTTGCAAGCCAACAAACATTTTTTCAAGATCTTCTTCTGAAGACAGATTTCTGATCCCATCACTAGGAATTTTGGAGGTAGCTACACCCATCTGCATTGGTACTCCGAACATAGCTTCATAGGGCGAGCATTTTATTCCCTCATGGTATGCTCTATTTTTCATTGCTTGTACAAAGCGAAGGCCCTCAGACCACTTGGGTGTCTTATTTGTTTCCATCCACATTGACAACATGTTTTCAATGTCTTGATTTGCTCTTTCCACGGAGCCTTGGGACCGGCTGTGTCTTGGTTTACCATGCACTATTTTCATATCAGGCCACATCGCGCACAAATTCTGTATGACCTTGTTACAAAATTCCCTCCCATTATCAGAATGCAGAATACACGGGGCACCAAAAGTGGAAAAAAATGTCAAGAAGGTGGTACGCAACCTCTTCTGTTGTTTTAGTGCATAAAGCACGTAGAAGAACAAATTTAGTGATGTGGTCTTGATAGACGAATATGAACTTGAAATCATTATCTCAATTGGATTGCATGTCAATGAGATCGACTTGAGCACGAGAATTCATTTCACTGTGTAGGATGGGTTTCACAACAAGGCCTTTTTTTGGTAATCTTCTGTTTTTTCTGGCATGGCTGGCAGAGTCGCAGATAAATAACTATTGACTCCGTTGTGACATTTTTGAACTTACGGTTCACCTCCTTTAGAATCCTGGTCCACCCTCCGAGGCCGGTACTGATGTGCGCATTATGAATGACACTAAAGAGTTCTGCACACCGAACTTAATGCAACACGTTCTTTTTTTCACACGAAATTGGTGCAATTAACTTTTCATCATTTCCGACGGTCATGATGTCGTACTTCTTCAAACGCCTGTAGTGAATACTCTGTTTAGGTACCGCCACCTTAGCCTCCTTCACTTCTTTCAATATATTCTCGTATTTATCGTCCGTGAGATAAAAACTATTATCTCGCTTTTTCTCCATCCCTTCATTCAAGAGCTCCGAAAAACGATCTTTCATTTCCTCACTCATGATCTGACAATCAGCTAAGTGCCTGTGCAGCTTTGACAGGCAGTCGGCTATGCAGCTTTGAGCAGTATGTGCAGCTTGCAAATTACACAGGCAGTTGTCCAGCATGAGGACACAAACAGGAAGTATGCCCATTTACCCACACTGCTTGGCAAGAATCCCATGTTCTTTTGTAATAGGGTTACTCAGCATTGTGTGAAAGACTGTACAACAGCACCATCTACTGGTCTAACACTGCCATTGATGAGTTAGTGATTTTCTTCAGGCAGTGATTGGGCAGCAATCTAAGAAGAGAACCCCAGGAAACAAGGACTTGAGGCAGGAGCTATTTTAGGGAGAGTGAGAGGACTGGTGCTGTGCTGACTAGACTGAGCCCAGACAGGGCTGTTGCGCTGTTACCTTCCAGCCTTTTCTTGGAATGCGCTGTCTTCCAATTCCCCTGATCAGAGACTACGGTGCTTGGGTGGAACAGACTGTTCATGGCCCCCAGCAACTCCGGCTCAGAGCTTATCTGCATATCTTCTGGTTCTACCACATTGGTGCAGCAACGGTAAATCGTGTGAGTGGTGTTAGCGTCCACCTTGCAAGGGGCCCTTGGAAATACTTTGGACTCTGCGCTCTACAGGAAGCTAAGTACAGGACAATTTATACACTACTACACCGGCAGCGTGTGTACTTCTTGTAACTTTTTGTGAGAGGGTGCTGCGGAACACTGATACCCTAAGATTCATAGGACATTCTCTTTTGGATATTATAGTGTGGGGTTAGTGGTTGTATGTTAGCGGGAAGTGGGCACTTTTTGTATGATCGGAACAATAATCATAGGATAGTCAGGATTGACATCTGTATATATAGAACGTACATACGTTACATAGTAGCAGATTTTATTCATTGTTATTACCATATTTTCCCCATTTACTCTTATTACATTTATAAATACTTTGAACACTGTGTCCTCCATTTCCTCGCCCGCGGTGGCTTACACTTTTTATTACACTCTTCCCAGCTACATTTACCAAGAAGCCGTGGTAAATGTGCACATTTACCAACAGCGCTTGGTTAAAGTCAGATGTTCCATCTTCACACCAGATATTTATGACTTCTGCCAACGCTGTGGAGAAATGTTAACATTTACCAAGACTTTACCGGTAAAAGTCCAGTTTTACTTTTCATTTTGAGCTTTTACCGATGGCCTCGGTGAATGTCCAGATTGACCGATAAATCCTAGGTTTTACCGTCCTTCTGACTTTTACAGTAACAGATACACAACACATATTTACTAATTTATCTAGTGTTAATTAAAACTGGTGAGGCAAAGCAGACCTGAACAGATAAATATCTTGATTTACTGTAATCATTTACTTACAAATTTTTGGTTGAAGCACATGAATTCCTGTTGCCCCAAATATCCAAATAAAAATTAATGCAAGGTAGGAGCACTGCCTAAAAATGCTGCAATACACCACAGAATAGCTACAGTGGCTTGCAAAGCAAACATGCTCTGGACCAAAGGTTCATATCCAGGGTAAAGAATAGGACTATTTAGTAAAAAACAATAATTCTTTATTGAAAAAGTAAATCTAAAAAAAACAGGTATGAGATAAAATCGCAACACAGTGCTCAGTGGCAAAATGCGCGTTGGGGCTCCTTTGACTCTATACTTTCATGTACTTACGTTTATATATGGTTATGGTTAAGGATTTAGGAATTCATGTGTATTTCTTCTATTAACTACTTACCTACTGGGTTGTGATTGTTTCTTGGAGATGGGTTACTCATGATAGGATTATCCCTGCATATTTTTCCCTAGGACTATTGTGCCATTCTCAATTGAACTTTAATTAAGGTTAAAAAGTCCATTCCATTCTGAGCATGCATCTGCTGTCAGTCCACACTTCAACAGTGGAATTACTTTTTGGAATCTGAATGTACGAGGTTTTTCCTATATATAAAAATTTCTATTTTGGGTCAATAATTATCTGACCTGATATAATTTCCTGAATATATTACTAATCTTATCATGTACAATTCCATTATGCAACTTTTCCACCTTTTGAGCAGGGTAGTATTGCTGATGCCATGGCATGTCCCTGACTGAGCACTCTCTTACGATTTTATCTCACACCTGCTTTTTAGATTTATTTTTTCAATTAAGTGTTAGAAGTTTTTACTAAATGGTCCTCTTCTCTACACTGAATATGAACCTTTGATCTAGAGCATGTTTGTTTATTCTTGTTTGAAGTGCCACTAACATTACAATATGGACACCATTTTTGATAATAGTGGCTTGCAAAACTATTCACACTACCCTTGTTTTTTCCGTGTCTTGCTACCTGACAACTTTGCATCAGTTCATGTAAAGAACCTGTGACGCAAAAAACAAATAGGATAAAATAACTGAAAACTTCAGTGTGCATAACTATTCACCCATCTAAAATCAGTACTATTTAGAGCCTTGTTTTGCACCAATTACAGCTGTAAGTCACTTTGGATAAAGCGCTATGAGTTTTACGCATCTTTCCACTGTGATTTTTGTCCATTCCTCAAGGTAAAACTGTTAAACTACTGAACTACTTTAAGTTAGATGGGTTTCCTTTTGTGTATAATGTATGTGCTGTGATGTTCCTTGTGTTTTGCATTGTTATTAACATGTACTGTAGTGTGCTGTTTTTGCCATGCACATGTTAGAGGCTGGGACAGAAGGGGATAACCCAGGAGGCTGTGCTAGCAGCTTCCAAGCAGACACAAAATCCCTGTCTGCAGCTCAGTGCCCAGGCAGGCTTGCCTGTGGCTGGGTGTGCTTCTCTGCTGGGAGCTGGCCATACCCCTGGATGGGAACAGAGCTGCCAGTGGACTGTCAGGCAGCAGGCACAGGGACTGTGTGTGTGCCCCTCAAGAGACTTGCAACTCCCGGGATCTGCCAGGGAGTTACCGAAGAGACTTGCAGCTCCTGGAATTTGTCTGGAGCTACTGCCTCTGCTGCTGAAGCCATTGCTGGAGATAGGGACAGCTCAGGAATTGTACCTTCCCTCTTCATCACCTTTATTAAATACAAGTTTCCACTGTAGGGCCCTACAACGTGCGATGCGAGGTGCCTCTGTTCCAGCATGGAGAGGAGCAAGATGTTTGAGGTAACCCACTTTGACCCAGGGCTGGGACTAGAACTGTCATTTCATGTGCAAGGGGCTGAGGTGCTCACTGACTGTGACCTAGACTCGGCTATGACTACCACCCCGTGCCACCTAATTACAATTCAGCCATGTTGGAGAGCCCTGAGCTTGCATCTGAGCTCAGTTAGCCACACCTGTTTCCTTTATCATCTGGGCTCTGATGCAAATCTTTGTCAGAGAGAGCATTTGCTGCATGGTTTCAGGAGGAAGAGGTGTTCATATGAGAAGGAGTGTTTGAGGAGTTATCTGTGAATGTTGCGTGATTTGTAAATGTGGTAAATCCCTTACCTTTCTTTACTACTGCTTATCCCCCATCCTCCACTTCCCGATGCATTCCTCTGTTATATGTGAGTGAATATTTTGTATGCCTGGAGTTTTCTGTTAACCCTTGTTGGTGTAACTTTGTTTGTTGGGCTGGTATACTGCAGTGCACAACAGTGCCCCTCTTCCCTGGGTGGGTGAAGAGAACAGAGGGCTAACTCAGGAGATAAGGCAAGGGTGGAGGCCCCAGCATGTTCACCTTCAGAAGAATCCCGGGGAATAGAGCAAGCTAGTGGTAGAGACAGGGAATTAGCCCCTGGTCCTGGGTCATCCGACAGCTGTGTCATGACATTAGCACAGAGGGGTATAATATTGACCCTCTTTGCTTGCACAGTGTGTGATAAAAAAATCAGGTACTAAGGTGCTGTTACCAGAGATGTGAATCTAGGTTGAATCCAACAAAAGAAGAAAAAAAGCAGATGCACTCACCAAATGCAGTTACAAGCGTCCTTTATTTCAGTACCAAACAGCACATTCTTCACGGCACACGGGGGAGAGTAAAGTGAACAGGGAGAGTGCGACGGGTAAGACGATGGCAGTTTCGCGCTGCCTAAGAGCGCTTCTAAGGGTCCATTTCTACGATGGACCCGTAGAAGCGCTCTTAGGCAGCGCGAAACGGCCGTCGTCTTACCTGTCGCACTCTCCCTGTTCACTTTCCTCTCCCCCGTGCCGTGAAGAATGTGCCGTTTGGTACTGAAATAAAGTACACACATTAGAGGGTGCACTCCAGCTGTATATCGATATAAGACAAGGGTGCAGAGCCTAGTCCAATAACTATTATAACCACAAAAAAGACAGAAAGAATGGACTAAAGTAGGCTCGCACAACCCCAAAATATAGAAAAATAATAATAAACACGTTTATTAAACACCACAACATGAATATAAAAACACTTAAAATCACAGCAAATGTGTACAAAACACCCCCATAACAATAGAATGTCAATAGAAAATATACATATATATATGAAATAACACTCATAACCGGGCATATAGTAATATACGGTATAGCGAACTAATGCTCATGAGGGTCACCACCAGAGACCAATAGAATGCATACATATAATTATGTTAGGTCCCTGCATACCCTGCTAGTAAATAGATGA
Organism: Ranitomeya imitator; assembly: GCF_032444005.1. Taxonomy (NCBI): domain Eukaryota; kingdom Metazoa; phylum Chordata; class Amphibia; order Anura; family Dendrobatidae; genus Ranitomeya; species Ranitomeya imitator. Next base: position 515,955,046 of record NC_091282.1, on the reverse strand, counting down.
CTCCAACCTAGACCAGCCCACTTCCCCTGACGAAGCCGCTGCGGCGGCGATACGCGTGTTTTCGGCGTGATGCCGTTTGCTTTTCTCTTATGGGAGTTTTTTCAGGTCTCCTTTCCACACGTATAGCGGACATTCTTAGGACCTGTGGACCATTTATGCTGGTCTAGGTTGGAGTCATCTATTTACTAGCAGGGTATGCAGGGACCTAACATAATTATATGTATGCATTCTATTGGTCTCTGTTGGTGACCCTCATGAGCATTAGCTCGCTATTCCGTAGATTACTATATGCCCGGTTTTGAGTGTTATTTCATATATATATGTATATTTTCTATTGACATTCTATTGTTATGGGGGTGTTTTGTACACATTTGCTGTGATTTTAAGTGTTTTTATATTCATGTTGTGGTGTTTAATAAACGTGTTTATTATTATTTTTCTATATTTTGGGGTTGTGCGAGCCTACTTTAGTCCATTCTTTCTGTCTTTTTTGTGGTACTGAAATAAAGGACGCTTGTAACTGCATTTGGTGAGTGCATCTGCTTTTTTTCTTTTTTTTTTCTTCTTTTGTTGGATTTCTCTTGGACTGTTTTCCTGCGGATTGCACCTCCATCCCTATCCCTCAGACTGCTATGCACATTGGTTGTGCGCCACCTTGTTTCTCGGATTCAAGGGCTGTGCCGCTCTCTTTCTTCTTTTGGTGTTCTAAATCTAGGTTGAGGTGACATTATAAAATGTTAATTCAGTGTATTGTAACCATCAAGAGGGCACACAGAAGGAATTACTATTTTGTAAGGCAGTCACAGAAGTCAGTAATATTTTCAAGGGGAAATTTTACCTTGTAGAAGACTCAGAAAAGGCAATAACTAGTTGCAAAATATGGGCACTATTACTTTATAGTATACTCAGAGAGTGTACTACTATTTTAATGGGTGCAGTTTTACCCTCTATAGGGTATAAAGGGGACATTTTTTATGTTGGAAGCACAGTGGTAGGCGTTATTACTATGCATAGCTCTATAAGGAGCCACACAGCAAATGGAGTAAAGTACGACAGAGCAACAGTTGGCTCACCATTTGGGCTACAATAGAATGAGGAGTTTGTGCATACTGGAAATAGATAAGGAAGATTTGAGAAGTAAAATGTGTCATTGTTAGCTCTTGAGATGAGTCATGGCTGGAAGAAATTTTTATGCTGGTCTGTGCCAGATGGAAAAAATGGAAAAGCGAACAACTTATGCAAAAGTCACGTGTAAGTCAATATCTATAACTGTACTGAAATCTCAATATGTTTTTCAGAACTAACATCTAATAGTGATGAGCGAGCAGCATCGATTGGTTGAGTGTCAAGCGGTGGCACGCATGCTAGCCCATCACTAGTATCTAATAATATATGGTCACAATATGGCAGTTACAGTGGGGAAAACAAAAGTATTTAGTCAGCCACCAATTGTGTATGTTCTCCCACTTAAAAAGATGAGAGATGCCTGTAATTGACATCATAGGTAAACCACAACTATGAGAGTCAAAATGAAAAAACAAATCTAGAAAATCACCTTGTCTGATTTGGCAAGATTTGTTTAGCAAATTATGGTGGAAAATACACTGTGTGCAGAATTATTAGGCAAGTTGTATTTTGATCACATAATACTTATAATAATACTTATAATAATAATAATCTTTATTTTTATATAGCGCTAACATATTCCGCAGTGCTTTACAGTTTGCACACATTATACAGCCTGAGAAGCTGATGTGTTCCACCAACTCCATTCCCCCCCCTCAGGGAGCAGAAAGCAAGCTACCAGTTAGATGATTTCTGCAAGCTTCTCCTGTTTATTTTTATACTGTTTTGCATAAGTTGTATGTCTTTTTATTATTATCATCATATTTTAATACCTTTTCTTACTATAAGCACTGAACCTTTTTGTAGTAAAGTATAACACTTTAACAAGTTGAACTTTGAATGTTCTAAAAAAATCCATAGCCTAAGGTATGTGAGCCTTATGAGTGGTAGACATTATTAGTATTAATATTTCCGGGACTCATCGCCTGCGTATTCGGTAAGTGGTGGCAGCGTGTATGAGTGGGTGTGTGGCCTGGGTCAGTGTGTGATTTATGCTCCCATTACAGCATAGGACAGAGGTTGAACGCCGGACTGAGAGTGGGGAGATAGATTAACCCTTGCAGGCACAATCCAAATCACGTGCTGAGAGCGGGCATGTGATGAATTAGTTACACTACGGAGTAGGGATCCGTGACAATTGTTGTCCTACTCCAAGCTGTTCAGGCTTGAGAGCCAACTACCAATTAAGTAAATCAGGTGATGTACATCTCTGTAATGAGGAGGGGTGTTGTCTAATGACATCAAAACCCTATATAAGGTGTGCATAATTGTTAGGCAACTTCCTTTCCTTTGGCAAAATGGGCCAGAAGAGAGATTTGACGGGCTCTGAAAAGTCCAAAATTGTGAGATGTCTTGCAGAGGGATGCAGCAGTCTTGAAATTGCCAAACTTTTGAAGCGTGATCACCGAACAATCAAGCATTTCATGGCAAATAGCCAACAGGGTCGCAAGAAGCGTGTTGGGCAAAAAAGTCGCAAAATAACTGCTCAAAAAGTGAGGAAAATCAGGTGTGAAGCTGCCAAGATACCATTTGCCACCAGTTTTGCCATATTTCTGAGCTGCAACGTTACTGGAGTAGCAAAAAGCACAAGGTGTGCAATACTCAGGGACACGGCCAAGGTAAGTAAGGCTGGAAAAACAACCACCTTTGAACAAGAAATAAAAGATAAAACGTCAAGACTGTGCCAAGAAATATCTTAAGACTAGCTTTTCAAAGGTTTTATGGACTGATGAAATGAGAGTGACTCTTAATGGGCCAGATGGATGGGCCAGAGGCTGGATCAGTAAAGGGCAGAGAGCTCCACTCCGACTCAAATGCCAGCAAGGTGGAGGTGGGGTACTGGTATGAACTTGTGGGACCTTTTCGGGTTGAGGATGGAGGGAAGCTCAACTCCCAGACCTACTGCCAGTTTTTGGAAGACAACTTCTTCATGCAGTGGTACAGGCAGAAGTCGGTATCGTTCAAGAAAAACATGATTTTAATGCAGGACAATGATCCATCACATGCCTCCAACTACTCCACAGTGTGGCTGGCCAGTAAAGGTCTCAAAGAAGAAAAAATAATGACATGGCCTCCTTGTTCAACTGATTGGAACCCCATAGAGAACATGTGGTCCCTCATAAAATGTGAGATCTACAGGGAGGGAAAACAGTACACCTCTCGGAACAGTGTCTTGGAGGCTGTGTTGGCAGCTGCATGCAATGTTGATCATCAACAGTTCAAGCAACTGACAGAATCTATGGATGGAAGGCTGTTGAGTGTCATCATAAAGAAAGGTGGCAATATTGATCACTAATTTTTTGGGGTTTTGTTTTTGCATGTCAGAAATGTTTATTTCTAAGTTTTGTGCAGTTATATTGGTTTACCTGGTGAAAATAAACAAGTGAGATGGGAATATATTTGGTTTTTATTAAGTTGCCTAATAATTCTGCACAGTAATAGCTACCTGCACAAACAGATATCCTCCTAAGATAGCCAAATCTAAAAAAAAAACACTCTAAAAATATTAAGCTTTGATTTTTGAGTCTTTTGGGTTGATTGAGAACATAGTTGTTGATCAATAACACAAATAATCCTCTAAAATACAACTTGCCTAATAATGCTGCACACAATGTAAGTATTTGATTATTAACAAAAGTTCATCGCAATAATTTGTTACATATCCTTTGTTGGCAATGACAGGGGTCAAACATTTTCTGTATGTCTTCTCCAGGTTGACACACACTATTGGTGGTATGTTGGCCCATTTCTCCATGCAGATCTCCTCTAGAGCAGTGATGTTTGGGCTTGTCTCTGGGCAACACAGACTTTCAACTCCCACTAAAGGTTTTCTATGGGGTTGAGAACTGGAGACTGGCTAGGCCACTGCACAACCTTCATAAGCTTCTCCTTCGATGTCCTGGTGGTGTGCTTGGCATCATTATCATGCCTAAGGACCCATCCACGTTTTATTTTCAATACCCTTGCTGATGGAAGGAGGTTTGCACTCAAAATCTCGCGATACATGGCCACATTCATTCTTTCATGTACATGGTTGAGTTGTACTGGTCACTTTGCAGAGAAACAGCCCAAAAGCATGATGTTGCCACCCCCATGCTTCACAGTAGGTATGGTGTTCTTTGCTTGCAACACAGCATTCTTTATCCTCCAAAAACAATGAGTTTTGTTTCTACCAAACAGTTCTACTTTGGTTTCATCAGACCATATGTCATTCTACCAATACTTTTCTGGATAATCCAAATGCTCTCTAGCAAACTTCAGACGGGCTCGGACATTTACTGGCTTAAGCAGGGGGACACGACTGGCACTGCAGGATCTGAGTCCCTGGTGGTGTGGTGTGTTACTAATGGCCTTTGTTATGGTGGTCCCAGCTCTATGCAGGTCATTCAACAGGTCACCATGTGTAGTTCAAGGACTTTTGCTCACCGTTTTTGTTATCATTTTGACCCCATGGTGTGAGATCTTGTGTGGAGCACCAGATCAAGGGAGATTATCAGTTGTCTTGTATGTTTTCCTTTTTCTTATTATTGCTCCCACAGTTGATTTCATCACACCAAGCTGCTTGCCTATTGAAGATTCAGTCTTCCCAGCCTGGTGCAGGGCTACAATTTTGTTTCTGGTGTCCTTCAACAGCTCTTTGGTCTTCACCATAGTGGAGTTGGAGTGTGACTGTTTGAGGGTATGGACAGGTGTCTTTTATACGGATAACAAGTTAAAACCGGTGCCATTACTACAGGCAATGAGTGGAGGACAGAGGAGTCTCTTAAAGAAGAAGTTACAGGTCTGTGAGAGTCAAAAATCGTGCCTGTTTTTAGGTGACCAATACTTATTTTCCACCATAATTTGCAAAACAAATCTTGCCAAATCAGACAAGGTGATTTGCTGTGTTTGTTTTCTCGTTTAGACTCTCATAGTTGTCGTCTACCTATGATGTCAATTACAGATCTCCCTCATCTTTTTAAGTGGGAGAACTTGCACAATTGGTGGCTGACTAAATCCTTTTTTCCCCACTGTCTACTATATAATTGTCTAACGGTCACTTCCATCTGTCTATCCTTCTGTCTGTCATGTATATTCATTGGTCGCGGCCTCTGTCTGTCATGGAAATCCAAGTCGCTGATTGGTCACGGCAAAACAGCCACGACCAATCAGCGACATGCACAGTCCGGAAGAAAATGGCCGTTCCTTACTCCCTGCAGTCACTGCCCAGCGTCCGCATACTCCCCTCTGGTCACCGCTCACACAGGGTTAATGCCGGTGGTAACAGACCACGTTATGCCGCGGGTAACGCACTCCGTTACCGCCGCTATTAACCCGTGTGTGTCCCCAACTTTTTACTATTGATGCTGCCTATGCGGCATCAATAGTAAAAAAATGTAATGTTAAAAATAATAAAAAACCAAAAAACCTGCTTTACTCACCCTCCGTAGTCCGCCGAGCCGCTCGCGCCTGCCGCCATCTTCCGTTCCCAGGATGCATTGCGAAATTACCCAGAAGACTTAGCGGTCTCGCGAGACCGCTGTCATCTGGGTAATTTCACAATGCATTCTGGGAACAGAAGATGGCGGCAGCTGCGTGCCTATCGCCGGAGCTTCGGTGGATCCCAGGGGTGAGTAGATAACTATTTTTTATTTTAGTAATTTTTTTAACAGGGATATGGTGCCCACACCATATATATATATATATATATATATATATATATATATATATATATATATATATACAGTAGAGACCAAAAGTTTGGACACACCTTCTCATTTAAAGGTTTTTCTGTATCTTCATGACTATGAGAATTGGACATTCACACTGAAGGCATCAAAACTATGAATTAACACATGTGGAATTATATACTTAGCAAAAAAGTGTGAAACAACTGGAAATATGTCTTATATTTATATTCTAGGTTCTTCAAAGTTGCCACCTTTTGCTTTGATGACCGCTTTGCACACTCTTGGCATTCTCTTGATGAGCTTCAAGAGGTAGTCAACGAGAATGGTCTTCCAACAATCTTCAAGGAGTTCCCAGATATGATTAGCACATATTGGTCCTTTTGTCTTCACTCTGCAGTCCAGCTCACCCCAAACCATCTAGATTGGGTTGACTGTGGAGGCTAGGTCATCTGGCGTAGCACCCCATCACTCTCCTTCTTGGTCAAATAGCCCTTACACCGCCTGAAGGTGTGTTTGGGGTCATTGTCCTGTTGTAAAATAAATGATGGACCTACTAAATGCAAACTGGAAGGAATAGCATGCCGTTGCAAGATGCTGTGGTAGCCATGCTGGTTCAGGATGCCTTCAATTTTGAATAAATCCCCAACAGTGTCACCAGCAAAGCACCCCCACACCATCACACCTCCTCCTCCATGCTTCACGGTGGGAACCAGGCATGTAGAATCCATCCGTTCACCTTTTCGGCGTCGCATGAAGACATGGTGGTTGGAACCAAATATCTCTAATTTGGACTCACCAAAGCACAGATTTCCACTGGTCTAATGTCCATTTCTTGTGTTCTTTAGCCCAAACAAGACTCTTCTGCTTGTTGCCTGTCCTTATCAGTGGTTTCCTTGCAGCTATTTTACCATGAAGGCCTGCTGCACAAAGTCTCCTCTTATGGCTGCTTTGATGACTGCTTTGCACACTCTTGGCGTTCTCTTGATGAGCTTCAAGAGGTAGTTATCGGGAATGGTTTTCACTTCACAGGTGTGCCCTTTCAGGTTTAATAAGTGGAATTTCCTACCTCATAAATGGGGTTGGGACCATCAGTTGTGTTGTGCAGAAGTCTGGTGGATACACAGCTGATAGTCCTACTGAATAGACTGTTAGAATTTGTATTATGGGAAGAAAAAATCAGCTAAGTAAAAAAGAACGAGTGGCCATCATTACTTTAAGAAATGAAGGTCAGTCAGTCCGAAAAATTGGGAAAACTTTGAAAGTGTCCACAAGTGCAGTGGCAAAAACCTTAAAGCGCTACAAAGAAACTGGCCCACATGAGGACCGCTACAGGAAAGGAAGACCAAGAGTCACCTCTGCTTCTGAGGTTAAGTTTATCAGATTCACCAGCCTCAGAAATCGCAGGTTAACAGCAGCCCAGATTAGAGACCAGATCAATGCCACACAGAGTTCTAGCAGCAGACACATCTCTACAACAACTGTTAAGAGGAGACTTTGTGCAGCAGGCCTTCATGGTAAAATAGCTGCTAGGAAACCACTGATAAGGACAGGCAACAAGCTGAAGAGACTTGTTTGGGCTAAAGAACCCAAGGAATGGACATTAGACCAGTGGAAATCTGTGCTTTAGTCTGATGAGTCCACATTTGAGATCTTTGGTTCCAACCACCGTGTCTTTGAGCGACACAGAAAAGATGAACGGATAGACTCTACATGCCTCGTTCCCACCATAAAGCATGGAGGGGGAGGTGTGATGGTGAGGGGGTGCTTTGCTGGTAACACTGTTGGGGATTTATTCGAAATTGAAGGCATACTGAACCAGCATTGCTACCACAGCATCCTGCAGCGGCATGCTTTTCCATCCGGTTTGCGGTTAGTTGGACCATCATTTATTTTTCAACATGACAATGACCTCAAACACACCTCCAGGCTGTGTAAGGGCTATTTGACCAAGAGTGAGAGTGATGGGGTCCTACGCCAGATGACCTAGCCGCCACGGTCACCAGACCTGAACCCAATCGAGATGGTTTAGGGTGAGCTGGACCGCAGAGTGAAGGCAAAAGGGCCAGGAAGTGCTAAGCATCTCTGGGAACTCCTTCAAGATTGTTGGAAGACCATTTCCATTGACTACCTCTTGAAGCTCATCAAGAGAATGCCAAGAGTGTGCAAAGCAGTCATCAAAGCAAAAGGTGGCAACTTTGAAGAACCTAGAATATAAGACATATTTTCAGTTGTTTCACACTTTTTTGCTACGTATATAATTCCACATGTGTTAATTCATAGTTTTGATGCCTTCAGTGTGAATGTACAATTTTCATAGTCATGAAAATACAGAAAAATCTTTAAATGGCAAGGTGTGTCCAAACTTTTGGTCTGTACCGTATATACTTTAAAATGTAAAATATAATGATAGCTCCACTTTAGCTAGTGACATGACCTCTTTTGGCATGCTTATTTGATAAGGTTTTGGATAGATTTTCATAGTTTGGAACAATTATTTAGCTTTTCCTGGGCAGACATTTAAAAAGTGAATAACTATTAAATGAGAAGTGCACACACTAAGCACATCCTTCCATGTGATATCTGTAGATATTTTTTTCTGTCAAGAAGATATATTTTGTTGTGCACAAAATATAAAACATTTCCTTTTTTTTTCCCCAAATGAAACATTTTTTTTCCAATTTCTGCTTCACTCCCAGATTGTATAAAAAGCCATTTGTGATTTCATAGTTTCAGTAAGTTTTTGGACAGTTTGATGTATCAGTCACATAAAATGAAAAAAACAAAGACATATTGCCTGTAGAGTGTTCTGCTCTCTGATATAATATTCTTTGAATTAAATCCCACTATTCCTTCACTTTCAGCAGTTGATATAATGAGCAATGCTATCTGCACTCTCGGGCACCTTATCAAAGAGATGGAAGACACAAGACAGCAATTCCTACCTCTTTCTGGCTCCTAGGTTTTTGTTTCCAACTCTCACATGGGTCAGATGAGTTTTCTTTAAGATCGCCAACGAAACATCAATCACAGTGCTTGCCGCTATGATCTTTGGTGTTACAAGCAATTCCATATCTCGTAATAGCAGTACAAAATATAAAAACAAAAAAGGGCAATTAGCCTCCCTGGGCAAGTGTCACATGAAGAATGATTGATACAATTCAAAACATTTTAATGTATTATGATTTATTCTTGCTTCCAAGAAGCTAGAAAGATAAATTGCATCTGCATGTTGATGGTGTAGGAAGGAGTCATATTCAATATATCAATGAATGCTTCCTTCAATTAGGGATTCAATTTTGTAACTTATTTGCTTAAGGCACATGGTTGTGAAAGCTGTCTCTGGAGCTGGCTGATTTCAATATTTAATTGGCTAATGCAAATTTTAGTAATTTTTTTTAATAGTATTAGAAAACATGAGATGAGAGTAAGAGCTAAAAACTGCTGCTAACATAGTAACATAGTAACATAGTTAGTAAGGCCGAAAAAAGACATTTGTCCATCCAGTTCAGCCTATATTCCATCATAATAAATACCCAGATCTACGTCCTTCTACAGAACCTAATAATTGTATGATACAATATTGTTCTGCTCCAGGAAGACATCCAGGCCTCTCTTGAACCCCTCGACTGAGTTCGCCATCACCACCTCCTCAGGCAAGCAATTCCAGATTCTCACTGCCCTAACAGTAAAGAATCCTCTTCTATGTTGGTGGAAAAACCTTCTCTCCTCCAGACGCAAAGAATGCCCCCTTGTGCCCGTCACCTTCCTTGGTATAAACAGATCCTCAGCGAGATATTTGTATTGTCCCCTTATATACTTATACATGGTTATTAGATCGCCCCTCAGTCGTCTTTTTTCTAGACTAAATAATCCTAATTTCGCTAATCTATCTGGGTATTGTAGTTCTCCCATCCCCTTTATTAATTTTGTTGCCCTCCTTTGTACTCTCTCTAGTTCCATTATATCCTTCCTGAGCACCGGTGCCCAAAACTGGACACAGTAATCCATGTGCGGTCTAACTAGGGATTTGTACAGAGGCAGTATAATGCTCTCATCATGTGTATCCAGACCTCTTTTAATGCACCCCATGATCCTGTTTGCCTTGGCAGCTGCTGCCTGGCACTGGCTGCTCCAGGTAAGTTTATCATTAACTAGGATCCCCAAGTCCTTCTCCCTGTCAGATTTACCCAGTGGTTTCCCGTTCAGTGTGTAATGGTGATATTGATTCCCTCTTCCCATGTGTATAACCTTACATTTATCATTGTTAAACCTCATCTGCCACCTTTCAGCCCAAGTTTCCAACTTATCCAGATCCATCTGTAGCAGAATACTATCTTCTCTTGTATTAACTGCTTTACATAGTTTTGTATCATCTGCAAATATCGATATTTTACTGTGTAAACCTTTTACCAGATCATTAATGAATATGTTGAAGAGAACAGGTCCCAATACTGACCCCTGCGGTACCCCACTGGTCACAGCGACCCAGTTAGAGACTATACCATTTATAACCACCCTCTGCTTTCTATCACTAAGCCAGTTACTAACCCATTTACACACATTTTCCCCCAGACCAAGCATTCTCATTTTGTGTACCAACCTCTTGTGCGGCACGGTATCAAACGCTTTGGAAAAATCGAGATATACCACGTCCAATGACTCACCGTGGTCCAGCCTATAGCTTACCTCTTCATAAAAACTGATTAGATTGGTTTGACAGGAGCGATTTCTCATAAACCCATGCTGATATGATATGCTGATATGCTAGTTTCCATATATTGCACAAAATGACATATGAACAAAAGAATGTACTAGACTAGTTGGATTTTCCGAGTTTCCTGCCTTTATCTGTATTTGCAAATTAGTTTAAATACAATGCAAAAAAAAAAACCCAAAAGACATCAAACTCTTTTAGGCTGTTTTGACTCAAACATTATTCAGAAGGACATTTTTTTATTTTAAGAAATAAACTATTTTTAGGCTATGTGCACACGTTCAGGATTGTTCGCATTTTTTTTGCATTTTTTTGCTATAAAAACAAGATAAAAAATGCTTTAAAAATGCATCCATATGCATCCCATCATTTATAATGCATTCCGCAATTTTTGTGCATATGTTACATTTTTTTCCGCAAAAAAACCGCATTGCGGTAAAAAACGCAGCCTGTTCATTAACTTTGCGGATTTTTTGCGGATTTCCCACTATATTATTGCATTGGGAACCTCCGGAAATAAACACAAAAAATCCCCCCCAAAAACACAAGAAAAACGCGAAAAAAACGCATGTTGATCTCTTGCAGAAAATGTCCGGTTTTGATCAGGAAATTTCTGCAAGAAATCCTGAAGTGTGCACATAGCCATAAGGTGCTACATCCAATTTTTATTCATTTTTGAGTCAGTTTTTTCCATTGATGTGGCTCTATTTTTTTCACTGAGGCCTCATTCACATCAGTATTTTTGCAATAGCCCGGCATCACACTTAACGTATTAAAAATCGGTCAAATTCTCTCAGCCGAGAGTGGCACCAGTGTTCTCCGTATGGTCATCTGTGTGTAATTTGTTTGCAATGCAATAATGCAATTTCCTCACATTCATGTATCTATATGACATCTGTATGCAATTCGTATGAAATGGGATTTTAACATGAGCTTTTACATACAGCAGTTCTCTGTCATTTACACATCGTTTTAAAATGAAATATTCTTCAAAACACACACACACATATTTATATATATATATCTACTATATAAAGCTGAATGTGTGTGTGTGTGTGTGTGTGTGTGTGTGTGTGTGTGTGTGTGTGTATGTGTGTGTGTATGTCCGGGATTGGCATCTGCACCGTCGCAGCTACAGCCACAAAATATTGCACAGTCACACGTCTGGACCCCGAGAGCGTCATAGGCTATATTGTGAGGCGAAATTTTAACCCCTTCGTTCCAATTCACCAAACAATTTTGCCCCTATCTACATAATGGGGAAAAAAGTGAAAGGAAAAGTGTTGGAAGCGTCGCAGCTACAGCAACAAAATTTTGCAGTCACACGTTTGGACCCTGAGAGCGTCATAGGCTACGTTGTGAGGTGAAATTTTAACCCCACGCTTTCCAATTCACCAAACAATTTTGCCCCTATCTACATAATGGGGAAAAAGTGAAATGAAAAGTGTTGGAGGCGCCGCAGCTACAGCCACAAAATTTTGCACAGTCACACGTCTGGACCCTGAGAGCGTCATAGGCTATGTTGTGAGGTGAAATTTTAACTCCGCGCTTTCCAATTCACCAAACTATTTTTCCCCTATCTACATAATGGGGAAAAGTGAAAGGAAAAGTGTTGGAGGCAAATTGACAGCTGCCAGATGTGAACAAGGGGGACTTAAAGAATGAGAGCGATGGCGCCAAAGAGTATATACCGTACAGTTGCTAAGGTGGGGCCCCGACATGAGATACTCACCACACACGGGGATATGAACACACACACAAAATGCGCCACACACTACCACGTGCTTGAACACATATACCACCCTCAGCACACATTTCACCACACATACACCAACCTCGCCACATAAAAGTCGAAACACAAAAGTCGCCGCTCAAAACTCACCACGCGCAAAACTCGCCACATGCAAAAAATAGGCTCACGCAAAACTCGCCACAAGTGCAAAACTCACCTCATGGAAAACTCGCCACACGCAAAACTTGCACATGCAGAAAAATTGCCACATGCACAAAATTTGCAACACATGCTAAAGTTGCCTCACACAAAACTTGCACATACTCAAAAGGCACCAGACATAAAACTCACCACGCGCAAAACTCGCCATGCGCAAAACTTGCTGCACACAACTTGCTACACTAACCTGCCACATGCAACTCGACACACAAAAAGTTGCTACACGCATGTTGCCACACAAAACTCATCTCACAAAAGTCGCTACATGCATGTCGCCACACACAACTCAACACACACAACTTGACAAATGAAACTCGCCCTAAAACACACACAAGTCTGGTATTAGCTTTCAAAAATAAAAATCTGATTAATAAGCAGAGAAACTACAAGAGCAACAAATGTACCATATAGGAAATACGGCAGCTGTCAGTCACATGACCTGTCTATTATGTGTATATGTGAGCTAATATATACTGCCAGGGGGAGGGCTTCCTGTTGGCTGGGGATTTATCAGGCTGCCAATTTATCTTACAAATACTGAGGTAAAAATACTGAGCAAATAATGTGTTAACGAGGTCTAATACAGGAGATCACACAGGTATATACTATATACAGGGGAGATGACACACAGATATATACTATATATAGGAGAGATGACACACAGGTATATACTATATAAGGGAGGAGATGACATACAGGTACATACTATATACAGGAGGAGATGACATACAGGTATATACTATATACAGGAGGAGATGACACACAGGTATATACTATATACAGGAGCAGATTACCTACAGGTATATACTATATACAGGAGGAGATGACATACAGGTATATGCTATATATAGAAGATGACATACAGGTATATACTATATACAGGAGGAGATGACACACAGATATATACTATATACAGGGGAGATGACACACAGGTATATACTATATAGAGGAGGAGATGACATACAGGTATATACTATATATAGAAGGAGATGACATACAGGTATATACTATATATAGGAGGAGATGACATACAGGTATATACTATATATAGGAGGAGATGACATACAGGTATATACTATATACAGGGGAGATGACATACAGGTATATACTATATACAGGAGATGACATACAGGTGTATACTATATATAAGGGAGATGACAAACATGTATATACTGAGGTGAAAATGAGAGGTGTGAGGTGAAAATGAAAAGGTGTGAGTGCAAAATGAGAGGAGTGAGGGAAAATAGTGTAGTGATCGGAAAATGACAGATGTGAGGTCGAAATGACAAGTGTTAGGCGGGAATGAGAGGAGTGAGGGAGAAAATGAGAGGTGTGAGGGAGAAAATGAGAGATGTGAGGGGGAAAATTAAAGATGTGATTGGGAAAATAAGAGGCGTGATGGGAAAATAAGAGAAGTGAGGTGCTATAACTAACCACAGATATTTACTATGCCCAGGCAACGCCGGGCTCTTCAGCTAGTATATATATATATATACAGTATATATATATATATATTTATATATATACATATATTTATTAGATAGATAGATAGATAGATAGATAGATAGATAGATTAAAAGCCGGCAAATGATCTGCCAGGTGCAGTATAATCACAGACGGGCAGGCTAGAATAGAAAGATACACAGAGAATACATATGTATATACATGTCAGTAACAAACACATATATATACATATTTATATTGCACAGAAGTATAGATTGAAGAAAAGTCCAAAGAAACAAGAAAAACAGCAGCAGCACTCCAAATATTAGTGAAAAAACAACCTTAGTCCCTTAGGCTGGGTTCCCATTGCGTTATGGGAACGCGCTTAACGGACAGCGTTGCACGGCGAAATTAACGCCGTGCAATGCGTCCGTTAGCGCGCCCATTCACGGCAATGGGAACGCGCAGCACTAGCGCGTGTCATGTTCGGCATGCGCTAGCGACGCGCCGGTGTTTCCTGGCGCGCCGCGGACGCTGCTTGCAGCGTCCGAGGCGCGCCCGCGGTCCGTTCCCCGCTCTTGCAGATCGGGGATCTGCGAGAGCGGGGACGTTACCGCGACCCCGGGACGCGGCCACAGTAAAAACATTGCGTTAGCCCAACCCGCTAGCGCTAGCGCTAAACGGGTTGCACTAACGCAATGTGACCCTAGCCTTATTGCATAATAAAAATCATGAACAAGGTATTGCGGGTAAACAAGTGCAGATTATGCAGGCAAATGAAACAGGACGACTGCACTTGTTTACCCGCAATACCTTTTCCATGATTTTATTATGCAGTAAGGGACTAAGGTTGTTTTTTCACCAATATTTGGAGTGCTGCTGCTGTTTTTCTTGTTTCTTTGGACTTTTCATGCACTTTTATCACAGCAAGCACCCCCAGCAAGGTGAAGGTTTCTGGAATGTGTCCGTGATTCGGAGTTTATTCATCCTTTAACAGTGAATACTAAGAGTGGTTTTTCTCAGTGCCATTCATATTTCTTCTTACTGATTTGCATAGATAGAAGAAAAGCTGGTAGTTCATCTGCAGACTTCTGTAAAATCGCTGCAGGAGCCGACAGGATAGAAGACTTTATTCTGGCTGTGTCTTTATATAACATGTAACAACTATAGGATTAGTAATGGATAGGTGTCTTATTGACACCTCTCCATTACTAAGCTATGGGCTTGATGTCACCTTACAATACAAAGGTGACATCAACCCCACTACTATTACCCCACTTGCCACCACTACAGGGCAGGTGGGATGAGCCAGGTGAAGTGCCAGAATTGGCGCATCTTAGAGATGCACCTTTTCTGGGGTGGCTGAGTGCTGATCTTCTTAGCCAGGGGGGATATCCATGGCCCATTCCTAGGCTATTAATACCAGCCCATAGCTGTCTGTATAACCTTTGCTGGTTATTATTTCTAAGGTGACCCCATTTAATTTTCTGGGGGCTCCCCAATTTTAAGTATACAGTTGTGAGCTGAAATTAATGGCCTGGGAAGCTCCATGGGTATTATCCCTTTCCCAGGCTATAAACATCTGCCCCCTGTCACTGGCTTTCCTTCTGCTGGTTGTGAAAAGTGCAAGGGAGCCCACACCCTTTTTTCTGTAAAATAATCTTTTATTAATTAAATACATGTCCAGTAATTTGCACACACTGCTCCTGCAGTGATTTTACAGAAGCCGGCAGATGAATTGCCGACTTTTCTTTTATCTATCTCTCTGTGCAATATACATGCATATATATATATATATATATATATATATATATATATATATATATATATATATATATATATATATATGTGTGTGTGTGTGTGTGTGTGTGTTGCTGACATATGTATATATACATATGTATTCTATATGTACTGTACATTTCTATTCTATCTATGTTATTCTAACCCGTCAGTATGATATTACTGTACACCACACATGAATTATTGACTTTTCAAAGGACACCAGTGCATAAAAAGAGACAACACTCGCATGCTGCGAGTGCTGTGCGTTTTTTTCGTGCACCCATAGACTAGCATTCTGGAGACTCGGCTGATATACGCATAAAATCACAGCATGCTGCGATTTCTATCGCACGTACTGTAGAATACGTCAGAGAAAAAACCGGTGATGTAAGCTTCCCCGCAGATTAACATTGGTACGAGTTCTACACAATGCTTTCTCGCATAGCACTCGTAGTACTGTACGCTAGTGTGACCCCAACCTTAGTGTTTGTATTCCAAAACCAGGAGTGGAACTTACAGAGAAATACTAAATTGGAAGATTAACTTCTGTTCTGTCTTTTGGAGACACTCCTGATTTTGGCCTACAAATACTGATAAAATGCTGATCAAATACAATGACGTGTGAATAAGGCCTTAAGCAGATAAGAAAAACCATCTCAACCTTCTCCTACAAATTAAATAGTAAAAAATGACCAGTATTCTGATGTCATACAAATGCATTTCATTGTTTTTTTAACCTTTATTCATTTGAATGACAACCTAAAAAGCATGGCTTAAAGCAAACTTGTCGGCAGGATCTTGCTAAATAAACTACAGGCATTTTCAGGTTGGCAGTGTTACACTGATTAAAATGATACCTGGGGTGACGAAATCCGTCTGGTGGTTCTCGTGTAATCAGTGTTAGAAGTTTTCAGTTAATGACATGCCGCTCACAGGCCGCCCTGAAGCACAAACAGTCTTTTTCTTTCTCTCTGTCTCTATGATGAGGAACATGTGTGTGCTTCGGGTGGCTTGTGGGCAGGTTTCTCCCTGATTTATCTGGCCTAGGGCATGAAGATAAGACTCTGCCTACAGTCCAGCCCTGAGCATCTCATTAACTGAAAACTTCTATCACGGATTACACAAGAACCACAAGATGGATTTCTTCAACCCAGGTATCATTTTAATGAGTGTAACAATGTCAACATGACAATGTCCATAGTTTAATTAGCAAAATCCCGCTGACGGGTTTGATTTAAGCTTATTAAGAAAGAATCATTTTAGCAAAAATGTTATCCAAACTGAAAAACTCTTTCATTGAGCGTTACACTACATGTTACCAGAAACCATAAATGTATGTATAAATGGACATCATAATGGTGCTCTTATAGCCTTTTCTTTTATAGGTAGCTCATTGGACTGCAGACATCTTCTTCTGAAAGCAAATTATCACTGTCTGCCTTACTACAAATACCATATAGCTGTTACTCGGTCACTCCGTCTACAAGACTGCAAGTTTAGAGAACACATTGCCCCACATCTTTCTTCAACAACAAGACTCTCTTCAGCTTTTTAGTTTCCTGTAAAGAATCTGTGAGCACTTATTATTTTTATATGATATTCAAGTTATTTTTAAATTTAATTTATCTATTATAGATTAATTTATATTTCCTGAGCACTCTTATCTTGCACTTGTAATTTTTCATGAATTAAATACAAATTTGTATTTTTTTAATGCTTTTCCATCTATCTAGTGCAGTCACCTTCTTTTCAAGAAACACTTATCTCTCCATTTATATGGAAACAAGCTGTGAGACCTTGGTCCTGCCTGCATCATTATAATGAAATAATGAGACTGTTTTGTGACTTTTGTTAGTGTTGGAAGCTAAATCCTGAGCCTTTTAACTATAGCATGCTGCTTTTTATGCAAAGAAATCTGTCATGTGCTTTACCTTCTAGGTAATTAAAATGACTTTTATCATTTTTACTCCTTATAGCGGGGAGGCTGTAATGGGTGCAGCTGGATGGAGGCCCCCCATGACTGCGTTGCCAAGGGGAGGGGTGTCCATTCAAAGGGAAATAAATAGTGGTATGGGGATTGGGTGGTAAAAGGAGGGGGGGCAGATTAGTAGGTTAAAGGGGCGGGGGCTGGGGCAGAAAGTGCGGGAGCGGAACATTACCTCATTGGCAGTTGAGGTGAGAAGACCTGTCACAATTAACTCACCATGGCCACGGTAGATAGCCTCGTCGACCAGTTGAGGAGTGTGGCACAGTCCAGGAGAGGTGGCTGGTTGGAGGAGCAGTTGACCGCGCTGCTGGGCGGCAGCGGGAGCCAGGGCAGCAGGACGAGGAGGACAAGGCCTCCTGAAAGATTATCCCCCGACACGGTGCCGCGCGGCAGGCGCAGGCCATGGAGCCCCTCCGGGGACCCTGCGGAGGCTGGGGGTCACGGCGCGGCAATCCCACCTGGTCCACCTTCTGGCAGCAATCCAAATGGCGGCTCTGCCGGCGCGAGTCGGCGTTGCACTGCGGGGAGATCTCAGGCACGGCCGGAAGTGAGGGCCGCACTGGAATTGCGGCCTAGTCCCGGAGTAAGTGGAGCAGCGGCACTCGGAAGAGGCAGTAGCACCCGCCGGTGATCAGCACGAGTAGCGGCGGTGACAGCGGCGAGAGGGCAGAGTCAAGAAGGTGCAGCGGCAGTGAGGATTCCGAAGGCAGACATAGCAGCGGAGTGTACCCCGGGATCGGTGGCATCGGGGGTACCTGGCAGCGCGATGAAACGGCAGAGCAGGTCGACAGGCAGGCTGAATTCAGTGGTTCAACCGTGCCTGGGACGCGAAGGGTCATGCTACAGGGGCGCAGGCCATGGGCAACAGAGCGGCAATGAAGACCCCGGATCAGGCAGCGATCACCAGGATGATGGAGAGCAGCAGGATTCTGGAGGCCCGGCTGGTGGGGACACAGCACCCACGCATCCTCGTGAGTATACGTCTTTGTCTTTTTTGGCACCGGGTGGTGACTGGTCAGGGGAGATTGCGGGGAGTACGACTTTGGGGGTAGGTTATGGGGCGCAGATAAGGGTCGATAGTTAGGGGTTACCAGGCGTTAGGGAAATTTGGGCTGGAATGTTGCATATTTTGAGTAGACTGAATGGGGGACTGGCAGATAGCATTGGGGCATCACCCATGGGGCTTGGCTACCAGGGGCTGGCTACGGAGTGGGAATGGCTGGCGAGACAAGGAGGTCCGGAGGTTTTGCTCTGGTGCCATTGGCTGGGGTGTCGGTTCAAACGGAAATGGACAAAGGAGATTCGGTGAAGTTGGATGATAGGGCGAAAGGGATGGTTTACGTGTGTTTTGAGGGTCCTCTCGGGGCCCATTTAAAGAAAGAGGTGAAAGAGAATATTTGGAAGAATGAATATGTGGAGATTTTCTCCCTTTTTCCTTTAGAAAAAATTAACTTGGACAAAGGGAAAAAGGATGATAGCAAAAAGGAAGAGGAAGAAAAGAGTTGTTGGAGTTTGATACCTCATACATTTGTGAACTGCTATTGTGCTATTCTGGCGAGTGATATAGGCAAAACATTTCCAGAGGATTGCTCCGGCCTTTTTTGTTACTTGGATGCGATAGGGAAAGCTCATCGGACATATGGGGGCCAGGCGTGGCTGCGTTATGATGAGCAGTTCAGGCAGTGTAAGGCGGTCAGGCCTGAGATTAATTGGGGTACACAGGGTACAAAAGAAAAAACGGGAACGTGTTGGCAATTTAATGACGGCCAGTGCAAATATGGGAACACCTGCAAGTTTAAACATGTATGTTCCCATTGCAATGAGGCCTCACATGGGGCATCCAAATGTTTTAAAAAAACAAGGGGCAAACCATCAGTGGGTAGCGGTCAAGGGGGTGATGCCAGTGAAGCTTCAAAAGATGGCCCCCTATCTAAGTAGGTACCCGGATCGCGTGAAGGCAGAGGTTCTTTCGGACGGTTTTGCTGTTGGTTTTAGGATACCTCACCCTAATCATGTGGTTCCTTTTTCTATGAAGAACTTGAGGTCGGCAAATTTACATGCAGACGTGGTGACGACAAAGTTGCTAAATTAGGTGGAATTGGGAAGGATGGAGGGTCCGTTTAGCTGTTTGCCCATGGAGGGGGTGACCATTTTCCCATTGGGAGTAGTACCTAAGATGGAACTGAATAAGTTTCATTTGATTCAGCATCTGTCATATCCCAGGGGATGCTCAGTGAATGATGGTATTGAAGAAGAGTTATGCTCTGTAGTATACACATCATTTGACGCCACAGTGCAATGGGTTCGGCGGTACGGGGTAGGGGCTTTGCTGGCTAAAACGGATATTGAATCAGCTTTTAGGTTGCTTCCGGTGCACCCAGGCAGTATTCCCTTATTGAGTTGCTGCTGGGAAGGAGGGTTTTATTTGGACAGATGTTTGCCTATGGGCTGTTCGATTTCTGGTTCGTTGTTTGAGACATTCAGTTCTTTTCTTGGAAGGGTTGTTAGAGACTTCTGATGTTCCCTACGTGATTCATTACTTGGATGATTTTTTGTTTGTAGGCCCTCCTGACTCTGCTGTATGTGTGAATTTATTGGCTACTATGGAATGGGTAACAGGGCAAGTTGGTGTGCCATTAGCACAAGAGAAGACGGAGGGCCCCTGCACGGTTTTAAGTTTCCTCAGGATTCTTATTGATTCAGAAAAGATGGAGTGTAGGTTGCCGGAGGAGAAGTTGTTGTTGCTAAGGTAGGAAGTGATCAGAATTGGAAAACTACGGAAAGTGACACTGAAGGAGTTGCAGTCGCTGCTTGGTCATTTGAACTTTGCGTGCCGTATCATGCCTATGGGCAGAATTTTTTGCCGTAGATTGTCCAGAGCTACGGCGGGAGTTCGGGCGGCCCATCATTTTATACGTTTGCATAAACAGCATAAGGAGGTTTGGCAGCATTTTTTGGCAAATTATAATGGCAGGGCGTTGATCCAACAGGAGGATTTGAATGATTTTGATTGCGAAATTTACACAGACGCGGCGGGTGGAGTCAGTTATGGTGCCTATTGTGGAGGAAAATGGAGCGTTGGGGTGTGGCCGGAATGGTGGCGCAAGAATGGGTTTACCAAGAATTTGGCGTTGCTTGAGCTTTTCCCAATTGTGGTGTCAGTGTTTATTTGGGGCGACATTTTTTAGGATCGGCGGGTGCGGTTTCATTGTGACAACTTAGGTGTGGTGTCGTTGATTAACAGCTTATCTTCTTCTTCCCCCCGGTTATCAGGTTGGTCAGGGAGTTAGTGTTGCGGTGCCTGGAATTGAATGCGTGGATTTCAGCTGTACATGTGCCGGGTGTTCAAAACTCCATAGCTGATGCTTTGTCTCGTTCGCAGTGGGAGTAATACTGGGTGTTGTCACCAGGCGCGGAGGCTGCAGTAACATGATGTCCTTCGGATTTGTGGCAGATTGTTGCGGACGAGGAGGTGGTTTGATCCAGGCCTCGGTGTTGGGCCAAACATGGTCTAATTATGAAGTGGCTTGGCATATGTGGGAAGGTTGGTTGGGTCAATTTGGCCCGGTTGAGTCTGAGAGCGCTAGTACTCTGGTGTTGCTGTTGTTGGTAGGCAAAGCAGCTGAATGGGGTTGGTCTGTGTCAAAGTTATACAAATATATTGCTGGTTTAGCCTTCGGCTTTAAGCTTCAAGGGTCGGTGGATGTTACAAAAGATTTTTTGATAAGGCAGACATTGAAGGGTTTTAGGAAAGGCAACGTGACTTTTGATAAGCGCAGGCCCATTTCTTTTGGGGTGTTGGAGCGGTTGGGTGAGGCCTTGGCGAGCATTTGTTCTTCTGATTTTGAGGCAGTACTTTTTAGGTTGGCCTTTTCTTTAGCATTTTTGGGGGCTTTGCGATTAGGAGAATTGGTGTACCCCAATAAAGACAAGGCTGGGGGTTTGTTAGCACAAGATGATGATTTTGGGGGTGGGAGGCAACTCTTTTGGATCAGGCGTTCAAAGACAGACCAGCTTGGAAAGGGAAAACAGGTGATGCTCGGAAGAGTTGCTGGTGGTTTGATGTGCCCGCAATGTTGTTTAGAAGCGTATTGGAGTTTGTGGCCAGGAAAGTCTGGCCCTTTGTTACGGCACCAAAAGGGGGACTTCTTGTCGCGTTTTAAATTTACGGCGATATTAAAAAAGGGTTTGGGGTGTCTGGGTTTGAACCCAGTCAGTTACGGGTCACACTCGTTTAGAATTGGTGCTGCGTCAGAAGCTGATGGTTTGGACATGGGAGAGGAGGTGATTAAGAGAATTGGCAGGTGGAATTCGAACCGCTATTTGTCTTATGTTCGGTATTGAGTTAAGGGGGGCTGTGGGGCAATTTTTGGCATGGTGTTTATTTGTTGTTATGTTTTCCTGGTCGGACCCCCCCTGTTGGCCTGGTTTTTTGGACATTCCTTCATTTATTGGGGTGCGCTTCGTGCTGATGCTAGATAGAATGGAAGGCAATTAGGTTTTAGTAGGGATGAAGTGTTCATTAGATGGCTGGGGTTTCAGGGCATGCTTTGGCGTAGGTTTTTGTTGGAATTTTCTCACGCCGCTCGTTTGGATCGATCCCCAGACATTGTTTTTGTTCATATGGGAGGCAATGATCTGGGAACAAAACCTGTGAGGGAATTGATTCGGGATATCCGTTTAGATTTTTTGCGATTATGGGTATCTTTTCCCGGCGTTCTAACGGTGTGGTCAGATATTGTGCCACGGCGGAGGTGGTGGGATGCCCATTCTCAAAAAGGTATTAAAAGTGCCAGGGTGAAGCTGAATAGGGCAGTGGCGAGCTTTGTTTCTCGTAATGGGGGTATTGCTGTGCGGCATTTCAAGTTGGAATCTGGGATTGGTAATTTTTGGAGGGATGACGGGTTCATCTCAACGACATAGGTATGGATTTGTGGGCGCTCACACTACAGGAGGGGGTCGAGCGAGCGGTGGTGGGGCACTCACGAGCCTGACGTGGTCAGGGCTGTTCATGTTTGGTGGGGGGTGGGGTTCTTGGAGTTGATGGTTTAAGCGGGTGATCTGGCTTTTGGTTACGGGCCCTGGACGGGGAGTTTACCTCGGGAGCTTTGGGGTTTGGTTTGTCCAAAACGGGTTACATGGTGCCCTCGAGCTGGTGGTTACGGCTCAGGGTAAAGAAGTGTTTGGTTAAAATTTTGTGGCGGCTTTTGCCTATTGTGAGCCAGATTTTTTAGCTCCAAGAACCCTCCCCTCAAGTTTTATATTTGTAATGGTATTATTTCTGTCATTTGTTTGTTAATAAAATGGCCGCTGTTGCCAATTTATCCAAAGAACGTAATGTGTGTTTCATTTATTTTAATAAGTCCTAAGCAGAGTTTTTATTTAGTTATGGTAGGGGGGTGGAGGATTCGTTACAGAGAAGACCCAGTCTTGGCTATACGTGGTCATGTTAGACCTATATGATCTACAAAAAACCTTTGTTAAAATGCAAAAAAATACTACAATACAGTAATATCTATTACTGCTAAACTAAAACCTTACCTGTATGCTCAACTAGTGAGTTTTTAAAAAAATGAATGAATGGTTGTTTGTAAACATGAGCAGAACGATTCGATGTAAATTAAATTCAAGTACAATTTTTTTTTTAAATTCGTAGGTCACAAAAAGGAAATTTATGCTACTTTCTTACACAATGCAGAAGATTACATCAGTCACAGAAGGCTGACAAGATCTCATGCTTGACGCCCAATGCTTTTCATCTATCACATCACATCACATGATATAACACAGCATAGCAGTAGGACTATTAGAGCCAGTGTAATAGTCAATGCAGGGAATACAGCAGCCCCCTACTTTACCATTCAGAGATTCATATACAACAGATATAAGTAACAGACTTAAAGATAATGCAATAAGGCTGGTTTCACACTTGCGTTTTAAAACGCATGCGTTTAAAAAAAACGCATGGTAAAAAACCGCATGTAAACGCGTGCAAATGCTGCATTTTTTAGACGCATGCGTTTTTGCATGTGGTGAAAAATACGCGGCATTTTGACGCGTTTACATGCGTTTTTTCATGCGTTTGCATTTTTTAAACGCATGATGAGAAGTGTGTGACAGCTGCCAATCATCAAAATCAAGTAAAAAACCCACTATAAACAGAAATAGCTAGGGTTAGGGTTAGGGTTAGGGATCCTAACCCTAACCCTAACCCTAACCCTACCCCTAACCCTAACCCTAGGGATCCTAACCCAACCCCTAACCCTACCCCTAACCCTAAAGGGATCCTAACCCTAACCCTTAGGGTTAGGGGTAGGGGTAGGGTTAGGGGTAGGGTTAGGGTTAGGGTTAGGATCCCTAGGGTTAGGGTTAGGATCTCTTTAGGGTTAGGGTTAGGGTTAGGATCCCTACCCCTAACCCTAACCCATAGACTTTCATTAGCGACGCATTGCGATGGATTGCCACACGTCGCATCCATTGTGCGACGGATGCGTCGTGTTTTGGAGGATTGTCGGCACAAAAAAAGCTACATGTAATTTTTTTTGTGCGTCGTGTACGCCATTTCCGACCGCTCATGCGCGGCCGGAACTCCGCCCCCTCCTCCCTGGACCTTACAATGGGGCAGCGAATGCGTTGAAAAACTGCATCCGCTGCCCCCATTGTGCTTTTACCTCACAGCATGCATCGGTACATCGGCCCGACGCACTGCGACGGGCCCGTACCGATGCTAGTGTGAAAGTAGCCTTAGCACACAAATGATTAGATGACATGTTGCTTGTCCAGTACAGAGGATTGCTGATACATTGAATATTGGATACAGAGTAAAATAGCTTAAATTTAAATGTGCAGAAAGGGAACAGTATAAATACCCAAAATTAAAAGGTTGAATTCGCAGCATAATGTTGTCTTCTTATAAGCTTTAAAAATAAAAAGCAAGTTAAAATAAGTTATACCATTATCATATGAAATGTACAATTAGGAAGGGGCTATAAGGTAAAGTACCTGGCAGCGTTCACTAAATAGTGTACAGGGCTGCATATCTTCACTCAGTGCATAGCTCATATGCACAGAAGATAACAACTGATCAGTAGAGGTGCGAGATGTAAAAAATCACAAAACTGATACAGCTGTGCTCAAAAGTTTAGATACCCTTGCAGAATTTTTGATTCTTGGCATTTCTTTCAGAGAATATAAATGTTAATACCAAAATTTTTCCTCCACTCATGGTTAGTGGTTGGGTGAAGCCATTTATTATCAAACTACTGTGTTTTTTCTTTTTAAATCATAATGACAACCCAAAACATCCAAATGACCCTGATCAAAAGTTCACATATCCCATTTCTTAATACCGTGTATTGCCCCCTCAAACATCAATGACAGCTTGAAGTCCTTTGTGGTAGTTGGGGATGAGGTTCTTTAATATCTCAGATGGTAAAGCTTCCCACTCTTCTTGGCAAAAAGCCTCCAGTTTCTGTAAATTCCTGTGCTGTCTTGCATGAACTGCGCACTTGAGATCTCCCCAGAGTGGCTCAATGACATTGAGGTAAGGAGACTGAGATGGACACACCAGGACATTCACTTTGTTCTGCTGTAGCCAATGACAGGTCAATTTGGCCTTGTGTTTTGTATAGTTGTCATGTTGGAACGTCCAAGTACGTCCCAGGCACAGATTTGGTGCTGATGAGTGCAAATTTGCCTCGACTATTTACTAATAACATGCTAAATTAATCTTTCCTTCAACTTTTGCCAAGTTTTCTGTGCCGTTGTAGCTCATATATACCCAAAACATCAGTGATCCATCTCTGTTTTTTACAGTAGGAATGGTGTTCCTTTCATCATAGTCCTTGTTGACCTCTCTCCAAATGTAACGTTTTACATGTTGCAATGGCTGTGCAGTATTATATCTCAATATCACTCATTAACATGGTTTGGAATATGGAGAGTTTGGAGAAAAAATCCCAGGGCATGTAAAGGGGTGTTTTCAAAGTAAAAAATGCATCCTATCTAAAAGATCTTGGAAGAAATAATACATTTCTCAAATAGAATTACTTTTCAGAAAAGCATCCTTCTATATTAAGCATACCTATGTAGACTAATCACATAGTTCATCCACCAGCTGCCTTTTTCTGCTGTGTCTGTGCATGCACAGATGATATCTGAGGTTGAGTGATGCCAGCAAAGTTCTCATTATAGGCTGTCAGACCCTGGGCCAAGCAGACCGGTTTACATTGTAAGCAGCACTGATGACTATGGGTAAGGAGTTAGACATACTGCCCATGCTTCCCTTAAAGAACATGCGTATTATTGTATTGTCCAAGAAGTAATGTTACTCCTTGCAGAGATCGACATGCTAAGTATGCCAAGATGAGGAGACTTAAAGCCGCAATACTCCTTTGGGTAATATGCAAATTGTCTCTTCAAAGAGGAAGAGCGATAGAACTCTAGTGCCACCTATTGGAAGGTAGCAATCCTACAAATCAATGTTGACCCTTTAACGAGCCTTGTCACATGACTTGGGATAACAGCCAAACCAGAATCTTAATTTGCAGACACTGTGTTTCGGGGTACTGCCCCTCGTCAGTGCAAAGCGGAGATCTGGTTTGGCTGTGTGAGAGGTGTCAGACCGTTATCCAAGAAGTATCGTTTCTCCTTGCGGAGATCGACATGCTAAGCATTAGAGATGAGCGGTGTTTGAGTCAAACTGTTTGCCAATTTCGAATTCGAGCTGTTTTGGTCGGTGTTCGAGTCGTTCGTTGAACTCGAACAATTTGCTTAAAATTTGGCTGTTCGAGTTTCTGTTCGATAACTGTTCGTTCACCAAAAGCCTAACTTGATTTGCACATTAAAACTGTTTATCATTGTTAATAGACTGTTTCAGTGTATAGTGGGTGGGGGGGGGGTGAGGGATAGATCTGTGCTGAAATAATGCCGATATCCATTTATTTTTTCTTTCCCGCATTAACAGTGGGGCGGTGCAGTCTCTCAGCCTATCAGTAGTGCACAGACATGTGATGCACATGGAGCGCCCCCACGTAAGGGCAATGGGGTACTCGGTACCAGGTCCTTCAGATCCCTCAGCGAGGATGTCACTGTGGCCCGACCTGGACCTCTGCCCTATGAGGGGTGCCCAACTAAAAGGCAGAGTTCGTAGATAACGGTAGTGTTCGTGACGCCACCTGTGGTATTCGGTCAGAGTGACCGACGCTGCTTAGGGGTCCACTGAGGTGGTGTTATGGCAGCTAGATGGTATACCTTCCCACAGGTGAAGTATTTCCCCAGGGCTTCCCAGAAGTGTAGATGATGATGGTGGATGATGTAAGGCACGGCAAATAATGAGGACAAAATGGGTGCAGTCTCTTTAACTTTACTGATGGCTTCAACATCCACAGTCCAGAGTACCGGATGACAGGGTAGGCAGGGTCCGGCTGGTCTGATAGCAATTCCAGAGTCTTCTTATCCAGGTGGAAATCAGTAGCCTTCCCCTTGCGCACAGTAACGTAGTAGGTCCCTACTTGCATTAGCTACCATAAGGTCCTCACTGTTGTCACTTCTCTCTCTCTGTCCCCCAGATGGATAGGACAAACCCGTATGACGGTGGTGGCCTGAGGTTATTTTATAGGGACCCTAGTGACTCCCCTCCTCCGCAATTGCCCCCGTGTCTGCTTAGGTGTTTAGGTCGGACAGCTGTTATGACCTGGTGGTAAGGACAATAATGGACCTGGTGGTTAAGAGCACACGGAATGACCTGATAATTACTAATAATATAGGACGAGCTCTGAGACGTGGGAACTCTGCTGACCGCAATCCCTAATCCTATCACACACACTAGAAATAGCCGTGAATTGCTCCTAACGCTCCCTATGCAACTCGACACAGCCTAAGAAACTAGCTAGCCCTAGAGATAGAAAAATAAAGCCTACCTTGCCTCAGAGAAATTCCCCAAAGGAAAAGGCAGCCCCCCACATATGACTGTGAGTAAAGATGAAAATTACAAACACAGAGATGAAATAGATTTAGCAAAGTGAGGCCCGACTTACTGAACAGACAGAGGATAGGAAAGGTAACTTTGCGGTCAGCACAAAAAACTACAAAAAGACCACGCAGAGGGCGCAAAAAGACCCTCCGCACCGACTCACGGTGCGGAGGCGCTCCCTCTGCGTCCCAGAGCTTCCAGCAAGCAAGACAAAAATCAAAATAGCAAGCTGGACAGAAAAATAGCAAACCAGAGAAAAACAAGCAGGAACTTAGCTTCTGCTGGGAAGACAGGTCACAAGAATGATCCAGGAGAGAACTAGACCAATACTGGAACATTGACAGGTGGCATGGAGCAATGATCTAAGTGGAGTTAAATAGAGCAGCCAGCTAACGATTAACCTCGTCACCTGTGGAAGGAAACTCAGAAGCCGCAGCTCCACTCACAACCAAGAGAGGAAGCCCATGGAGAGAACCAGCCGAAGTACCATTCATGACCACAGGAGGGAGCTTGACAACAGAATTCACAACAGTACCCCCCCTTGAGGAGGGGTCACCGAACCCTCACCAGAGCCCCCAGGCAGAATAGGACGAGCCAAATGAAAGGCACGAACCAGATCGGCAGCATGAACATCGGAGGCAAAGACCCAGGAATTATCTTCCTGACCATAACCCTTCCACTTGACCAGGTACTGGAGTTTCCGTCTCGAAATACGAGAATCCAAAATCTTCTCCACCACATACTCCAACTCCCCCTCAACCAACACCGGGGCAGGAGGATCAACGGATAGAACCACAGGCGCCACGTATCTCCCCAACAATGACCTATGGAATATATTATGGATGGCAAAAGAAGCTGGAAGGGTCAAACGAAATGACACAGGATTGAGAACCTCAGAAATCTTATACGGACCAATGAAACGAGGCTTAAACTTAGGAGAGGAAACCTTCATCTATATATATAATTGTCTAATGGTTTTTCCATCTGTCTGTCTGTCTGTCTGTCTTTCTGTCTGTCTGTCTGTTTGTCCTGGAAATCCCGCGTCTCTGAATGGTCGAGGCCGCTAGGCCTCGACCAATCAGCAATGGGCACAGCGACGATGATGTCATAATGGTTGCCATGGCGACGATGATGTCATAAAGGTTGCCTCGACCAATCAGCGACGGGCACAGTCTGCCGCGAATTCTGGAATCATCATTGTCCATATACTACGGGGACATGCATATTCTAGAATACCCGATGCATTAGAATCGGGCCACAATCTAGTAGGAACATAACGAGACGACAACCAAACCAAATCCCTAACACGAAGTCGGGGACCCACACAGCGCCGGCGGTTAGCGAAACGTTGAGCCTTCTCCTGGGACAATGTCAAATTGTCCACCACATGAGTCCAAATCTGCTGCAACCTATCCACCACAGTATCTACACCAGGACAGTCCGAAGACTCAACCTGCCCTGAAGAGAAACGAGGATGGAAACCAGTATTGCAGAAAAACGGCGAAACCAAAGTAGCCGAGCTGGCCCGATTATTAAGGGCGAACTCAGCCAAAGGCAAAAAGGACACCCAATCATCCTGATCAGCAGAAACAAAGCATCTCAGATATGTTTCCAAAGTCTGATTAGTTCGTTCTGTTTGGCCATTTGTCTGAGGATGGAAAGCCGAGGAAAAAGACAAATCAATGCCCATCCTAGCACAAAAGGCTCGCCAAAACCTCGAAACAAACTGGGAACCTCTGTCCGAAACGATGTTCTCCGGAATGCCATGTAAACGAACCACATGCTGGAAAAACAATGGCACCAAATCAGAGGAGGAAGGCAATTTAGACAAGGGTACCAAATGGACCATCTTAGAGAAGCGATCACAAACCACCCAAATGACCGACATCTTTTGAGAGACAGGGAGATCCGAAATAAAATCCATAGAGATATGCGTCCAGGGCCTCTTTGGGACCGGCAAGGGCAAAAGCAACCCACTGGCATGAGAACAGCAGGGCTTAGCCCGAGCACAAGTCCCACAGGACTGCACAAAAGAACGCACATCCGGCGACAAAGATGGCCACCAAAAGGATCTAGCCACCAAATCTCTGGTACCAAAGATTCCAGGATGACCAGCCAACACCGAACAATGAACCTCAGAGATTACTCTACTAGTCCATTTATCAGGGACAAACAGTTTCTCCGCTGGGCAACGGTCAGGTCTATCAGCCTGAAATTTTTGCAGCACCCGCCGCAAATCAGGGGAGATGGCAGACAAAATTACCCCCTCTTTGAGAATACCCGCCGGCTCAGGAACACCCGGAGAGTTGGGCACAAAACTCCTTGACAGGGCATCAGCCTTCACATTCTTAGAGCCTGGAAGGTACGAAACCACAAAATCAAAACGGGAGAAAAATAGCGACCAACGAGCCTGTCTAGGATTCAACCGTTTGGCAGACTCGAGATAAGTCAAATTCTTGTGATCCGTCAAGACCACCACGCGATGCTTGGCTCCTTCAAGCCAATGACACCACTCCTCGAATGCCCACTTCATGGCCAACAACTCTCGATTGCCAACATCATAATTGCGCTCAGCAGGCAAAAACTTTCTAGAAAAGAAGGCACATGGTTTCATCACCGAGCCATCAGAACTTCTTTGCGACAAAACAGCCCCAGCTCCAATCTCAGAAGCATCAACCTCGACCTGAAACGGAAGCGAAACATCTGGCTGGCACAACACAGGGGCAGAAGAAAAACGACGCTTCAACTCCTGAAAAGCTTCCACAGCCGCGGAAGACCAATTGACCACATCAGCACCCTTCTTGGTCAAATAAGTCAACGGTTTAGCAACACTAGAAAAATTTCTGATGAAGCGACGATATAAATTAGCAAAGCCCAGGAACTTTTGCAGACTCTTCACAGATGTCGGCTGAGTCCAATCATAAATGGCCTGGACTTTAACAGGATCCATCTCGATAGTAGAAGGGGAAAAAATGAAACCCAAAAATAAAACCTTCTGAACTCCAAAGAGACACTTTGACCCCTTCACAAACAAAGAATTCCCACGAAGGACCTGGAACACCATTCTGACCTGCTTCACGTGAGACTCCCAATCATCCGAGAAGACCAAAATATCATCCAAATATACAATCAGGAATTTATCCAGGTACTCTCGGAAGATTTCATGCATAAAGGACTGAAATACTGATGGAGCATTGGAAAGCCCGAATGGCATAACCAGGTACTCAAAATGGCCCTCGGGCGTATTAAATGCTGTTTTCCATTCATCGCCCTGTTTAATACGCACAAGATTATACGCACCACGAAGATCTATGTTGGTGAACCAACTAGCCCCCTTAATCCGAACAAATAAATCTGACAGCAGCGGCAAAGGGTACTGAAATTTGACTGTGATCTTATTAAGAAGGCGGTAATCAATACAAGGTCTCAAAGAACCATCCTTCTTGGCCACAAAAAAGAACCCTGC
The DNA here is from genome assembly GCF_032444005.1 of Ranitomeya imitator. Lineage (NCBI taxonomy): Eukaryota > Metazoa > Chordata > Amphibia > Anura > Dendrobatidae > Ranitomeya > Ranitomeya imitator. The sequence goes on along the minus strand of NC_091282.1, from coordinate 515,923,935 downwards.
TCCCAATGGTGACGACGACGGGCGAATATGACCCTTCTCCAAGGATTCCTTTACATAACTCCGCATAGCGGCGTGCTCTGGCATAGATAAATTGAACAGTCTGCCCTTAGGAAACTTACTACCAGGAATCAAATTGATAGCACAATCGCAATCCCTATGAGGAGGTAGGGCACTGGATTTGGGCTCATCAAATACATCCCGGTAATCCGACAAAAACTCCGGGACTTAAGAAGGGGTGGATGACGAAATAGACAAAAATGGAACATCACCATGTACCCCCTGACAACCTCAGCTGGACACAGGCATAGATTTCCAATCCAATACTGGATTATGGACCTGTAGCCATGGCAACCCCAAAACGACCACATCATGCAGATTATGCAACACCAAAAAGCGAATATCCTCCTGATGTGCAGGAGCCATGCACATGCTCATTTGGGTCCAGTACTGAGGCTTATTCTTGGCCAAAGGCGTAGCATCAATTCCTCTCAATGGAATAGGATACTGCAAGGGCTCCAAGAAAAAACCACAGCGCCTAGCAAACTCCAAGTCCATCAAATTCAGGGCAGCGCCTGAATCCACAAATGCCATAACAGAATAGGATGACAAAGAGCAAATCAGAGTAACGGACAAAAGAAATTTCGACTGTACCGTACCAATGGTAGCAGACCTAGCGAAACGCTTAGTGCGCTTAGGACAATTGGAGATAGCATGAGTGGAATCACCACAGTAAAAACACAGCCCATTCCGACGTCTGTGTTCTTGCTGTTCAGCTCTGGTCAAAGTCCTATCACATTGCATAGGCTCAGGTCTATGCTCAGATAATACCGCCAAATGGTGCACAACTTTACGCTCACGCAAGCGTCGATCGATCTGAATGGCCAAAGACATAGACTCATTCAGACCAGCAGGCATGGGAAATCCCACCATAACATCCTTAAGGGCTTCAGAGAGACCCTTTCTGAAAATTGCTGCAAGGGCACATTCATTCCACTGAGTGAGTACAGACCACTTCCTAAACTTCTGACAATATATTTCTACCTCATCCTGACCCTGACACAGAGTCAGCAAGATTTTCTCTGCCTGATCCACTGAATTAGGTTCATCATAAAGCAATCCGAGCGCCAGAAAAAACGCATCAACATCACGCAATGCCGGATCTCCTGGTGCAAGGGAAAATGCCCAGTCTTGAGGGTCGCCACGTAACAAAGAAATAATGATTTTCACTTGTTGAACAGGGTCACCTGAGGAGCGAGTTTTCAAAGCAAGAAACAATTTACAATTATTTTTGAAATTCAGAAACTTAGATCTATCCCCAAAAAACAAATCAGGAATTGGAATCCTAGGCTCTAACATCGGATTCTGAACCACAAAATCTTGAATGTTTTGTACCCTTGCAGTGAGATTATCCATACAAAAGGACAGACCTTGAATGTCCATATCTACACCTGTATCCTGAACCACCCAGAGGTAAAGGGGAAAAGAGAGACAAAACACACTGCAAAGAAATAAAAATGGTCTCAGAACTTCTCTTATCCCTCTATTGATATGCATTAATACTTTGGGCCACCTGTACTGTTATGACCTGGTGGTAAGGACAATAATGGACCTGATGGTTAAGAGCACACGGAATGACCTGATGGCTACTAATAATATAGGACGAGCTCTGAGACGTGGGAACTCTGCTGACCACAATCCCTAATCCTATAACACACACTAGAAATATGCAACTCGACACAGCCTAAGAAACTAGCTAGCCCTAGAGATAGAAAAATAAAAGCCTACCTTGCCTCAGAGAAATTCCCCAAAGGAAAAGGCAGCCCCCCACATATAATGACTGTGAGTAAAGATGAAAATTACAAACACAGAGATGAAATAGATTTAGCAAAGTGAGGCCCGACTTACTGAACAGACAGAGGATAAGAAAGGTAACTTTGCGGTCAGCACAAAAAACTACAAAAAGACCACGCAGAGGGCGCAAAAAGACCCTCCGCACCGACTCACGGTGCGGAGGCGCTCCCTCTGCGTCCCAGAGCTTCCAGCAAGCAAGACAAAAATAGCAAGCTGGACAGAAAAATAGCAAACCAGAGAAAAACAAGCAGGAACTTAGCTTCTGCTGGGAAGACAGGTCACAAGAACGATCCAGGAGAGAACTAGACCAATACTGGAACATTGACAGGTGGCATGGAGCAATGATCTAAGTGGAGTAAAATAGAGCAGCCAGCTAATGAATTAACCTCGTCACCTGTGGAAGGAAACTCAGAAGCCGCAGCTCCACTCACAACCACCAGAGGATGCCCATGGACAGAACCAGCCGAAGTACCATTCATGACCACAGGAGGGAGCTTGACAACAGAATTCACAACAGACAGCCAACTTGGAATTCACTGCCCTGCCAGTCTCTAAAGTCAAGCATAGAGTCTATTACTCCCTCGGTGTTCTGGCCACCGGGTCTGCGCTTCGGAAGGAGGCAGCCTGCTTCTAGCTGGTCTCCCGCCGATATTTTACTCCTGTTGCTATGACTTCTTGTCTCACTCACTACAGCACAATTCCTTTCTTGTCCATTCTTAGGATGCCGCCGCATGGGTTGCAGACGCAGCCCCGTATCCTTCTTTCTTTCCTCCTCAGACTTCAGTCTGGATCTGACAAGGGATCACCCCAGCCAGCTCGACCTGGAGACCTTTCCTCGTCGGTCCCCAGCCAGGAGCTCTCCTCCTCTTCCACTCACTCTGACTCTGCCTAACTTCCTAACCAACCCACCAGTTTTACCCTATGTGAGGAGTGGCCTAGTGGATAGTACCCTTAGCTCCCCCTGGTGGATTGGAGTGTGGCTGTGATACCTGGCAAGGTGAACTCCTTTGGTGCCATCAGACGTAACATCACTCCCCCCTGGTGGAAGAATGACATTACTGCAACGACCAGGACTCTGGGGCGCTGCACACACAAGCAAGGGCATGTGTCATTGGCTGTGTATGTCACATGTCCTTGCCCTATAAGAACTAGCCATTTTCCCCATCGCCACCATTTCCTCACTGCTGCAGCTTAGTGTTAGATGGCAACGCTGCTGCTGTGGGCACTATACAGTCAAAGAGTCTTTTTTTGCGAGCGAATTTTCTGAGAGATAGGGTTACGGAGTTGGGAGTCAGGACTTGTTGTAATATCAGCCCTTTTCAGGGTAGGTTACAGCAGTTCATAGCACTTTTTGCCAGGCAGGTCTGTGCCAGTGCTGTGCAAGTGTTTTTCATAGCATTTGGTGTAATCTAGCTCAGCCAATCCTTTTGGGCTAGTTGCATTGTCTGGTAGTCATCTGAGTAGCCCGCCTGTGAGGCTAACTACACCGCCTGTGTATCTAAATTTTTACTGCATTTACCCAGTAAATTGTTTTGGTCCTAGGGGCAGAATCTGCACGTCAACGGAGTAGCCCACCTGTGAAGCTAGCTACACCGCCTGTGTATCTAAATTTTTACTGCATCTAACCCAGTAAATAGTTATAGGCCTAGGAGCAGTGTCTGCACGTCAGCGGACTAGCCCACCGGTGAAGCTAACTACACCGCCTGTGTATCTAAATTTTTACTGCATCTAACCCAGTAAATAGTTTTGGGCCTAGGAGCAGTGTCTGCACGTCAGCGGAGTAGCCCACCTGTGAAGCTAACTACACCGCCTGTGTATCTAAATTTTTACTGCATCTAACCCAGTAAATAGTTTTGGGCCTAGGACCAGTGTCTGCATATCTGCGGATTAGCCCACCTGTGAAGCTAATTACACCTCCTGTGTATCTAAATTTTTATTGCATCTAACCCAGTAAATAGTTTTGGGCCTAGGAGCAGTCTCTGCACATCAGCGGAGTACCCAACCTGTGAAGCTAACTACACCGCCTGTGTATCTAAATTTTTACTGCATCTTACCCAGTAAATTGTTTTTGGCCTAGGAGCAGTGAATGCACATCAGCGGAGTAGCCCTCTTGTGAAGCTAACAACACTGCCTGTGTATCTAAATTATTACTGCATCTAACCCAGTAAATAGTTTTGGGCCTAGGAGCAGTGTCTGCACGTCAGCGGAGCAGCCCGACTGTGAAGCTAACTACCCCGACTGTGTATCTTAATTTTTACTGCATCTAACCCAGTAAATTGTTTTTGGCCTAGGAGCAGTGAATGCACATCAGCGGAGTAGCCCTCTTGTGAAGCTAACAACACCGCCTGTGTATCTAAATTTTTACTGCATCTAACCCAGCCAATTGTTTTGGGCCTAGGAGCAGTGTTTGCACGTCAGCAGAGTAGCCTGCCTGTGAAGCTAACTACACCGCCTGTGCATCTAAATTTTTACTGCATCTGACCCAGAAATCATTTTGTCCTTAGTATCAGTGTCTGCATGTCAGCAGAGTAGCCCGCCTGTAAAGCTAGCTACACCGCTTGTTTATCTAAATTTTTACTGCATCTAACCCAGTAAATCTTTTTGGGCTTAGTAGCAGTGTCTGCACGTCAGCGGAGTAGTACGCCTGTTTATCTAAATGTTTACTGCATCTAACCCAGTAAATTGTTTTGGGCCTAGGAGCAGTGTCTGCACGTCAGTGGAGTAGCCCACCTGTGAAACTAACTACACCGCCTGTGTATCTAAATTTTTACTGCATCTAACCCAGTAAATAGTTTTGGGCCTAGGAGCCGTGTCTGCACATCAGCGGAGTAGCCCTCCTGTGCAGCTAACTACACCGCCTGTGTATCTAAATTTTTACTGCATCTAACCCAGTAAATAGTTTTGGGCCTAGGAGCAGTGTCTGCACGTCAGCGGAGTAGCCCTCCTGTGAAGCTAACTACACCGCCTTTGTATCTAAATTTTTACTGCATCCAACCCAGTAAATTTTGGGGGGCCTAGGAGCAGTGTCTGCATGTCAGCGGAGTAGCCCACCTGTGAAGCTAACTGCAAAGCCTGTATGTCTACATTTTTACTGCATCTAACCCAGGAAATCCTTTTGGGCCTAGGGGCACTTTGTGCTAATCAGCAGCGTACCTGTTGTGAATTCTGTTGTCGGGCTCCCTCCTGTGGTCATAAATGGTACTTCGGCTGGTTCTGTCCATGGACTTCCTCTGGTGGGTGTTTCTGAGTTTCCTTCCACAGGTGACGAGGTTAATTCGTTAGCTGGCTGCTCTATTTAACTCCACTTAGATCTTTGCTCCATGCCACCTGTCAATGTTCCAGTATTGGTCTAGTTCACTCCTGGATCGTTCTTGTGACCTGTCTTCCCAGCAAAAGCTAAGTTCCAGCTTGTATTTCTTTGGTTTGCTATTTTTCTGTCCAGCTTGCTATTTTTTTTGTTGTCTTGCTTGCTGGAAGCTCTGGGACGCAGAGGGAGCGCCTCCGCACCGTGAGTCGGTGCGGAGGGTCTTTTTTGTGCCCTCTACGTGGTCTTTTTGTAGGTTTTTGTGCTGACTGCAAAGTTACCTTTCCTATTCTCGGTCTGTTCAGTAAGTCGGGCCTCACTTTGCTAAATCTATTTCATCTCTGTGTTTGTATTTTCATCTTTACTCACAGTCATTATATGTGGGGGGGCTGCCTTTTCCTTTGGGGAATTTCTCTGAGGCAAGGTAGGCTTTATTTTTCTATCTTCAGGGCTAGCTAGTTCCTTAGGCTGTGCCGAGTTGCATAGGGAGCGTTAGGTGCAATCCACGGCTATTTCTAGTGTGTTTGATAGGATTAGGGATTGCGGACAGCAGAGTTCCCACGTCCCAGAGCTCGTCCTTTATTATCAGTAACTATCAGGTCATTCCGTGTGCTCTTAACCACCAGGTCCATTATTGTCCTGACCACCAGGTCATAACACGTACCCCACCCATGAAGCAAGCTACACCGCCTGTTTATCTAAGTACTAATTTTTTACTATATCTAGCCCAGGAAATCCTTTTGGGCCTAGTAGAATTTTGTGCTACTCAGCAGAGTACCCCACCCATGAAGCAAGCTACACCGCCTGTTTACCTAAGTACTAATTTTTAACTGCATCTAGCCCAGGAAATCCTTTTGGGCCTTGTAGCAGTTTGTGCTACTCAGCAGAGTACCCCACACTTGAAGCAAGCTACATGGCCTGTTTATCTAAGTAATTATTTTTAACTGCATCTAGCCCAGGAAATCCTTTTGAGCCTAGTAGAATTTTGTGCTACTCAGCAGAGTACCCCACCCTTGAAGCAAGCTACACCGCCTGTTTATCTTTTTAACTGCATGTAGCCCAGGCAATACTTTGGGACTAGTAGCAATTTCTGCTGCTCAGCAGAGTACCCCACCCATGAAGCAAGCTACACTGCCTTCTTCCTTTCTCAATCTAACCCCTCGGCTCTGAGGTGTCCGCTCTCCCTCCAGCTCTCTCCTTCTCACAGGTGGACTACCGCGTGTATTCACACTGTGGTGAATCTTTTGGGCCCAGGCATAAGAAGTCGTCAAGGTAATGGATAATATGTGCCCCTTTGGAAACGTCTATGACGACCCATTCGAGGAAGCAACTAATCGCCTAAAATAGTGAGCAGGATATGGAGCACCCCATGGACAAACAGCAATCTATGTAATATGCTCCTTCACAGAAGCAGCCCAATGGGAGGACACTATTCGGAGGCACAGGTAGTAACCGGAACACCGCCTCAATGTCTGTTTTGGCCATTAGGGTGCCCCTTCAAACTTCTTGACCCACCTGATTGCCTCGTCAAAGGAGGTACAGTACATAGTACTGTACTTGGTTCCTCATCGATGCAAATGCTTTACCATGGCTGAATAAATATTTTCTCTCAATATTACTAAACCTGGCTGGAGCGGTGTTCATTCGTTTTGGACTATTTTGGATATCCAGGAAGGTTCTCTGGACATGGAACGGGCGCCCCATTGAGTGAGTGCTGTCAGCCATCTTTCTATTTTCTATATGCCTATATCTGTGTCTCCTCCTCCTTTTACTCCTCCACCTCTTTTCTTTTCGCATGACTATATGTAGTTGTGACTTTTCCATGTGCTTGTTGTGTCTTCTGAGCAGTTTCTCAGCTTTTGGACACCTTTAAAGGTGTTTTCTATGTGTTTTCTATGTGTTTGTATGTGTTTGCCTGCCATTGGTTTTAATAGGGTTCGATGGTGTTCGTCGATCGTTCGACGAACATTCGTTGGACACGCTCCAATTCGACGAACCGAACCGAACTCAAACACTAGGGGGGTGGCTCAACACTACTAAGCATGCCGAGATGAGGAGATGTAAAGCCGCAGTGTTCCTCTGGGTAATATGCTAATTATGCAAATTGTCTCTTCAGAGAGGAAGAGAGCTAAGTCATGTGACAAGGCTCATTAAAGGGTCAACATTGACTTGTATTATTGCTACCTTCCAATAGGTGGCACTGGAGTTCTAGCTCTCTTCCTCTCTGAAGATACAATTTGCATAATTAGCATATTACCCAGACGAGCATTGCGGCTTTAAGTCTCCTCATCTCGGCATACTTAGCATGTCGATCTCCGCAAGGAGAAGCAATACTTCTTGGATAACGGTCTGACGCCTCTCACACAGCCAAACCACTCCGCTTTGCTTTTATGAGGAGCAGTACCCGAAAACACAGTGTCTGCAAATTGAGATTCTGGTTTGACTCTTATCCTAAGTCATGTGACAAGGCTCATTAAAGGGTCAACATTGACTTGTAGGATTGCTACCTTCCAGTAGGTGGCACTAGAGTTCTGGCTCTCAACTTAAATTTGCATATTTGTTGTAATGTGTACTGTGGCATGCGCTAAGTGTTGGTATTGTGGTATGACCTACAGTAGAGAGAGTTAGAGTTAATGATTGAGACTATCCCAGAGTGGGAGGGGATAACGTGAAGGGACGGAGACAGTTTTCTGTCAGAACGTCAGATCGCGGCAGCTGAATTATTTACAGCTACTAGCCAGGCTGAGTACATGTGGGGATTGCCTGGTTGCTAGGGAATCCCCGCATGTAATCAAGCAGGCTAGTAGCTGTAAATCATTCAGCTGCCGGGATGAAAACTATATCTCCGAGCAGTCATGAATACTCTGAGGTCTGAAAACCCGAGCAACGAGTACACTCACTTATCACCAGTCTGGACAGTAAGCAGTGCTGCATGACGAGGGAGTCCTTGTACTGAGGAGAGACCGAGATGGTGGTTAGCATAAATCAGAGAAAAGAGAGAAGGAAATATGACAGGAGGACACAATAAGTGACAGCAAAAAGTACAGCCAAGAAGCAACGAAGAGTGGTGGTGGGAGACTTACTACTGAGAGGCACAGAAGCAGCCATCTGCAGACCGGACATAACCGCAAGAGAAGTATGCTGCCTTCCAGGTGCGATGATCAAGGATGTGACCGATAGGATACCAAAGCTCTTCAGCTCCAAGGACGTCCACCCATTTCTTCTGATACATCTTGGCACCAATGACACGGCAAGGAAGGACCAACCGACAATCTGCAAGGACTTTGAAGAGTTGGGGAAGAAAGTAAAGGAACTGAATGCACAGGTAGTTTTTTCTTCTATCCTTCCAGTAGACGGGCATTGCACCAGGATCCTTGATGCGAACAACTGGCTAAGACGATGGTGCAGACAACAAGGATTCGGATTCCTGGACCACGGTGTGAATTACTTGTACCATGGACTCCTCGCCAGAGACGGACTACACCTCAACAAACCTGGGAAACACACATTCGCCAGAAGACTCGCTACACTCATCAGGAGGGCGTTAAACTAGAAGAAGAGGGGACGGAAAGAAAAACATTAGACTCGAACAAAGAAGACCCAGAAAAACATACTCAGAAGGGAGGTAAGAACATTTCTAAAACAATCCACAGCAAGGAGATTGGAACAAAACAAAATCCTCTAAACTGCATGCTCACAAACGCCAGGAGCCTGACAAACAAGATGGAAGAACTAGAAGCAGAAATATCTACAGGTAACTTTGACATAGTGGGAATAACCGAGACATGGTTAGATGAAAGCTATGACTGGGCAGTTAACTTACAGGGTTACAGTCTGTTTAGAAAGGATCGTAAAAATCAGAGAGGAGGAGGGGTTTGTCTCTAAGTAAAGTCTTGTCTAAAGTCCACTTTAAGGGAGGATATTAGCGAAGGGAATGAGGATGTCGAGTCCATATGGGTCGAAATTCATGGAGGGAAAAATGGTAACAAAATTCTCATTGGGGTCTGTTACAAACCCCCAAATATAACAGAAATCAAGGAAAGTCTACTTCTAAAGCAGATAGATGAAGCTGCAACCCATAATGAGGTCCTGGTTATGGGGGACATTAACTACCCGGATATTAACTGGGAAACAGAAACCTGTGAAACCCATAAAGGCAACAGGTTTTTGCTAATAACCAAGAAAAATTATCTTTCACAATTGGTGCAGAATCCAACCAGAGGAGCAGCACTTTTAGACCTAATACTATCTAATAGACCTGACAGAATAACAAATCTGCAGGTGGTCGGGCATCTAGGAAATAGCGACCACAATATTGTACAGTTTCACCTGTCTTTCACTAGGGGGACTTGTCAGGGAGTCACAAAAACACTGAACTTTAGGAAGGCAAAGTTTGACCAGCTTAGAGATGCCCTTAATCTGGTAGACTGGGACAATATCCTCAGAAATAAGAATACAGATAATAAATGGAAAATGTTTAAGAACATCCTAAATAGGCACTGTAAGTGGTGTATACCTTGTGGGAATAAAAGGACTAGAAATAGGAAAAACCCAATGTGGCTAAACAAAGAAGTAAGACAGGCAATTAACAGTAAAAAGAAAGCATTTGCACTACTAAAGCAGGATGGCACCATTGAAGCTCTAAAAAACTATACGGAGAAAAATACTTTATCTAAAAACTAATTAAAGCTGCCAAAAAGGAAACAGAGAAGCACATTGCTAAGGAGAGTAAAACTAATCCCAAACTGTTCTTCAACTATATCAATAGTAAAAGAATAAAAACTGAAAATGTAGGCTCCTTACAAAATTGTGAGGAAAGTATGGTTGTAGATGACGAGGAAAAAGCTAACATATTAAACACCTTCTTCTCCACGGTATTCACGGTGGAAAAAGAAATGCTAGGTGAAATCCCAAGAAACAATGAAAACCCTATATTAAGGGTCACCAATCTAAAACAAGAAGAGATGCCAAACCGGCTAAATAAGATTAAAATAGATAAATCTCCGGGTCCGGATGGCATACACCCACGAGTACTAAGAGAACTAAGTAATGTAATAGATAAACCATTATTTCTTATTTTTAGGGACTCTATAGCGACGGGGTCTGTTCCGCAGGACTGGCGCATAGCAAATGTGGTGCCAATATTCAAAAGGGGCTCTAAAAGTGAACCTGGAAATTATAGGCCAGTAAGTCTAACCTCTATTGTTGGTAAAATATTTGAAGGGTTTTTGAGGGATGTTATTCTGGATTATCTCAATGAGAATAACTGTTTAACTCCATATCAGCATGGGTTTATGAGAAATCGCTCCTGTCAAACCAATCTAATCAGTTTTTATGAAGAGGTAAGCTATAGGCTGGACCACGGTGAGTCATTGGACGTGGTATATCTCGATTTTTCCAAAGCGTTTAATACCGTGCCGCACAAGAGGTTGGTACACAAAATGAGAATGCTTGGTCTGGGGGAAAATGTGTGTAAATGGGTTAGTAACTGGCTTAGTGATAGAAAGCAGAGGGTGGTTATAAATGGTATAGTCTCTAACTGGGTCGCTGTGACCAGTGGGGTACCGCAGGGGTCGGAATTGGGACCTGTTCTCTTCAACATATTCATTAATGATCTGGTAGAAGGTTTACACAGTAAAATATCGATATTTGCAGATGATACAAAACTATGTAAAGCAGTTAATACAAGAGAAGATAGTATTCTGCTACAGATGGATCTGGATAAGTTGGAAACTTGGGCTGAAAGGTGGCAGATAAGGTTTGACAATGATAAATGTAAGGTTATACACATGGGAAGAAGGAATCAATATCACCATTACACACTGAATGGGAAACCACTGGGTAAATCTGACAGGGAGAAGGACTTGGGGATCCTAGTTAATGATAAACTTACCTGGAGCAGCCAGTGCCAGGCAGCAGCTGCCAAGGCAAACAGGATCATGGGGTGCATTAAAAGAGGTCTGGATACACATGATGAGAGCATTATACTGCCTCTGTACAAATCCCTAGTTAGACCGCACATGGAGTTGCGTGTCCAGTTTTGGGCACCGGTGCTCAGGAAGGATATAATGGAACTAGAGAGAGTACAAAGGAGGGCAACAAAATTAATAAAGGGGATGGGAGAACTACAATACCCAGATAGATTAGCGAAACTAGGATTATTTAGTCTAGAAAAAAGACGACTGAGGGGCGATCTAATAACCATGTATAAGTATATAAGGGGACAATACAAATATCTCGCTGAGGATCTGTTTATACCAAGGAAGGTGACGGGCACAAGGGGGCATTCTTTGCGTCTGGAGGAGAGAAGGTTTTTCCACCAACATAGAAGAGGATTCTTTACTGTTAGGGTAGTGAGAATCTGGAATTGCTTGCCTGAGGAGGTGGTGATGGCGAACTCAGTCAAGGGGTTCAAGAGAGGCCTGGATGTCTTCCTGGAGCAGAACAATATTGTATCATACAATTATTAGGTTCTGTAGAAGGACGTAGATCTGGGGATTTATTATGATGGAATATAGGCTGAACTGGATGGACAAATGTCTTTTTTCGGCCTTACTAACTATGTTACTATGTTACTATGTTACTATGGAGACGGGTTCCAGGAGAGAACACCTAGCAGTACCGCTCAGAGTTTATAAGTCAGAGAGTTAAAGTGAACCTGTCACCCCCAAAATCAAAGGTGAGCTAAGCCCACCAGCATCAGGGGCATTCTGAAATGCTGTAGATAAGTCAACAATGTATCCTAAAAGATGAGAAAAAGAGGTTAGATTATACTCACCCAGGGGCAGTCCTGGTACGATGAGCATCACGGTCCGGTCCGGGGCCTCCTGTCTTCTTACGATGATGTCCTCTTCTTGTCTTCATGCTGCAGCTCTGGTGCAGGCGTATTTTGTCTGCCCTGTTGAGGGCAGAGCAAAGTACTGCAATGCGCAGGCAGCGGGAAAGGTCAGAGAGGCCCGGCGCCTGCGCACTGCAGTACTTTGCTCTGCCGTCAACAGGGCAGACAAAATACGCCTGCACCGGAGCTGCAGCATGAAGACAAGAAGAGGACGTCATTGTAAGAAGATGGGAGGCCCCAGACCGGACCGCGACACCCATCGGACCGGACCGGACAGGGAACACCCCTGGGTGAGAATAATCTAGCCTCCTTTTCTCATCTTTTAGGATACATCCGGGGCTTATCTACAGAATGCTGTAGATAAGCCCCTGATGCTGGTGGGCTTAGCTCACCTTCAATTTTGGGGTGACAGGTTCCCTTTAACAGTTCAAGACTGGACAGAGTATATGAGACAAACAGAGTGCTCCAGGACAGCAGTTCCATAGCATCACTACCAGCTATATTGACAACCTAGTTACCTTGAGGGGAAAGAAAAGGCAGAACAGTGTGTTGAGAATAGGATTCTTGCTCACTGGACTGTAGCACTGATCTGGGTTGTGATAAAGTAGAGTGAAACAGAGGAAGTGGAGAATAAATGAGTAAGGAGAGAGGAATAGAGACAGTGTTTGAAAATGCTCTATATGGCGAAGGAAATGTTCATAAAGTTGAGTACCCACTTCCTACTGTACATAATTCCAACAAAGTTAGGGTTAAAAGTAAAAAGTATATTTTCAACTGGTGGTTTCCCTCGTAGTCCTCAACATCTGGTCTGGACAACCAAAGTCATCGGTAGCATGTGGCCTGCAAGGGTGTAGCACCCCCAAAGCACAAGTCCAAACACCTATCCAGGACCCCCGCCTTCATGTTACATGTCAGGGGGTAAGAGACGAGTACCTCACCCACGGCTACCGCCTTGAGCCTCGTTATATAGGTGCCAGTCAAAGCGTTTATATGATACATGAACATTATGTACACTGTGTACAGAATTATTAGGCAAGTTGTATTTTGATCACATGATACTTTTTTTTACACATGTTGTCCTACTCCAAGCTGTTCAGGCTTAAGAGCCAACTACCAATTAAGTAAATCAGATTATGTGCATCCCTGTAATGAGGAGGGGTGTTGTCTAATGACATCAAACCCCTATATAAGGTGTGCTTAATTATTAGGCAGCTTCCTTTTCTTTGGCAAAATGGGTCAGAAGAGAGATTTGACTAGCTCTGAAAAGTCCCAAATTGTGAGATGTCTTGCAGAGGGATGCAGCAGTCTTGAAATTGAAAAACTTTTGAAGCGTGATCACTGAACAATCAAGCGTTTCATGGCAAATAGCCAACAGGGTCGCAAGAAGAGCGTTGGGCAAAAAAGGCGCAAAATAACTGCCCATGAATTGAGGAAAATCAAGCGCGAAGCTGCCAAGATGCCACTTGGCACCAGTTTTGCCATATTTCAGAGCTGCAATGTTACTGGAGTAACAAAAAGCACAAGGTGTGTGATACTCAGGGACATGGCCAAGGTAAGGAAGGCTGAAAAACGACCACCTTTGAACAAGAAACATAAGATAAAATGTCAAGACTGGGCCAAGAAATATCTTAAGACTGACTTTTCAAAAGTTTTATGGACTGATGAAATAAGAGTGACTCTTGATGGGCCAGAGGCTGGATCAGTAAAGGGCAGAGAGCTTCACTCTCACTCAGATGCCAGCAAGGTGGAGGTGGGGTACTGGTATGCGCTAGCATAATCAAGGATGAACTTGTGGGATCTTTTCGTTTTGAGGATGGAGTGAAACTCCTACCGCCCGTTTCTGGAAGATAACTTCTTAAAGCAGTGGTACAGGAAGAAGTCCGTATCGTTCAAGAAAAACATGATTTTCATGCAGGACAATGCTCCATCACATGCCTCCAACTACTCCACAGTGTGGCTGGCCAGTAAAGGTCTCAAAGAAGAAAAAATAGTGACATGGCCCCCTTGTTCACCTGATCTGAACCCCATAGAGAACCTGTGGTTCCTCATAAAATGTGAGATCTACAGGGAGGGAAAACTGTACACCTCTCGGAACAGTGTCTGGGAGGCTGTGTTGGCTGCTGCACACATTGTTGATCGTTAACAGAACAATCAACTGACAGAATCTATGAATGGAAGGCTGTTGAGTGTCATCAGTAAGAAAGGTGGCTATATTGGTCACTAATTTTTGTGGGTTTTGTTTTTGCATGTTGGAAATGTTTATTTCTAAATTTTGTGCAGTGATATTGGTTTACCTGGTGAGATGGGAATATATTTGGTTTTTATTAAGTTGCCTAATAATTCTGCACAATAATAGTTACCTGCACAAACAGATGTCCTCCTAAGATAGCCAAATCTAAAAAAAAAAAACACTCCAACTTCCAAAAATATTAGTCTTTTGGGTTGATTGAGAACATAGTTGTTGATCAATAATAAAAAAAATAATCCTCTAAAATACAACTTGCCTAATAATTCTGCACACAGTGTAGTTCTATGCAGCTGTCTACTTACACAATGGTCGAGAGTGATCAGTGGTCTGTATCTCCTTTGCTTGTAGTTAAATGCACCAAATGAACGCTGTCCCTGCCAGCCTGCACATAATCACTGACCTGCTTGGCCCCTGTATCTGAGAAACTGCCAGTAGATGAACTATGCGGTTTGCAGGACAGTACAGCACCAGAATATAATATGCCTGATACAAAAAAAGGATGCTTTTCTGGAATTTAATTATATTTGAAAAATGTATTTTTTCCAGATTATTTAGATAGAACGTGCTTTTTTATCTGGTAAAACAGTTAAAAAGATTTAGGAAGGCCCAGCATACACTTGCCTGCTTAAACTATATTTTCTTGTATTTCTGTGCTCTAGTATATTCATATATTTTAACTCAACTTTACAAGACTTTTATGTTTCTGGTTGCAGTTTCCTTTGCAGATAAAGGCAAATATTTGCTCTAACAGCAATCATGGACTTTTTAGCCAAGGCTTTACTATTCCTGTTGATGTAAAGAATTCAGTATTTAGCTTTCTTAAAAGAGTTTTTTTCAGCTGTGATAACCTGGAGAAAAATGCACACAAATAGCTGTGATGTAAGTGAAGCTTTTCAAGTGTTCTTGTTCAGGTATAATGCTCCTTTAGAGAAAATTGTACAATCTTCAGCATACAAAAAAAAAGGTACAAGTATCTTCCAAAAGAGTCAATGTCTGGCTCCACAAATCACTACATTGAATTAGCACATAAACTTGGAATGTTCCAAACACATGTTGCTCAAAGTAGGATTAATGTTTAATCTGGAAAAGTGACCTATATATTTTAGAGTAACTGCAAAATCCTGAAATTGTTGCGTTGCATGATAAGTTATTGGCATGATTGAAGAAAGAATGCAATTGCAAACAGCAAAATTACGTACAGCCTCAGTAAAAAGCATCATACTGTTTCCTAATGTAAAATTGCAGTATCCATTATTGCCTATCTATCAACTCGTTCTCATTTATTTAGTAGGGTAAAGTGCATTTAAAATTACAAAATATATTTTTTTTTTCAGTCTTTTTAACTTCTCCAATTTACAGAGATCATCTAAAGATCATAAACATTTCATAAGTCTGACAACAATTCTCATTCTGAGATCCCTAGCATTTTTTCTGAGAATGGTTTCATACTGGCAGATGTACTTTATCACCATTACAAACTCATTATACAAAATAAAACTGTGGGTATGGAATATGAAGATAACGGGCTTAAAAAAAGTGAAAAATAAATTGTCATGGAAATAAGTTGTTATTTCAGATCGGCTACCACCGTACCATTTATAGCCGTCCGGTACGAAAAAAATAAAACAGCTGCACGTAATAGAAGAGTAGACGGCTGCAAAAAATATCTGTTACATTAAATTTGGTATTAAAAACAAGATGATTTTATTACTGTTTTATTAATCTCTAAACTACACTGAATATCATTATTTATACGTGCGTTAATGCTTGAGAACAAAAAGCCTCAGTGTGTACCTTCTTATTAGTATTGTTTCTTAGTGTCCTCTGTTATGGTAAGTAGTTTGTTTGAGATAATGGACACAGATTCTGTTGCAATCGGATAATTTTAGTTTTCTATTGTCTTCTAGCTCACGCTACATCTGGCATCAGGGCCTCGTTTGCCATGCAGTAAAATGAGCATCTCACTTCAGGCGGTGGTTTGAGATATCTCTCAGGGGGCAGTAAAATCCTCCTGCTCCTGATTTTTGCCAACTAACCAGCCCTGGCAACACAATGACGTGCATTGGCTGCACCATACCCAAGAAGGTTTCTGCCTCCCCTCAGAGATACCGCTCAAGCAGTGTCACTGCCTGTCACCTATAGTTGAATAATTATAGCCTCCCTCTGTTCTGTATTGTGAACAGAGGCCACTGCATGGAGGTATTGAAAGATGGATTTTGGCTGGTTGCAGCCCCTACAAATGTCTAGTTTGGGTTTGTCAGTGGGGAAGGAGCTAAAGAAGAGGATACTCAATCCTGCATGGAGCAAATGGGAAAAATTGAAAGAATGGTACAGAGCAATATAAAAACTGAGTAAGTGTCATGCTGGTTTCAGACTCTGTTCACACTGGGGAGTCTGTTGTGCAAAATTTGACTTTACTGCTGCTCAGCCTGAGAGTGAGCAACGGCCGTGGTTTGTTCACTTAAGGTGGGTCCCCGCTTTATCGGTCTGTTCAGAATTTCAGCTGTCATCAACCCACTTGCCTTCCGTTTGGACTTACCTGCCGTGTGCAGAATTCCTAATGTTTTCCATAAGTCTCTTCTGAAGAAGTTTGTGGGTTCGGGGGACGCTACTCCTGCTCCTCAGCCGCCAGTCTTAGTGGATGGGTCTTTAGAGTTTGAGGTATTCAGGATTGTTGATTCTCATATTGTTCATCGTTCTCTACAATATCTGGTGCATTGGCGAGGCTATGGTCCGGAGGAGAGTAGTTGGGTGCCTGCGACAGATATCCATGCTGATTGACTAGTCGCTGTTTTTCATCATCGTCACCCTGATTAACCAGGATGGCGGCTTCCTAAGGGCCCTGGGGTCCCTTGTAGAGGGCGGGATACTGTCATGCC
The DNA here is from genome assembly GCF_032444005.1 of Ranitomeya imitator. NCBI lineage: Eukaryota > Metazoa > Chordata > Amphibia > Anura > Dendrobatidae > Ranitomeya > Ranitomeya imitator. The sequence continues at coordinate 515,906,815 of NC_091282.1, read as the reverse complement.
GGCTTCAGACTCTGTTCATAGTGGAGAGTCTGTAGTGAAGTCTTAATAATTCACAGATTGCCAAAAGCAGTGCAGTCTTAGACCTTCCTGTTGCTCAGCCTGAGTTTGGGCAACGGCAGTGGTTTATTCACTGATGTTCAGCTTGGGAGGAGTTATCTTTTTGATTAGTTGCTGAGGCTGCTGGGAACGCCTTCTCCCTTTCATTTTAGCTCAGAACATTCCTGGATGTCGACTATAGCATTTGCTTGCCCTTTGCATAGCAGTCTTGGGGAAGAATGCTTTGTTGTTTGTTAATTTCCCTATTTTGAATGGTGTTTTCCCCTGCACATATATTGTGTCTTCCTGATAATTTGTGCTGTGGTGCAGTTTTCTGTATCCCTGTCAAGCTTTAACTGTGGTTTCTCTTATGGTTCACCTCCTGGGGTGGGGACTGGGGATTAGTTCAGGCAGGCCAGGAGATAGGGAAAGGTCGGTGACTCAGGCCTCCCTACCATCAAGGGTGCCCCTGAGTTAAGGACCGACAGGGCACCCCTAGCCTTAGGGGCAGTTCAGGGGTCCAGGTTCCTTATCTCTTGTTTTCCCATTGCTCCCCATGACAGACGGCTTCCAAGCCACTGTCATGTGCTATATTCGTATAGACTGACTCAACATCAAAGGAAACTAGTATTGTTTTTGGAGGAATAACTAATTCCTCTATTTGTTACATCAAATGCATTGAGTCGCTTACATATGAATTCAATTTCTGAACTAGAGGCTGTAAAAATTAACATACATACTACCCTTTCATGGAGTCCTCCAATGTCAGTTGTAATAGGTCTTACTGGAGGTGATTGAGGTGAAAATAAATACTTGTGAATTTTTGGCACATGTCGAAAGTATTAGTTTTTGGCCTCTCCACTTTCAAGAAACCCAAATCTTTTTTGTTAATATTTCTATAGTGCTATGAAGTCTGGCTACTTTAGTACTGAAAATTTCTGTGGGATCAGAACGTAAGTTCATAAAGTAGTTCTTGTTAGTAAGTTGCCTCTTTGCTTCCTTCACAAATTGTTCAACAAGTCATAAAAAAACCTTTCTCTCCACTGTCTGTTTCTTTGATTAGAAATTCTTAATTCATAATAAAATATGCAATGACTCTACACTATAAAAGTATAATATTCTTATATTTATGCCCTCCTATCTTCAGACTCCAAATATCCCTTTTAACTGAATCATAAAAAGTTGAACCACAGTGAAAAGGCAAAATGATGGGGCACATTTAGAAGACAAAGAATATGGGAAATGACTCTTACCTGTGTTTGATTCAATCTACTTGTGTAATTCTAAGGCCGCCGTCACACATGCGAGTTTTACGGACGTAAGAGCGCAGAATCTACGTCCGTAAAACTCGCAAAAAATACGGCACAATTATTCTCTATGCCCCTGCTCCTATTTGCCGTATTTTACTGATCAGTATTATACGGCTTTCTACGGCCGTACAAAATCGCAGCATGCTGCGTTTGTCACCGTACTGCGCAAGAAATACGCCAATGAAAGTCTATGGAAGCGTGAAAAATACGGATTACACACGGACAAGCAGTGTGACTTGCGAGAAATACGCAGCGCTGTTAGAGAGAAAAGCCGGTAATTCAGTGCGGTGTACAGTAAAATCACACTGACAGCTTACAGTAGAATAGGTAGAATAAATGTGTACACATAGAATAGGTATATATATATATATATATGTCAGTGAGACACATATATGTATATATATTAATATTTATTCCAGCGCTAGACAGCTTGAAAGCCGGTAATTCAATTACCGGCTTTTTCTTTCTCCTTCATAAAACCCGACATGATTTGAGACATGGTTTACATACAGTAAACCATGTCTTCTCTCCATTTTTTTTGCAGATTCCACACTACTAATGTCAGCAGTGTGTATCTGCAAAATTTGGCCGTTCTAGCTCTTAAAATAAAGGGTTAACTGGCGGAAAAAATTGGCGTGGGCTCCCGCGCAATTTTCTCCGCCAGAGTAGTAAAGCCAGTGACTGAGGGCAGATATTAATAGCCTGGAGAGGGTCCACGGTTATTGGCCCCCCCCTGGCTAAAAATATCTGCCCCCAGCCACCCCAGAACAGGCACATCTGGAAGATGCGCCTATTCTGGCACTTGGCCACTCTCTTCCCATTCCCGTGTAGCGGTGGGATATGGGGTAATGAAGGGTTAATGCCACCTTGCTATTGTAAGGTGACATTAAGCCTAATTAATAATGGAGAGGCGTCAATTATGACACCTATCCATTATTAATCCAATTGTAGTGAAGGGTTAAATAAAACACAAACACATTCTTTAAATTTATTTTAATGAAATAAAAACAATGGTTGTTGTAGTATTTTATTCAACGCCCAATCCAGTCACTGAAGACCCTCGTTCTGTGAGTAAAGAAACATAATAAACCAACAATATACTTACCCTCCGCAGATCTGTAACGTCCAACGATGTAAATCCTTCTGAAGGGGTTAAAACATTTTGCAGCAAGGAGCTGTGCTAATGCAGGCTGCTCCTCGCTGCAAAACCCCAGGGAATGAGGCTAAAAATAGATCAATGATCTATATTTAGCATCATTTGCGGTGAGGCGCCCTCTGCTGGCTGTTCATAGATCGTGGGAAATTACCTAGAAAGCCAGGGAGCTTTCTAGGTAATTTCCCACGATCTATGAACAGCCAGCAGAGGGCGCCTCACCGCAAATGATGCTAAATATAGATCATTGATCTATTTTTAGCCTCATTCCCTGGGGTTTTGCAGCGAGGAGCAGCCTGCATTAGCACAGCTCCTTGCTGCAAAATGTTTTAACCCCTTCAGAAGGATTTACATCGTTGGACGTTACAGATCTGCGGAGGGTAAGTATATTGTTGGTTTATTATGTTTCTTTACTCACAGAACGAGGGTCTTCAGTGACTGGATTGGGCGTTGAATAAAATACTACAACAACCATTGTTTTTATTTCATTAAAATAATTTTAAAGAATGTGTTTGTGTTTTATTTAACCCTTCACTACAATTGGATTAATAATGGATAGGTGTCATAATTGACGCCTCTCCATTATTAATTAGGCTTAATGTCACCTTACAATAGCAAGGTGGCATTAACCCTTCATTACCCCATATCCCACCGCTACACGGGAATGGGAAGAGAGTGGCCAAGTGCCAGAATAGGCGCATCTTCCAGATGTGCCTGTTCTGGGGTGGCTGGGGGCAGATGTTTTTAGCCAGGGGGGGGGCAATAACCGTGGACCCTCTCCAGGCTATTAATATCTGCCCTCAGTCACTGGCTTTACTACTCTGGCGGAGAAAATTGCGCGGGAGCCCACGCCAATTTTTTCCGCCAGTTAACCCTTTATTTTAAGAGCTAGAACGGCCAAATTTTGCAGATACACACTACTGACATTAGTAGTGTGGAATCTGCAAAAAAAATGGAGAGAAGACATGGTTTACTGTATGTAAACCATGTCTCAAATCATGTCGGGTTTTATGAAGGAGAAAGAAAAAGCCGGTAATTGAATTACCGGCTTTCAAGCTGTATAGCGCTGGAATAAGTATTAATATATATACATATATGTGTCTACTGACATATATATATATATATATATATATACAGGTCCTTCTCAAAAAATTAGCATATAGTGTTAAATTTCATTATTTACCATAATGTAATGATTACAATTAAACTTTCATATATTATAGATTCATTATCCACCAACTGAAATTTGTCAGGTCTTTTATTGTTTTAATACTGATGATTTTGGCATACAACTCCTGATAACCCAAAAAACCTGTCTCAATAAATTAGCATATCAAGAAAAGGTTCTCTAAACTACCTATTACCCTAATCTTCTGAATCAACTAATTAACTCTAAACACATGCAAAAGATACCTGAGGCTTTTATAAACTCCCTGCCTGGTTCATTACTCAAAACCCCCATCATGGGTAAGACTAGCGACCTGACAGATGTCAAGAAGGCCATCATTGACACCCTCAAGCAAGAGGGTAAGACCCAGAAAGAAATTTCTCAACAAATAGGCTGTTCCCAGAGTGCTGTATCAAGGCACCTCAATGGTAAGTCTGTTGGAAGGAAACAATGTGGCAGAAAACGCTGTACAACGAGAAGAGGAGACCGGACCCTGAGGAAGATTGTGGAGAAGGACCGATTCCAGACCTTGGGGAACCTGAGGAAGCAGTGGACTGAGTCTGGTGTGGAAACATCCAGAGCCACCGTGCACAGGCGTGTGCAGGAAATGGGCTACAGGTGCCGCATTCCCCAGGTAAAGCCACTTTTGAGCTACAGAGAAGCAGCACTGGACTGTTGCTAAGTGGTCCCAAGTACTTTTTTCTGATGAAAGCAAATTTTGCATGTCATTCGGAAATCAAGGTGCCAGAGTCTGGAGGAAGACTGGGGAGAAGGAAATGCCAAAATGCCTGAAGTCCAGTGTCAAGTACCCACAGTCAGTGATGGTGTGGGGTGCCATGTCAGCTGCTGGTGTTGGTCCACTGTGTTTCATCAAGGGCAGGGTCAATGCAGCTAGCTATCAGGAGATTTTGGAGCACTTCATGCTTCCATCGGCTGAAATGCTTTATGGAGATGAAGATTTCATTTTTCAGCACGACCTGGCACCTGCTCACAGTGCCAAAACCACTGGTAAATGGTTTACTGACCATGGTATTACTGTGCTCAATTGGCCTGCCAACTCTCCTGACCTGAACCCCATAGAGAATCTGTGGGATATTGTGAAGAGAAAGTTGAGAGACGCAAGACCCAACACTCTGGATGAGCTTAAGGCCGCTATTGAAGCATCCTGGGCCTCCATAACATCTCAGCAGTGTCACAGGCTCATTGCCTCCATGCCACGCCGCATTGAAGCAGTCATTTCTGCCAAAGGATTCCCGACCAAGTATTGAGTGCATAACTGAACATTATTATTTGTTGCTTTTTTTGTTTGTTATTAAAAAACACTTTTATTTGATTGGATGGGTGAAATATGCTAATTTATTGAGACAGGTTTTTTGGGTTATCAGGAGTTGTATGCCAAAATCATCAGTATTAAAACAATAAAAGACCTGACAAATTTCAGTTGGTGGATAATCAATCTATAATATATGAAAGTTTAATTGTAATCATTACATTATGGTAAATAATGAAATTTAACACTATATGCTAATTTTTTGAGAAGGACCTGTATATATATATATATATATATATATTCTTTTCTTTTTGGGACACATGGATCACTTCTATAGCGGTATGTTGGTTTTGCAAGCCTGCGAGAAAACCACGCAGTACGGATGCCATACGGATTACATACGGAGGATGCCATGCGCAAAAAACGCTGACACAGCCTGCCTACGGAGGAGCAACGGACCATTTTTTTGGGGACTTTTCAGCGTATTACGGCCGTAATATACGGACCGTATTGTTTTACGCTGTGTGTGACGCCGGCCTAATAGTTCCGGAAAGATGGTGTAGATTTAAAAAGCAAAGAATAAGGGAAATTATGTCTACCTGTGTTTCCTTCATTCTTCTTGTGTAATTCCAATGAATCCAGAAAATAACAATCTTAAAAGTTAATGCCAACCCCCTAATGAGTCTTGTCACATTACTTAGAGTAAGAAGCTAAACCCTAAACTCCATTTGCAGACACGTTTCATCGTATTCGTACCTCAATCGTGCAAAGCACTAAATGTTCTTTCAGAGGCCTCTCACCTAGGGTTGAGCGAAACGGGTCGAACATTTTCAAAAGTCGCCGACTTTTGGCTAAGTCGGGGTTTCATGAAACCCGATCCGACCCCTGTGCGGGGTCGGCCATGCGGTACGCGACTTTCGCGCCAAAGTCGCGTTTCAATGACGCGAAAAGCGCCATTTCTCAGCCAATGAAGGTAAACGCAGAGTGTGGGCAGCGTGATGACATAGGTCCTGGTCCCCACCATCTTAGAGAAGGGCATTGCAGTGATTGGCTTGCTGTCTGCGACGTCACAGGGGCTATAAAGAGGCGTTCCCGCCGACCGCCATCTTACTGCTGCTGATCTGAGCTTAGGGAGAGGTTGCTGCCGCTTTGTCAGAAGCAGGGATAGCGTTAGGCAGGGTCCATTAACCACAAAACCGCTTGTGCTGCAGCGATTTGCACTGTCCAACACCACCCTCGGTGTGCAGGGACAGTGGAAGTTTTTTTTTTTTTTTTTTCCCCTCAGCGCTGTAGCTCATTGGGCTGCCCTAGAAGGCTCCCTGATAGCTGCATTGCTGTGTGTACGCCGCTGTGCAAACCAACTGCTTTTTTCAAAGCACAAATCCTCTTGTTCCTTCCTTTCTGCACAGCTATCTTTTTTGTTTGTCCACACTTTTTATTTCATTTGTGCATCAGTCCACTCCTTATTGCTGCCTGCCATACCTGGCTGAGATTACTGCAGGCAGGGAGATAGTAGCTGCCTGCCATACCTGGCTGAGATTACTGCAGGCAGGGAGATAGTAATTGTAGGACATTCCCTGTTTTTTTTTTTTGTTTTTTTTTTGGTGGGAGATTAAGATTGGCAATTTGGCATTTCTGCTAGAGTGCCATCCCTGTGTGTGCCATCTCTCTCACATAGTGGGCCATAGAAAGCCTTTTCATTTTTCTGTATTTTTTTTTGTGGGGTGTATAAATTCTCCCTGATAAAAATACAGTGGGAGATTAATATTGGCCTTTGGGCTTGTGTGCCAGTCCTGAGTGTGCCATCTCTCTCACAAATAGTGGGCCATAGAAAGCCTATTTAATTTTTTTTTTGGTTTTATAAATTTTCCCTGAAAAAAGGGAGATTAATATTGGCCTCTGGGCTTGTGTGCCAGTTGTGAGCGTGCCATCTGTGCCAGTCCTGAGCGTGCCATCTCTCTCACAAATAGTGGGCCATAGAAAGCCTATTTAAATATTTTTTTGGTTTTATAAATTCTCCCAGAAAAAAAGGGAGATTAATATTGGCCTCTGGGCTTCTGTGCCAGTCCTGAGCGTGCCATCTGTGCCAGTCCTGAGCGTCCCATCTCTCTCACAAATAGTGGGCCATAGAAAGCCTATTTTTTTTTTTTTTTTGGTTTTAGAAATTCTCCCTGGAAAAAAAAAGGGAGATTAATATTGCCCTTTGGGCTTGTGTGCCAGTACTAAGCGTTCCATCTCTCTCTCTCTCTCAGTCAGTGGGCCATAGAACGCCTATTTTTGGTTTTATTTGTTTTCTAAATTCTCCCTGAAAAAATCATTTTATTTTATTTGGTTTCTAAATTCTTCCTGATAAAATCATATTTTTTTTATTATTATTTTTTCTAAAGTCTCCCTGAAAAAAAAAAAAAAAAACAGTGGGAGATTAATATTGGCCTTTCTGCTTGTGTGCCAGTCTTGACTCCTGGGTGCGTCATCTCTCAGTCAGTGGGCCATAGAACGCCTATTTTTGGTTTTATTTGTTTTCTAAATTCTCCCTGAAAAAATCATTTTATTTTATTTGGTTTCTAAATTCTTCCTGATAAAATCATATTTTTTTTATTATTTTTTTTTCTAAAGTCTCCCTGAAAAAAAAAAAAAAAAAACAACCAAAAAAAACAGTGGGAGATTAATATTGGCCTTTCTGCTTGTGTGCCAGTCTTGACTCCTGGGTGTGCCATCTCTCTCTCTCTCTCTCTCTCTCTCTCTCTCTCTCTCTCTCTCCAATTGTGGTCCATAGAAAGCCTATATTTTTTTTCCTTGATTTGGGTTCTAAAATCTACCAGAGAAAATAACTACATCAATCATTGGTAGAAAAATATTGGCCTCTGGGTTTGTGTGCCACTCCTGACTCCTGTGTGCGTCATCTCTCAGTCAGTGGGCCATAGAACGCCTATTTTTGTTTTTATTTGTTTTATAAATTCTCCCTGAAAAAATCATTTTATTTTATTTGGTTTCTAAATTCTTCCTGATAAAATCATATTTTTTTTATTATTTTTTTTTCTAAAGTCTCCCTGAAAAAAAAAAAAAAAAACAAACAAAAAAAACAGTGGGAGATTAATATTGGCCTTTCTGCTTGTGTGCCAGTCTTGACTCCTGGGTGTGCCATCTCTCTCTCTCTCTCTCTCTCCAATTGTGGTCCATAGAAAGCCTATATTTTTTTTCCTTGATTTGGGTTCCAAAATCTACCAGAGAAAATAACTACATCAATCATTGGTAGAAAAATATTGGCCTCTGGGCTTGTGTGCCACTCCTGACTCCTGTGTGCGTCATCTCTCAGTCAGTGGGCCATAGAACGCCTATTTTTGTTTTTATTTGTTTTATAAATTCTCCCTGAAAAAATCATTTTATTTTATTTGGTTTCTAAATTCTTCCTGATAAAATCATATTTTTTTTATTATTTTTTTTTCTAAAGTCTCCCTGAAAAAAAAAAAAAACAAAAAAAAAAACAAAACCCCCCAAAAAATGGGAGATTAATATTGGCCTTTCTGCTTGTGTGCCAGTCTTGACTCCTGGGTGTGCCATCTCTCTCTCTCTCTCTCTCTCTCTCCAATTGTGGTCCATAGAAAGCCTACATTTTTTTTCCTTGATTTGGGTTCCAAAATCTACCAGAGAAAATAACTCCATCAATCATTGGTAGAAAAATATTGGCCTCTGGGCTTGTGTGCCACTCCTGATTCCTGTGTGCGTCATCTCTCACTCAGTGGCCCATAGAAAGCATATAGTTTGTTACATTTGTTTTCTAAATTCTCCCTGCAAAAATCTATTTTTTTTTTTTGGGGGGGTTTCTAAAGTGTTCCTGAAAAAAATAAAAATAAAAAAAAAATAATAGTGTGACATTAATATTAACATTTGTGCTTCAGTGACAGTCCTGCGTGTGGGGCATCTCTCTAATTTGCAGCCACCAAAAAAAGAGTGTGTAACATTGGGCCTGATTTTCGCTGTGGTCTCACCAACCTGTAAAGGGGTAGCTAAATCATACTGAAGTTATAGCTCACCGTGTAAGTTGTGTGACTGCAACAAATAACGTTAGTTTGGTTACGTTTTTAAAACAATGAGGAAGTCTAGTGGAAGAGGTCGTGGCCGGGGGCGTTCATTGTCAGCTGGTAATGAGGGTAGTGGTAGTGGTGGAGCATCAGGTGGTCGTGGGGAAAAAAATATTGCACCTAAGTCTGGAGCTGTGGAGCCAGGTTCGTCGTCCGGCTACACAAGGCCTCGAACGCTCCCTTTTCTGGGATTAGGAAAACCGCTTTTAAAGCCGGAGCAGCAAGAGCAAGTTTTGGCTTATCTTGCTGACTCAGCCTCTAGCTCTTTTGCCTCATCTCGTGAAACTGGTAAAAGTAAAAGCAGCGCGTCGTTAGTGGATGTTCACGGTCAGGGACAAGTCACTTCCTTGTCCTCTTCAGCAAAAACAACAACAGAGAAGAATGCAGCAGGCGACACAACGGGTTACTCCATGGAGCTCTTTACACATACCGTCCCTGGCTTAGAAAGTGAAGCAGTTAACAGTCCATGCCCATTACAAATTGAATCTGACATGGAGTGCACTGACGCACAGCCACAGCCAGACTACTATGCTGGTCCTTTGACTCAGACCACAACATTGCCCTCGCAGGGTGCTGATCAAGAATCAGACCCTGATGAGACTATGTTGCCCCATCACGAACGCTATACCACCGAACGACACGGTGACACAGACGAAGTTGCGCAGGAGGTACAAGAAGAGTTATTAGATGACCCAGTTCTTGACCCCGATTGGCAGCCATTGGGGGAACAGGGTGCAGGCGGCAGCAGTTCTGAAGCAGAGGAGGAGGAGGGGCCGCAGCAGGCATCAACATCGCCACAGGTTCCATCTGCCGGGCCCGTATCTTGCCCAAAACGCGTGGCAAAGCCAAAACCTGGTGGAGGACAGCGTGGCCATCCGGTTAAAGCTCAGTCTGCAATGCCTGAAAAGGTATCCGATGCTAGAAAGAGTGCAGTCTGGCATTTTTTTAAACAACATCCAATTGATCAGCGCAAAGTCATCTGTCAAAAATGTTCTACTTCCTTAAGCAGAGGTCAGAATCTGAAAAGTCTCAATACTAGTTGCATGCATAGACATTTAACCACCATGCATTTGAAAGCTTGGACTAACTACCAAACGTCCCTTAAGGTTGTTGCACCCTCGGCCAATGAAGCTAGTCATCAACGCAACATCCCTTCCGGCAGTGTAGGACCACCATTTAGCGCACCACCTGCTGTATCTGTGCAGGTATCTTTGCCAGGCCAAAGCAGTCAGGGTCAGGGAATCACCAGTTTCGTAGTAGGAAACACTGCATCTAGGGCACCGGCGGCAACAATACCATCTCCCACCGTCTCTCAGTCTGCCATGTCCACCGGCACCCCCGCTAGTTCCACGATCTCCAGCTCTCCAGTCCAGCTCACCCTACATGAGACTATGGTTAGAAAAAGGAAATACTTAGCCTCGCATCCGCGTACACAGGGTTTGAACGCCCACATAGCTAGACTAATCTCGTTAGAGATGATGCCCTACCGGTTAGTTGAAAGCGAAGCTTTCAAAGACCTGATGGACTACGCTGTACCACGCTACGAGCTACCCAGTCGACACTTTTTTTCCAGAAAAGCCATCCCAGCCCTCCACCAGCATGTTAAAGAGCGCATCGTCCATGCACTCAGGCAATCTGTGAGCACAAAGGTGCACCTGACAACAGATGCATGGACCAGTAGGCATGGCCAGGGACGTTACGTGTCCATCACGGCACACTGGGTAAATGTGGTGGATTCAGGGTCCACAGGGGACAGCAAGTTTGGGACAGTTCTGCCTAGCCCACGGTCTAGTAAACAGTTGTCTGTAGCCGTTCGCACCCCCTCCTCCTCCTCCTCCTCCTCGTCCTCCTGCAGAAGCAAGAGCTCGTCCACAGACCGCAGTCGCACAAACACTCCATCCGCACCTGCCACTGTTGCACACCAGGTCTCCCATTATGGGGCAGCTACTGGCATACGTCAGCAGGCTGTATTGGCTATGAAGTGTTTGGGCGACAATAGACACACCGCGGAAGTTCTGTCCGAGTTCTTGCAGCAAGAAACGCAGTCGTGGCTGGGCACTGTAGATCTTGAGGCAGGCAAGGTAGTGAGTGATAACGGAAGGAATTTCATGGCTGCCATCTCCCTTTCCCAACTGAAACACATTCCTTGCCTGGCTCACACCTTAAACCTGGTGGTGCAGTGCTTCCTGAAAAGTTATCCGGGGTTATCCGACCTGCTCCTCAAAGTGCGTGGACTTTGCGCACATATCCGCCGTTCGCCTGTACACTCCAGCCGTATGCAGACCTATCAGCGTTCTTTGAACCTTCCCCAGCATCGCCTAATCATAGACGTTGCAACAAGGTGGAACTCAACACTGCACATGCTTCAGAGACTGTGCGAACAGAGGCGGGCTGTTATGTTTTTGTGGGAGGATACACATACACGGGCAGGCAGTAGGATGGCAGACATGGAGTTGTCAGGTGTGCAGTGGTCGAAGATGCAAGACATGTGTCAAGTCCTTCAGTGTTTTGAGGAATGCACACGGCTGGTTAGTGCAGACAACGCCATAATAAGCATGAGCATCCCCCTAATGCGTCTGCTGATGCAAAGTTTGACGCACATAAAGGATCAGGCGTCTGCACCAGAGGAAGAGGAAAGCCTTGATGACAGTCAGCGATTGTCTGGTCAGGGCAGTGTACATGACGAGGTACCGGGCGAAGAGGAGGTGGAGGATGAGGAGGATGATGGGGATGAGTATATTTTTAATGAGGAAGCTTTCCCGGGGGCACGGGAAATTGGTGGCGTGGCAAGGCCGGGTTCTGGTTTTTTGAGGGACACAAGTGACGTAGATTTGCCTGCAACTGCCCCTCAACCAAGCACAACCGCAGATTTGACAACGGGAACTTAGGCCCACATGGCGGATTATGCCTTGCGTATCCTCAAAAGGGACACACGCATTACAAAAATGATGAACGATGACGATTACTGGTTGGCCTGCCTCCTTGATCCTCGCTATAAAGGCAAATTGCAAAATATTATGCCACATGAGAACTTGGAACTAATATTAGCAACAAAACAATCAACTCTTGTTGACCGTTTGCTTCTGGCATTCCCTGCACACAGCGCCCGTGATCGTTCTCACACGAGCTCCAGGGGCCAGCAGACCAGAGGTGTTAGAGGGGCAGAAATCAGAAGTGGCGTTGGCCAGAGGGGTTTTCTGACCAGGTTGTGGAGTGATTTTTCTATGACCGCAGACAGGACAGGTACTGCAGCATCAATTCAAAGTGACAGGAGACAACATTTGTCCAGTATGGTTACAAACTATTTTTCATCCCTTATCGACGTTCTCCCTCAACCGTCATTCCCATTTGATTACTGGGCATCCAAATTAGACACCTGGCCAGAATTGGCAGAATATGCATTGCAGGAGCTTGCTTGCCCGGCAGCTAGTGTCCTATCAGAAAGAGTATTCAGTGCTGCAGGTTCAATACTAACAGAAAAAAGGACTCGTCTGGCTACCCAAAATGTAGATGATCTAACCTTCATTAAAATGAACCACAACTGGATTTCAAAATCTTTTGCCCCACCCTGCCCGGCTGACACCTAGCTTTCCTATGAAAAGGTCTTGCCTGTGGACTATTCTGAATGACTTTTCCAATCTCGTAATTTTCTTCACCTGATTGTCCAGCATACGACATGTTTCCACCTCACGAAATGGCCAAACTCCCCACACGGGGCCGTGCTATCGCCACTTTGCGCTTGGACCCTTGAGAGTGCTGTTTGTCTGAAGAGGTGGGTGTGGCCGCTTTTGGTCGACGGCACTGCCACTGGGTCCCTCATAGTACAATAAAGTGTCTCTGGCGGTGGTGGTGCGCACCCAACGTCAGACACACCGTTGTAATATGAGGGGCCCTGTGCCTGTACCGCCGGCCACAAGACAGTTCCCCCCCCCAGCTCAAACAGTGCTCTACCACTAGCAAAATTATCTCTCACAGCTTCACCAATGTGTAGTCTAGGCGCTGACATCCTTCAATGCCTGGCACTGACAATACCATTGTTTTGACATTTTTGTTATGTTAGGCCTTCAAAGCCTGTCTGCGGTCCCTTCTTTCTACAACTACTACACTGACCAGGCCACTGCTGGCCGTGTTACCCTGGAACCAATTTAAAAGTGCCTACAGTCAGCCCAATTTTGTTATGTTAGGCCTTCAAAGACTGTCTGCCGTCACTCCTTCCACTAGACTTCCACTGACCATACACTGCTGCCCATGTACCCCTGGAACCAATTTAAAGTGCCTACAGCCAGCCCAATTTTGTTATGTTAGGCCTTCGAAGCCTGTCTGCGGTCACTCCTTCCACTAGACTTCCACTGACCAGACCACTGCTGCCCGTGTACCCCTGCAACCAATTTAAAAGTGCCTACAGCCAGCCCAAGTTTGTTATGTTAGGCCTTGGAAGCCTGTCTGCGGTCACTCCTTCCACTAGACTTCCACTGACCAGACCACTGCTGCCCGTGTACCCCTGGAACCAATTTAAAAGTGCCTACAGCCAGCCCAAGTTTGTTATGTTAGGCCTTCGAAGCCTGTCTGCGGTCACTCCTTCCACTAGACTTCCACTGACCAGACCACTGCTGCCCGTGTACCCCTGGAACCAATTTAAAAGTGCCTACAGCCAGCCCAAGTTTGTTATGTTAGGCCTTCGAAGCCTGTCTGCGGTCACTCCTTCCACTAGACTTCCACAGACCAGACCACTGCTGCCCGTGTACCCCTGGAACCAATTTAAAAGTGCCTACAGCCAGCCCAAGTTTGTTATGTTAGGCCTTGGAAGCCTGTCTGCGGTCACTCCTTCCACTAGACTTCCACTGACCAGACCACTGCTGCCCGTGTACCCCTGGAACCAATTTAAAAGTGCCTACAGCCAGCCCAAGTTTGTTATGTTAGGCCTTCGAAGCCTGTCTGCGGTCACTCCTTCCACTAGACTTCCACAGACCAGACCACTGCTGCCCGTGTACCCCTGGAACCAATTTAAAAGTGCCTACAGCCAGCCCAAGTTTGTTATGTTAGGCCTTGGAAGCCTGTCTGCGGTCACTCCTTCCACTAGACTTCCACTGACCAGACCACTGCTGCCCGTGTACCCCTGGAACCAATTTAAAAGTGCCTACAGCCAGCCCAAGTTTGTTATGTTAGGCCTTGGAAGCCTGTCTGCGGTCACTCCTTCCACTAGACTTCCACTGACCAGACCACTGCTGCCCGTGTACCCCTGGAACCAATTTAAAAGTGCCTACAGCCAGCCCAAGTTTGTTATGTTAGGCCTTGGAAGCCTGTCTGCGGTCACTCCTTCCACTAGACTTCCACTGACCAGACCACTGCTGCCCGTGTACCCCTGGAACCAATTTAAAAGTGCCTACAGCCAGCCCAAGTTTGTTATGTTAGGCCTTCGAAGCCTGTCTGCGGTCACTCCTTCCACTAGACTTCCACAGACCAGACCACTGCTGCCCGTGTACCCCTGGAACCAATTTAAAAGTGCCTACAGCCAGCCCAAGTTTGTTATGTTAGGCCTTGGAAGCCTGTCTGCGGTCACTCCTTCCACTAGACTTCCACTGACCAGACCACTGCTGCCCGTGTACCCCTGGAACCAATTTAAAAGTGCCTACAGCCAGCCCAAGTTTGTTATGTTAGGCCTTGGAAGCCTGTCTGCGGTCACTCCTTCCACTAGACTTCCACTGACCAGACCACTGCTGCCCGTGTACCCCTGGAACCAATTTAAAAGTGCCTACAGCCAGCCCAAGTTTGTTATGTTAGGCCTTCGAAGCCTGTCTGCGGTCACTCCTTCCACTAGACTTCCACAGACCAGACCACTGCTGCCCGTGTACCCCTGGAACCAATTTAAAAGTGCCTACAGCCAGCCCAAGTTTGTTATGTTAGGCCTTGGAAGCCTTGCTGCGGTCACTCCTTCCACTAGACTTCCACTGACCAGACCACTGCTGCCCGTGTACCCCTGGAACCAATTTAAAAGTGCCTACAGCCAGCCCAAGTTTGTTATGTTAGGCCTTCGAAGCCTGTCTGCGGTCACTCCTTCCACTAGACTTCCACAGACCAGACCACTGCTGCCCGTGTACCCCTGGAACCAATTTAAAAGTGCCTACAGCCAGCCCAAGTTTGTTATGTTAGGCCTTGGAAGCCTGTCTGCGGTCACTCCTTCCACTAGACTTCCACTGACCAGACCACTGCTGCCCGTGTACCCCTGGAACCAATTTAAAAGTGCCTACAGCCAGCCCAAGTTTGTTATGTTAGGCCTTGGAAGCCTGTCTGCGGTCACTCCTTCCACTAGACTTCCACTGACCATACACTGCTGCCCATGTACCCCTGGAACAAATTTAAAAGTGCCTACAGCCAGCCCAAGTTTGTTATGTTAGGCCTTCGAAGCCTGTCTGCGTCCCGTTCTTTCAACTACAACTACACTGACCAGGCCACTGATGGCCGTGTTCCCCTGGAACCAATTTTAACTTGCCTACAGCCAGCCCAATGTTAGGCCTTTGATGCCTGTCTGCCGTCACTCCTTCCACTAGGCCTCCACTGACCTGTCTATTGCTGCCCGTGTACCCCTTGAACCAACATCATTAAATATAAAAAAAATTAATTTGATTATAAAAAATAAGATCGTGTTGAGATCTCAAATGCAGACATTTTAACAATCAAAACAAACACACAACAAATATCTGGAACTGTACTACAAAGGTCCAACAGCTACAATTTCTTTCTCCTGCAAGAAGTTAACTGAAAGTTTTTTGGAGTTGTTAACACAGATATGGCATCCACCGAGTGTTGTCCTGTCGCGTCTCCTTTAAATTATTTCCAATAAGATGTTAAACTATTAATTTAATAAAATCAATAATTAAAAAAATAATTGAGTAATTCAAAAGCACATTGCAAATAAACATTAATTACAAATCAAGAAGCATGGCGCGTCCGAGGGTGAGTAGATACCGAATAAGAATATAATCACCCTCGGACGCGCAATGCTTATTTACAACAGCCTTCCTTCCTAAGAATCAGCCCTTCCGTGGTGTAGAGAGAGGTTGTGTTACACTCCAAGGTGTTCCCCAGGTTGCCTTTCCTGAGCTTCGATCTTCCGGCTCTCGTTTAGTAGCTGTTGGAAACTACGCTGCATTAGGCCTACTAATTGTGTATGGGTGAAACAGTGGCGCATCTGCGGTCCCTCCTTCCACTAGGCCTCCACTGACCTGTCTACTGCGGCCCGTGTACCCCTTGAACCAACCTAATAAAATATTTAAAAAATTAATTTGATTATAAAAAATAAGATCGTGTTGAGATCTCAAATGCAGACATTTTAACAATCAAAACAAACACACAACAAATATCTGGAACTGTACTACAAAGGTCCAACAGCTACAATTTCTTTCTCCTGCAAGAAGTTAACTGAAAGTTTTTTGGAGTTGTTAACACAGATATGGCATCCACCGAGTGTTGTCCTGTCGCGTCTCCTTTAAATTATTTCCAATAAGATGTTAAACTATTAATTTAATAAAATCAATAATTAAAAAAATAATTGAGTAAGTCAAAAGCACATTGCAAATAAACATTAATTACAAATCAAGAAGCATGGCGCGTCCGAGGGTGAGTAGATACCGAATAAGAATATAATCACCCTCGGACGCGCAATGCTTATTTACAACAGCCTTCCTTCCTAAGAATCAGCCCTTTCGTGGTGTAGAGAGAGGTTGTGTTACACTCCAAGGTGTTCCCCGGGTTGCCTTTCATGAGCTTCGATCTTCCGGCTCTCGTTTAGTAGTTGGTGGAAAAGTACACAGCATTAGGCCTACAAAATGGGTATGGGGTGGAGAGAGATGGTGTGTTACACTCCAAGGTGTTCCCCAGGTTGCCTTTCCTGAGCTTCGATCTTCATGCTCTCGTTTAGTAGGTGTCGGAAAGTAGGCTGCATTAGGCCTACAAATTGGGTATGGGGTGGAGAGAGATGGTGTGTTACACTCCAAGGTGTTCCCCAGGTTTCCTTGCCATTGCTTCGGTCTTCCGACTCTCGTTTAGTAGTTGTAGAAAAGTACACAGCATTAGGCCTACAAAATGGGTATGGGGTGGAGAGAGATGGTGTGTTACACTCCAAGGTGTTCCCCAGGTTGCCTTTCCTGAGCTTCGATCTTCATGCTCTCGTTTAGTAGGTGTCGGAAAGTAGGCTGCATTAGGCCTAAAAAATGGGGAATGGGGTGGAGAGAGATGGTGTGTTACACTCCAAGGTGTTCCCCAGGTTTCCTTGCCATTGCTTCGGTCTTCCGACTCTCGTTTAGTAGTTGTAGAAAAGTACACTGCATTAGGCCTAAAAAATGGGTATGGGGTGGAGAGAGATGGTGTGTTACACTCCAAGGTGTTCCCCAGGTTGCCTTTCCTGAGCTTCGATCTTCATGCTCTCGTTTAGTAGGTGTCGGAAAGTAGGCTGCATTAGGCCTACAAATTGGGTATGGGGTGGAGAGAGATGGTGTGTTACACTCCAAGGTGTTCCCCAGGTTTCCTTGCCATTGCTTCGGTCTTCCGACTCTCGTTTAGTAGTTGTAGAAAAGTACACAGCATTAGGCCTACAAAATGGGTATGGGGTGGAGAGAGATGGTGTGTTACACTCCAAGGTGTTCCCCAGGTTGCCTTTCCTGAGCTTCTATCTTCAGGCTCTCATTAAATTGTGGTTAAATGGAACAACTGCATTTGGCGTACTAGTTGGTTTGGGGCCTACTATCGGTGTCTGCCACTCCTTGCTGTTCTCCTCCACTGAACAAAGCTGTGCCGCCTGTTTACTACGGTTGCCAATTTTGAACTGCATTTCGACTACTTACTGATTTGGCCCTACTCTCTGTGTCAGCCTCTCATTCCAGTTGTCCTCCACTGCAATGCCCCCTGGTTATTCCTGTGTTACCAATTTTGAACTGCATTTAGCCCACTTTCTTCTTTGGGCCTATATCTGTGTTTCCACTTCATCGTGCCCATTGCCCAGCCAGTGATAGATGAGTCTGCTGGTACATTGACCCATAACGCAACATTCCCCGTGCACGCTACACAACAACATTGTGACCCTGCTGAAAGTCAGGTTGCTCTTCCCGCATACCATACCACCTTACACGGGGACAAAGAGGAAGGTGCAGATGAAAGTGCAGGTTCCTTCATCAGGTGGGGGGAGGAATACTAGTTGGCGACGTCACTGGCACAGGGCCTCTCATAGTACGCAAAAGTGTTGCTGCCGGTGGGAGGCGCCCCCGCCGTGCAAACACACCGCTGTACTTTGAGGGGCCCTGTGCCAGTGCCAATGCCAACGAGTGGGCCCCCCCTGCTTGCTCAGGTTCACAGCACTTGCAAAGTTGAAATACTTACCTCTCCCTGCTCCACTGCCGTGACGTGGTCCAGATTTCCTGGGCCCACTAATTACTTGAACCAGCCCTACCCCCCACAACTTTAGCCAAATGACCCCCAATTTCAAATGCCTTCCAATTATTATAAGGTAAATTACGCTTGACAAGCTTCATTAAGAAGAATGGATGGTTTTGACATTAAAATGGGCACTCTAGGTGTTTTCCTGGCCCCCACTCACTGCCGACTATGCTGCCCCATTGACTTGCATTGGGTTTCGTGTTTCGGTCGATCCCGACTTTACGTCATAATCGGCCGATTTCACTCGACCCGACTTTGGACATAGTCGGGTTTCGCAAAACCCGGCTCGACTCTAAAAAGGTCAAGGTCGCTCAACTCTACTCTCACCTTGCCAAATCAGATTTTATGCTTTTCAATGGTAAGGGTGAAACCTGCAAAGCACATGGCAGCAAATAGAGTTTCATGTTTTTCTTTTATCCTAAGACATGTGGCAAGTTCCATTAAAAGGTTCATACTGACTTACAGGATTGCTATTTTCTATAGGTGGGGCTAGTGTTCAAGTTCTCTTCCTCTCTGATGAGGCTATTTGCATATATAAATTCCCAGAGGAGCATTGCATGGTTTGTAAATCTACTTACACCATTTTGGCACTTTCCACTAGGTGGACCGTTCTACCTTATACTCCCTAATAAGACCTGTAATGACACACAGCCCTGCTCACTTCCCCAGTTCACATGTCTCACTACTGGCATGTGCTGTGATTATAAGTAGAAGTGGAGAGGAAATATACAGACACCTCTCTGCATCTATTTCAGTAAGGCAGGGGTCAGACCTAACGTATAAAATACGGTTCATTTTTCACGGCCCAGATATGCAGAAAAGTTCCTGAACAGTGATCTGTATTCAATGCCAGGATTTGATTTTTTTCTCCAAAAAGTATCCATATGCCATCTGTACCGCGAGATTTTCTCGCAGACTAGTAAAATGGTCATATAATGGACCCATGAGCTCAAAAATTCGTGAAAACATATATACAGTCTATATATGTAGGTGAGACATATATGTATATATTTATATTTAATACAGAGCTAGATAGCATAAAAGCCGATAATTCAATTGCCGGCTTTTGATAACTCCTTACCTATCTCAACAGGATATGAGACATGGTTTACATACAGTAAACCATTTCATATCCATTATATTTTTACATATTCCTCACTAATAATGTTAGTAGTTTGTGTGTGTAACGTTTTGGAGCTCTAGGTGTTAAAATAAAGGGGTAAATCACAGAATAAACTGGCATGGGCTCCTGTGCAATTTTCTCATCCAGAGTAGTAAAGCCAGTGACTGAGGGCAGATATTAATAGCCTGGAGAGGGACCATGGTTATTGCCCCCCCCCCCCCCCGGCTAAAAACATCTGCCCCAGCCACGCCAGAAAAGGCACTTAGCCACTCTCTACCCACTCCCCTGTAGCGGTGGGATATGGGGTAATAAGGGGTTAATGTCACCTTGCTATTATAAGATGACATTAAGCCTGGTTAATAATGGAGAGATGTCAATAAGACACCTATCCATTATTAATGCAATAATAGTAAAGGGTTAAAAATACACACACACATTAAGAGTTTGTATGTTCTCTCCGTGTTTGCATGGGTTTCCTCCGGGCACTCCGGTTTCCTCCCACATTCCAAAGACATACTGATAGGGAATTTAGATTGTGAGCCCCATCGGGGACAGTGATGATAATGTGTGCAAAATGTAAAGTGCTGAGGAATATGTTAGCGCTATATAAAAATAAAGATTATTATTATTATTATTATTATTATTATTATTATTAAGAATAAAGTATTTTAATGAAATAAATAAACACATAGGGTGTTAGGGGTCGAGTTCCCGCCTCTGCACAGGGGGAATCTCGGGCCATCTCCGCTGCGGTCTCCCATTCCTCTCCTGCCGCAGTTGTGCCTGCGGCAGGAGACGTCAGTCCAAGCGTCTTGCTCAGTCCCACTCTGTACTAAGAGTTACTGCTGCCTTTCCTGCTTCTGCCATTGAAGTCAGTGCTGGGCAGCAGCGAGCAGACGCTTCTGCGACTAAGTCCTGCTTTTCTCATTCTGAGCATGCCCTGAGTAAGATCTCTCAGTGGAGATCGAGGGTCACATGGTAGGAAGGTCCTATTGCTGCTAGGACTAACTCCTGCTTTTCACACACTGAGCATGCCCAGGGTAAGATCTCTCAGTGCAGATCTAGGGTCACATGCTCAGTTATGGCAGTCTCTCATTGGTCCTTCTAGGAAGGTCTTTTTCTTGCTGCAGCTATATAAGGCTCGCATGGCCGGACGGCCATGCGCTAGTATCAATGCATGACATGAGTTTTGCGCCACTGTGGTCACGCTCTTACGGTCAAATTCCCTCTATGCAAAGTTGGAGAAGTGTATGTTTGAGCAGGAGTCTTTACCTTTCCTGGGCTATATCATTTCCGCCCAGGGATTGGCTATGGATCCTGCCAAACTACAGGCTGTGATGGACTGGCAAGAACCCCATTCTCTTAAAGCGGTGCAGCGCTTTATGGGGTTCATTAATTATTACCGCCTGTTCATTCCACACTTCTCAACTTTGGTAGCTCCCTTGGTAGCCCTCACCAAGAAGGGAGCAAATCCCAAATTGTGGTCTGAAGAGGTCTCCAAGGCCTTCTCTTCTATTAAGTCTCATTTTGCTAGCGCTCCCATCCTACATCGTCCCGATGTGGATAAGCCGTTTATAATGGAGGTGGATGCCTCATCCGTTGGTGCAGGAGCAGTCCTCTTCCAAAAGGATGCTCAAGGTCGGAAGCATCCTTGCTTCTTCTACTCCAAGACCTTCACACCAGCGGAGAGGAATTATTCCATCGGGGACAGGGAGTTGCTAGCGATGAAGTTGGCTTTCTCGGAGTGGAGACATCTCTTGGAGGGGGCTCGCTTTCCCTTTCAAGTCTTCACGGACCACAAAAATTTGTTATATTTGCAAACAGCCCAGCGGCTAAATTTTCGCCAGGCCAGATGGTCCTTGTTCTTCTCCCAGTTCCACTTCACCCTCCATTATCTCGCTGGGGAGAAGAACATTCGTGCTGACACCCTCTCTCGCTCTGTTGTGTCATCTGAGGAGGAGGAAGGGGAGCCTCGGCTTATTGTCCCTTCTGAGAGCCTGAGAACCGTAGCTCCGGTTTCGCTAGAGTCTGTGCCTCCGGGCAAGACTTTTGTACCCATTAATTTGCGACCGGAGGTTCTCTCTTGGGCTCATTCGTCCAAGGTGGGTGGACACTTTGGGACAAAAAGGACATCTGAGCTGCTAGCGAGGTCGTACTGGTGGCCCATATGGTTCGAGATGTCAGAGATTACATTCAGGCATGTGTCTCCTGTGCCAAAAATAAATCTCCTCGACAACGGCCAGCAGGGTTACTCTATCCCTTGCCGGTGGCAGACAAGCCCTGGGAGATGGTCGGGATGGACTTTGTGGTGGGTTTACCCAAGTCTCATGGCTGTACCATCATTTGGGTTGTCACCGATCATTTTTCTAAAATGGTGCATTTGGTCCCGCTTCCACGGTTACCTTCTGCACGGGCCTTGGCAGCGTTGTTCATAAAACACATCTTCCGCCTACACGGTATGCCGGACAAAATTGTCAGTGACCGAGGTCCCCAGTTTGCGTCTCGGTTCTGGAGAGAGCTTTGTCGTCTTCTCAGCATTGAGTTAAATCTCTCTTCCGCATATCATCCCGAGACGAACGGGTTGGTAGAGAGGGCCAACCAGACCTTGGTCACATATCTGCGACATTTTGTCTCAGCCAGGCAGGATGACTGGGCATCCTTGCTATCATGGGCAGAGTTTGCGCTGAACAACGCCGTGGCCGACTCCACTGGACAAACCCCATTTCTCCTCAACTATGGTCAGCATCCGCGGGTACCTGTGCCTATGCCCGTGTCTTCCGCCGACTCCAGGGTGGCAGACTGGGCTGTGGAAGCACGGGATATTTGGGACCGCACTCAGGATGCCATTCGGGCCTCCAAGGAGAGAATGAGGTCCTCCGCCGATGCACATCGGCGCCCCGCTCCGACCTTTGCTCCTGGCGACTTGGTGTGGCTCTCTGCCCGTAACATCAGGCTTCGAGTGGAGTCCACTAAGTTTGCACCTCGCTACTTGGGTCCTTTTAAGGTCCTCGAACAGGTTAATCCTGTGGTCTATCGTTTAGCCCTTCCGCCACGCCTGGGTATCACCGACACCTTTCATGTGTCCCTCTTGAAACCCGTATACATGTCCCGGTATTCCGAGTCATCTGCTGGGACATCGGGTTCGTCTACGGACGATTACGAGGTGAATGCTATTTTGGGGTGCAAGGTGGTACGTGGTAAAAAGTATTATTTGGTGGACTGGAAGGGTTATGGTCCTGAGGACAGGTCCTGGGAGCCTGCTGAGCACATTCAGGCTCTGCAGCTCATTGCTGCCTTTGAGCGTAGCGAGGTCCAAGGAGGGGGGGGCCCTAGGAGGGGGGGTAATGTTAGGGGGTCGAGTTCCCGCCTCTGCACAGGGGGGAATCTCGGGCCATCTCCGCTGCGGTCTCCCATTCCTCTCCTGTCGCAGTTGTGCCTGCTCAGCGGAGACATCAGTCCAAGCGTCTTGCTCAGTCCCACTCTGTACTAAGAGTTACTGCTGCCTTTCCTGCTTCTGCCATTGAAGTCAGTGCTGGGCAGCAGCGAGCAGACGCTTCTGCGACTAAGTCCTGCTTTTCTCATTCTGAGCATGCCCTGAGTAAGATCTCTCAGTGGAGATCGAGGGTCACATGGTAGGAAGGTCCTATTGCTGCTAGGACTAACTCCTGCTTTTCACACACTGAGCATGCCCAGGGTAAGATCTCTCAGTGCAGATCTAGGGTCACATGCTCAGTTATGGCAGTCTCTCATTGGTCCTTCTAGGAAGGTCTTTTTCTTGCTGCAGCTATATAAGGCTCGCATGGCCGGACGGCCATGCGCTAGTATCAATGCATGACATGAGTTTTGCGCCACTGTGGTCACGCTTGTGTGTATTCAGGGACCCGGCTGAAATAAGCCACTAGAATACCGGCACCTCCGGTGAGGAGATTGTGTGTTTGGTTACAGGGCCCTAGCTGAAATAAGCCACTAGAATACCGGCTCCACCGGTGAGGAGATTGTATGTTTGCCTCCTGGACTGCATGACCACAAGCTGCTATCTGCTCAGCAGTTACTGTGTATTCCTGTGGAGTTTAACAGGACACAGTCCTTTCCTTATAGCGACTCTGTGAAGCTACAGAGTTCGCTTCTACCGCCATATCGTGCCGCTGTTTGCCAGCAGCAGGTTCTATTCCTGCACGGTGGACCCCGGGCTGCGAACGCACCAAATAACATCTCTATATTTACTCGGTGCGTTCCGCCAGCCCTAACAGTATACTAGCGCCAGGGTCTGGCTGGTAAATGGCGGACAATCAGCGTTTACAGCGGTACATCCAGCAGCTGGAGGGTAGGTTGACGGCTCTCGAGCGCACAACCTCAGCTGTGGATGTTACCGCAGTCGCTGTTCAGGCTGCAAGTGTAGCTGCAGCCAGTTTGTCCTCTGCCACCCCTGCTCCGACTTTATCCCGTCTCCCGCTTCCAGACAAGTTTGCTGGTGACAGTAAGCTATGTCGGGGATTCGTGAGTCAGTGCTCCATACATCTTGAGCTTCTGGCTGCACGTTTTCCTACGGAACGGGCGAAAGTGGGATTTATTTTATCCCTTTTGTCGGGCAGGGCGTTGGAGTGGGCAACGCCGCTATGGGAGCGCAATGATCGTGTGGCGCAGAGTGCTCCTCTCTTCCTGGACGCTCTTAAACAGGTCTTTTTGGGACCTCGTGTCACCCACGATACCGCGCTCCAATTGTTGGCAACAACACAGGGTTCGTCCATGGTCAGCCAGTTCGCCGTCCAATTCCGGACTCTGGTCTCTGAGCTGGAATGGCCGGATAAAGTCCTTATTCCGGTGTTCTGGAGAGGACTGGCAGACCATGTGAAGGACGCCTTGGCCACCAGGGAGATTCCCACCACACTGGAGGAGCTTATTTCTATATCTACCCGCATCGACCTCCGTTTTAACGAGCGGAAGTTGGAGCGGGCCCAGTGTAGGCAGAGGTTTCGGCTGGCTCCCACCTTCGCCAGACCTCTGGAATCTTCCGTTCAGGCGTCCGACTCCCATGAGGCCATGGAGGTTTCTCGAGCGGGACCTAAGTCTCGGACCGCTCGAGTACCCGTGGTTTGCAGAAATTGCCAACAAGAAGGACATTATGCCAATAAATGTCCACGGCGGTTGAGTAAACGATCGCGTCTAGTAACCCTTGGAGGAGGTTCACTAGACACAGCGGCATTTTCCTCCAAGCTGTCCTTCAAAGGGACAATCATATTAGGCTCTTACTCTCTAACAGTTGAGCTTTGTGTGGATTCTGGAGCTGAGGGGAATTTCATCTCCTCAGCTTTTGCTCTGCGCCATGCAATACCTCTGGTGATGCTCGCCAAACCGGTGACTGTTAGAGTAGTGAATGGGTCAACTCTTCCATCTCAGATAACACACCAGACTGTCCCTTTCACGTTAGCTATGTCCCCATCCCACCAGGAGATAATTTCCCTTCTTGTCCTTCCCGAGGGAATGGATGAGATTCTGCTGGGAATACCCTGGCTCCGTTTCCACTCCCCACATATTGAGTGGTCCTCTGGGAGGATATTGGGTTGGAGTGATTCATGTAAGGGCAGATGTTTGAGAGAGTGCGTTTAGGTTTCTACCACCGAGATACTTGCAGATCTTTCTTCCCTTCCCAAATGCTATTGGTCCTATGCAGACGTCTTCTCCAAAAAGGCTGCGGAGACCCTTCCACCTCACCGCCCCTATGACTGTCCTATTGATCTCTTGCCTGGAGCAGAACCTCCTCGGGGACGGGTCTATCCCCTCTCCCTCCCGGAGACAGAGGCTATGTCCCAATACATCCAGGAAAATTTGGCAAGAGGATTCATTAGGAAGTCAGTGTCACCTGCAGGGGCAGGGTTCTTCTTTGTGCAGAAGAAGAACGGAGAATTACGTCCTTGCATAGATTACAGGGGTCTTAACGCCATCACCGTTAAGAATAAGTACCCATTGCCCCTGATTTCTGAGCTCTTTGATAGGCTACGGGGAGCAAGGGTATTTACCAAATTAGATTTGCGGGGTGCTTATAACCTGATTCGCATCCGTGAGGGGGATGAATGGAAGACGGCGTTTAATACCAGGGATGGGCACTATGAGTATCTGGTGATGCCCTTCGGGCTCTGTAATGCCCCAGCCGTCTTCCAAGACTTTGTCAATGACATCTTCCGGGATATGCTCTCCACCTCGGTCGTAGTCTATCTGGATGATATTCTCATCTTCTCTCCAGATATTGACTCCCACCGGAGAGATGTTGGCAGAGTCTTCGACCTCTTACGGTCAAATTCCCTCTATGCAAAGTTGGAGAAGTGTATGTTTGAGCAGGAGTCTTTACCTTTCCTGGGCTATATCATTTCCGCCCAGGGATTGGCTATGGATCCTGCCAAACTACAGGCTGTGATGGACTGGCAAGAACCCCATTCTCTTAAAGCGGTGCAGCGCTTTATGGGGTTCATTAATTATTACCGCCAGTTCATTCCACACTTCTCAACTTTGGTAGCTCCCTTGGTAGCCCTCACCAAGAAGGGAGCAAATCCCAAATTGTGGTCTGAAGAGGTCTCCAAGGCCTTCTCTTCTATTAAGTCTCATTTTGCTAGCGCTCCCATCCTACATCGTCCCGATGTGGATAAGCCGTTTATAATGGAGGTGGATGCCTCATCCGTTGGTGCAGGAGCAGTCCTCTTCCAAAAGGATGCTCAAGGTCGGAAGCATCCTTGCTTCTTCTACTCCAAGACCTTCACACCAGCGGAGAGGAATTATTCCATCGGGGACAGGGAGTTGCTAGCAATGAAGTTGGCTTTCTCGGAGTGGAGACATCTCTTGGAGGGGGCTCGCTTTCCCTTTCAAGTCTTCACGGACCACAAAAATTTGTTATATTTGCAAACAGCCCAGCGGCTAAATTCTCGCCAGGCCAGATGGTCCTTGTTCTTCTCCCGGTTCCACTTCACCCTCCATTATCTCGCTGGGGAGAAGAACATTCGTGCTGACACCCTCTCTCGCTCTGTTGTGTCATCTGAGGAGGAGGAAGGGGAGCCTCGGCTTATTGTCCCTTCTGAGAGCCTGAGAACCGTAGCTCCGGTTTCGCTAGAGTCTGTGCCTCCGGGCAAGACTTTTGTACCCATTAATTTGCGACCGGAGGTTCTCTCTTGGGCTCATTCGTCCAAGGTGGGTGGACACTTTGGGACAAAAAGGACATCTGAGCTGCTAGCGAGGTCGTACTGGTGGCCCATATGGTTCGTGATGTCAGAGATTACATTCAGGCATGTGTCTCCTGTGCCAAAAATAAATCTCCTCGACAACGGCCAGCAGGGTTACTCTATCCCTTGCCGGTGGCAGACAGGCCCTGGGAGATGGTCGGGATGGACTTTGTGGTGGGTTTACCCAAGTCTCGTGGCTGTACCATCATTTGGGTTGTCACCGATCATTTTTCTAAAATGGTGCATTTGGTCCCGCTTCCACGGTTACCTTCTGCACGGGCCTTGGCAGCGTTGTTCATAAAACACATCTTCCGCCTACACGGTATGCCGGACAAAATTGTCAGTGACCGAGGTCCCCAGTTTGCGTCTCGGTTCTGGAGAGAGCTTTGTCGTCTTCTCAGCATTGAGTTAAATCTCTCTTCCGCATATCATCCCGAGACGAACGGGTTGGTAGAGAGGGCCAACCAGACCTTGGTCACATATCTGCGACATTTTGTCTCAGCCAGGCAGGATGACTGGGCATCCTTGCTATCATGGGCAGAGTTTGCGCTGAACAACGCCGTGGCCGACTCCACTGGACAAACCCCATTTCTCCTCAACTATGGTCAGCATCCGCGGGTACCTGTGCCTATGCCCGTGTCTTCCGCCGACTCCAGGGTGGCAGACTGGGCTGTGGAAGCACGGGATATTTGGGACCGCACTCAGGATGCCATTCGGGCCTCCAAGGAGAGAATGAGGTCCTCCGCCGATGCACATCGGCGCCCCGCTCCGACCTTTGCTCCTGGCGACTTGGTGTGGCTCTCTGCCCGTAACATCAGGCTTCGAGTGGAGTCCACTAAGTTTGAACCTCGCTACTTGGGTCCTTTTAAGGTCCTCGAACAGGTTAATCCTGTGGTCTATCGTTTAGCCCTTCCGCCACGCCTGGGTATCACCGACACCTTTCATGTGTCCCTCTTGAAACCCGTATACATGTCCCGGTATTCCGAGTCATCTGCTGGGACATCGGGTTCGTCTACGGACGATTACGAGGTGAATGCTATTTTGGGGTGCAAGGTGGTACGTGGTAAAAAGTATTATTTGGTGGACTGGAAGGGTTATGGTCCTGAGGACAGGTCCTGGGAGCCTGCTGAGCACATTCAGGCTCTGCAGCTCATTGCTGCCTTTGAGCGTAGCGAGGTCCAAGGAGGGGGGGGCCCTAGGAGGGGGGGTAATGTTAGGGGGTCGAGTTCCCGCCTCTGCACAGGGGGGAATCTCGGGCCATCTCCGCTGCGGTCTCCCATTCCTCTCCTGTCGCAGTTGTGCCTGCTCAGCGGAGACATCAGTCCAAGCGTCTTGCTCAGTCCCACTCTGTACTAAGAGTTACTGCTGCCTTTCCTGCTTCTGCCATTGAAGTCAGTGCTGGGCAGCAGCGAGCAGACGCTTCTGCGACTAAGTCCTGCTTTTCTCATTCTGAGCATGCCCTGAGTAAGATCTCTCAGTGGAGATCGAGGGTCACATGGTAGGAAGGTCCTATTGCTGCTAGGACTAACTCCTGCTTTTCACACACTGAGCATGCCCAGGGTAAGATCTCTCAGTGCAGATCTAGGGTCACATGCTCAGTTATGGCAGTCTCTCATTGGTCCTTCTAGGAAGGTCTTTTTCTTGCTGCAGCTATATAAGGCTCGCATGGCCGGACGGCCATGCGCTAGTATCAATGCATGACATGAGTTTTGCGCCACTGTGGTCACGCTTGTGTGTATTCAGGGACCCGGCTGAAATAAGCCACTAGAATACCGGCACCTCCGGTGAGGAGATTGTGTGTTTGGTTACAGGGCCCTGGCTGAAATAAGCCACTAGAATACCGGCTCCACCGGTGAGGAGATTGTATGTTTGCCTCCTGGACTGCATGACCACAAGCTGCTATCTGCTCAGCAGTTACTGTGTATTCCTGTGGAGTTTAACAGGACACAGTCCTTTCCTTATAGCGACTCTGTGAAGCTACAGAGTTCGCTTCTACCGCCATATCGTGCCGCTGTTTGCCAGCAGCAGGTTCTATTCCTGCACGGTGGACCCCGGGCTGCGAACGCACCAAATAACATCTCTATATTTACTCGGTGCGTTCCGCCAGCCCTAACAGTATACTAGCGCCAGGGTCTGGCTGGTAAATGGCGGACAATCAGCGTTTACAGCGGTACATCCAGCAGCTGGAGGGTAGGTTGACGGCTCTCGAGCGCACAACCTCAGCTGTGGATGTTACCGCAGTCGCTGTTCAGGCTGCAAGTGTAGCTGCAGCCAGTTTGTCCTCTGCCACCCCTGCTCCGACTTTATCCCATCTCCCGCTTCCAGACAAGTTTGCTGGTGACAGTAAGCTATGTCGGGGATTCGTGAGTCAGTGCTCCATACATCTTGAGCTTCTGGCTGCACGTTTTCCTACGGAACGGGCGAAAGTGGGATTTATTTTATCCCTTTTGTCGGGTAGGGCGTTGGAGTGGGCAACGCCGCTATGGGAGCGCAATGATCGTGTGGCACAGAGTGCTCCTCTCTTCCTGGACGCTCTTAAACAGGTCTTTTTGGGACCTCGTGTCACCCACGATACCGCGCTCCAATTGTTGGCAACAACACAGGGTTCGTCCATGGTCAGCCAGTTCGCCGTCCAATTCCGGACTCTGGTCTCTGAGCTGGAATGGCCGGATAAAGTCCTTATTCCGGTGTTCTGGAGAGGACTGGCAGACCATGTGAAGGACGCCTTGGCCACCAGGGAGATTCCCACCACACTGGAGGAGCTTATTTCTATATCTACCCGCATCGACCTCCGTTTTAACGAGCGGAAGTTGGAGCGGGCCCAGTGTAGGCAGAGGTTTCGGCTGGCTCCCACCTTCGCCAGACCTCTGGAATCTTCCGTTCAGGCGTCCGACTCCCATGAGGCCATGGAGGTTTCTCGAGCGGGACCTAAGTCTCGGACCGCTCGAGTACCCGTGGTTTGCAGAAATTGCCAACAAGAAGGACATTATGCCAATAAATGTCCACGGCGGTTGAGTAAACGATCGCGTCTAGTAACCCTTGGAGGAGGTTCACTAGACACAGCGGCATTTTCCTCCAAGCTGTCCTTCAAAGGGACAATCATATTAGGCTCTTACTCTCTAACAGTTGAGCTTTGTGTGGATTCTGGAGCTGAGGGGAATTTCATCTCCTCAGCTTTTGCTCTGCGCCATGCAATACCTCTGGTGATGCTCGCCAAACCGGTGACTGTTAGAGTAGTGAATGGGTCAACTCTTCCATCTCAGATAACACACCAGACTGTCCCTTTCACGTTAGCTATGTCCCCATCCCACCAGGAGATAATTTCCCTTCTTGTCCTTCCCGAGGGAATGGATGAGATTCTGCTGGGAATACCCTGGCTCCGTTTCCACTCCCCACATATTGAGTGGTCCTCTGGGAGGATATTGGGTTGGAGTGATTCATGTAAGGGCAGATGTTTGAGAGAGTGCGTTTAGGTTTCTACCACCGAGATACTTGCAGATCTTTCTTCCCTTCCCAAATGCTATTGGTCCTATGCAGACGTCTTCTCCAAAAAGGCTGCGGAGACCCTTCCACCTCACCGCCCCTATGACTGTCCTATTGATCTCTTGCCTGGAGCAGAACCTCCTCGGGGACGGGTCTATCCCCTCTCCCTCCCGGAGACAGAGGCTATGTCCCAATACATCCAGGAAAATTTGGCAAGAGGATTCATTAGGAAGTCAGTGTCACCTGCAGGGGCAGGGTTCTTCTTTGTGCAGAAGAAGAACGGAGAATTACGTCCTTGCATAGATTACAGGGGTCTTAACGCCATCACCGTTAAGAATAAGTACCCATTGCCCCTGATTTCTGAGCTCTTTGATAGGCTACGGGGAGCAAGGGTATTTACCAAATTAGATTTGCGGGGTGCTTATAACCTGATTCGCATCCGTGAGGGGGATGAATGGAAGACGGCGTTTAATACCAGGGATGGGCACTATGAGTATCTGGTGATGCCCTTCGGGCTCTGTAATGCCCCAGCCGTCTTCCAAGACTTTGTCAATGACATCTTCCGGGATATGCTCTCCACCTCGGTCGTAGTCTATCTGGATGATATTCTCATCTTCTCTCCAGATATTGACTCCCACCGGAGAGATGTTGGCAGAGTCTTCGACCTCTTACGGTCAAATTCCCTCTATGCAAAGTTGGAGAAGTGTATGTTTGAGCAGGAGTCTTTACCTTTCCTGGGCTATATCATTTCCGCCCAGGGATTGGCTATGGATCCTGCCAAACTACAGGCTGTGATGGACTGGCAAGAACCCCATTCTCTTAAAGCGGTGCAGCGCTTTATGGGGTTCATTAATTATTACCGCCAGTTCATTCCACACTTCTCAACTTTGGTAGCTCCCTTGGTAGCCCTCACCAAGAAGGGAGCAAATCCCAAATTGTGGTCTGAAGAGGTCTCCAAGGCCTTCTCTTCTATTAAGTCTCATTTTGCTAGCGCTCCCATCCTACATCGTCCCGATGTGGATAAGCCGTTTATAATGGAGGTGGATGCCTCATCCGTTGGTGCAGGAGCAGTCCTCTTCCAAAAGGATGCTCAAGGTCGGAAGCATCCTTGCTTCTTCTACTCCAAGACCTTCACACCAGCGGAGAGGAATTATTCCATCGGGGACAGGGAGTTGCTAGCGATGAAGTTGGCTTTCTCGGAGTGGAGACATCTCTTGGAGGGGGCTCGCTTTCCCTTTCAAGTCTTCACGGACCACAAAAATTTGTTATATTTGCAAACAGCCCAGCGGCTAAATTCTCGCCAGGCCAGATGGTCCTTGTTCTTCTCCCGGTTCCACTTCACCCTCCATTATCTCGCTGGGGAGAAGAACATTCGTGCTGACACCCTCTCTCGCTCTGTTGTGTCATCTGAGGAGGAGGAAGGGGAGCCTCGGCTTATTGTCCCTTCTGAGAGCCTGAGAACCGTAGCTCCGGTTTCGCTAGAGTCTGTGCCTCCGGGCAAGACTTTTGTACCCATTAATTTGCGACCGGAGGTTCTCTCTTGGGCTCATTCGTCCAAGGTGGGTGGACACTTTGGGACAAAAAGGACATCTGAGCTGCTAGCGAGGTCGTACTGGTGGCCCATATGGTTCGTGATGTCAGAGATTACATTCAGGCATGTGTCTCCTGTGCCAAAAATAAATCTCCTCGACAACGGCCAGCAGGGTTACTCTATCCCTTGCCGGTGGCAGACAGGCCCTGGGAGATGGTCGGGATGGACTTTGTGGTGGGTTTACCCAAGTCTCGTGGCTGTACCATCATTTGGGTTGTCACCGATCATTTTTCTAAAATGGTGCATTTGGTCCCGCTTCCACGGTTACCTTCTGCACGGGCCTTGGCAGCGTTGTTCATAAAACACATCTTCCGCCTACACGGTATGCCGGACAAAATTGTCAGTGACCGAGGTCCCCAGTTTGCGTCTCGGTTCTGGAGAGAGCTTTGTCGTCTTCTCAGCATTGAGTTAAATCTCTCTTCCGCATATCATCCCGAGACGAACGGGTTGGTAGAGAGGGCCAACCAGACCTTGGTCACATATCTGCGACATTTTGTCTCAGCCAGGCAGGATGACTGGGCATCCTTGCTATCATGGGCAGAGTTTGCGCTGAACAACGCCGTGGCCGACTCCACTGGACAAACCCCATTTCTCCTCAACTATGGTCAGCATCCGCGGGTACCTGTGCCTATGCCCGTGTCTTCCGCCGACTCCAGGGTGGCAGACTGGGCTGTGGAAGCACGGGATATTTGGGACCGCACTCAGGATGCCATTCGGGCCTCCAAGGAGAGAATGAGGTCCTCCGCCGATGCACATCGGCGCCCCGCTCCGACCTTTGCTCCTGGCGACTTGGTGTGGCTCTCTGCCCGTAACATCAGGCTTCGAGTGGAGTCCACTAAGTTTGCACCTCGCTACTTGGGTCCTTTTAAGGTCCTCGAACAGGTTAATCCTGTGGTCTATCGTTTAGCCCTTCCGCCACGCCTGGGTATCACCGACACCTTTCATGTGTCCCTCTTGAAACCCGTATACATGTCCCGGTATTCCGAGTCATCTGCTGGGACATCGGGTTCGTCTACGGACGATTACGAGGTGAATGCTATTTTGGGGTGCAAGGTGGTACGTGGTAAAAAGTATTATTTGGTGGACTGGAAGGGTTATGGTCCTGAGGACAGGTCCTGGGAGCCTGCTGAGCACATTCAGGCTCTGCAGCTCATTGCTGCCTTTGAGCGTAGCGAGGTCCAAGGAGGGGGGGGCCCTAGGAGGGGGGGTAATGTTAGGGGGTCGAGTTCCCGCCTCTGCACAGGGGGGAATCTCGGGCCATCTCCGCTGCGGTCTCCCATTCCTCTCCTGCCGCAGTTGTGCCTGCTCAGCGGAGACATCAGTCCAAGCGTCTTGCTCAGTCCCACTCTGTACTAAGAGTTACTGCTGCCTTTCCTGCTTCTGCCATTGAAGTCAGTGCTGGGCAGCAGCGAGCAGACGCTTCTGCGACTAAGTCCTGCTTTTCTCATTCTGAGCATGCCCTGAGTAAGATCTCTCAGTGGAGATCAAGGGTCACATGGTAGGAAGGTCCTATTGCTGCTAGGACTAACTCCTGCTTTTCACACACTGAGCATGCCCAGGGTAAGATCTCTCAGTGCAGATCTAGGGTCACATGCTCAGTTATGGCAGTCTCTCATTGGTCCTTCTAGGAAGGTCTTTTTCTTGCTGCAGCTATATAAGGCTCGCATGGCCGGACGGCCATGCGCTAGTATCAATGCATGACATGAGTTTTGCGCCACTGTGGTCACGCTTGTGTGTATTCAGGGACCCGGCTGAAATAAGCCACTAGAATACCGGCACCTCCGGTGAGGAGATTGTGTGTTTGGTTACAGGGCCCCGGCTGAAATAAGCCACTAGAATACCGGCTGCACCGGTGAGGAGATTGTATGTTTGCCTCCTGGACTGCGTGACCACAAGCTGCTATCTGCTCAGCAGTTACTGTGTATTCCTGTGGAGTTTAACAGGACACAGTCCTTTCCTTATAGCGACTCTGTGAAGCTACAGAGTTCGCTTCTACCGCCATATCGTGCCGCTGTTTGCCAGCAGCAGGTTCTATTCCTGCACGGTGGACCCCGGGCTGCGAACGCACCAAATAACATCTCTATATTTACTCGGTGCGTTCCGCCAGCCCTAACATAGGGTTTTATTATCTTTATCGTACGCTCAATCCAACTGAAGACCCTCATTCTCCTGTCCGCCATACAGTTATGTCCCACGCTGTAAATGAATCTGAAGGGGTTAAATGCAGATACATCCAGGAGTCTGCTAATGCAGCCGCTCCTGGCTGTTAAAGATTGGGGAATGAATGAATTGTAGGTAACATAGCTTCGGTGACTAGCGGTGCTGTCACCGAAGCTGCGCCCCCTGGTGGCATAAACTCATATGAACTGTAGCGTGAGAAAATATTCAGAAAAGTTCCCACGAAATATGTATATTATATTTATTATGATCGTCAGTCTTTTCTGGGTCCCATTCTGGATCTCAAACCATAAGTACATACATCACACCACAAGGGAAACATGCTCTGACTCTGAGGCCTTTATTGACCCAGTTGGGGAAGATGAATATTTGGCTGGCCCATCTTCTGCACTTTCCAGCTGCATCCCACCACCACCAGCACCAGCAGTGCCATCAGGAAGACAGGCAGAACAGCAACAGGAGGACCAGGGAAACAGCAGCAGCCCTACCGTGCCTCTGGAAATCTTACCACAGGCTGCCGTCATCCCCCGCCGTGGCCGACGCAAGATATATAATACAGCCTCTGACACAAGGAGGCATGTAGATACAGGGCTGTTAAACTATTTGTCCAGGGCTGCACACGATGAGGGTGAAGAAGCCTATGTCCGCAGCCTGACCAGGTGCCTCCGTCCACTACCCAGGGAGGTCAGACTGCGTGTGCGAAGATCTATTCAAATATTGATTGATGCCTGCACACCACCCAATAACCCATATCAGCTTTTTTAATTTATTGAATGGTGGCAGCTGTCCCCAAATAACCTGGCTGGTCCCACCATGGGTATGGTCGATATGGCCATATTGGGAGTTATGAAACACATGGGCACACAAATACCCAGGTGTATCCACAACAATATCCATCATCCCACTTCTTTCCTCACCAACAGGATCCTGGCTACATCACCTACCCTGGTGCTGAATATGTCCACACAGGGTGAGGTCCCAGTTGGGCCTCAAACATAGCAACCACCTCAAGCTGGCATCCCGCCATCCCCACCACCAACCTACCATAATTTATAAAACATTTATTTTAAGATTTCTTGCTCTCGCAAAGTTATTTATCTGTTTTTATTTATTTTTGTATTTCTAAAAGATTTGTTGCCTAAATTTAGTAGTGCCCAAAAGCCATATGCAGGTAATATGGTTAATTGCTTGCCAAAGTTATTTTTGGTCATTATAAAGAATTGAAATGATATGAATAGTGTCTTGTTTTTAATTCGAATATTGATGAGCTTAAGAATAATACATTTTAAACAATGTCATGGAAACAGAACACACTCTTCAATACCAAACATGCTTTGATGATGAAAAAAAAATTACAACGTAGATATGGCTTTCTCTTGCCACAGAGTAGCCCCCACAGGGGAAACAAAATAATTAGTGAACACATCCCACACTTTGAGGCCAGTGGGCAGACGAAGGGGGTATCACATGTTGAATAGGCATCACAACATTTTCCATAAATAAGATGAATATGTGTGCACTACTAATGATGGTGCTCAGGTAGGTTCCCACACCATGTGATAATAGACTGAAGAACCTGGAACTCAACTTAATGCTTGTGAAAGATTTATTTGTAGTACTAACAAACGTTTCGGTCCCAAATTTGGGACCTTCATCAGTTACATACTAATGGACGATATAAGAATAAAGAACCGCATCCACCACTCGTCGAGATGATGCTGGTGGATGCCGCGTCTCGGCCAGGAACACACGCAACACACGCTGCTTAAGCTTATTCATCTGATGGCCCTAACTTTTAACTGACGCAGTCCATTATCGTTGGTTCTTTATTCTTATAACGTCCATTAGTACATAACTGATGAAGGTCCCGAATTTGGGACCAAAACGTTTGTTGGTACTACAAATAAATCTTTCACAAGCATTATGTTGAGTGCCAGGTTCTTCAGTCTACTATCACAACATTTTCCAACACAACTTCAGCATCATTAGATGATGAGCAATCATGTATTCTGGAGAAGTTGTGTAGGATCACACATCCTTTTATTACCTCAATTACATTAGCTTCACTCAGATGAATGGCTGACTGAAGGACTCACCATTTGGCACAAAGAATGCCAAAGGCACACTACACCAGTTGGCGTGTGCAGGATAAGCGCATGTTAAAGATTCGTCGCCGGTGGTCCAGGTTTTGACGGGAATATGATCCCATGATATGACGGGTTAAGTGAAAGGCCTCATCTGCAACAAGGACAAAAGGCACAGGTTCCATATTGTAGCCTGGAAGCTGAGTGGTGGGGGTAGGTCCAACTAATTATTGTGCAGCCGTCGACCCTTAATGGACGAATTGAAGACTCTGGAGTCTCCAGTTTGTCCATACTCCCCAATATCTACAATTATAAACCTGTAGTAACTGTCAATCTGGGCCAACAACACTACAGAAAAATATTATTTATAATTATAGAATTGGGACCCTGAGTTCAGTGGCTTACGCACCCAGATGTGTTTGCCATCCAGGGCTCCAATACAATTTGGAAACTGGCAGGTCTCCTCAAAACCATGTGTTATCCGCTCCCAGTCTTCCATTTTTGGCTCAGGTATGACCACTTGATGAATTTGTGACCAGATTTTGGAACAGGTAGAGTTGACTGTGCCTGATATTGTTGATTTTCCAATTAAAAAATTAATGATGCAGTGCTGCATATGAAAGACCGGTTGTGAGGAAACTAAAAAAAAATGAAAAAGAAAAAATTCAGATGAATTTTAAATTATTTCTAGATGTAAAATGTTAAGTAATTTTGAGTCTGTTTGGAACAAGCCATGCCATAACAAAATTATATTTTTAACATTGGCAATGGTATTTCTATATGAACAAAACATTTTGATTAATTACAGGTATTTTTGTTAAAATACAAAAATTTTCTAAATATATTATGTTTAGAACTAAAACAAAAATGTATAAACATCATCTGCATTGAGAAGGAGGAACACATACTGTAATGTAAGGATAAGTGTTGTGAATTCTGTTGTCGAACTCCCTCCTGTGGTCGTGAATGGTACTTCGGCGAGTTCTGTCTATGGGCTCCCTCTGGTGGCTTTGAGTGAAGCTGCTGCTTCTGAGGTCCCTTACACAGGTGACGTGGTTTATCCTTTGGTTGGCTGCTCTATTTAACTCCTCTCAGATCGTTACTCCATGCCAGCTGTCAATGTTTTTGCATTCGTTCAGTTCGCTCCTGGATCTCTCTGGTGACCTGCCTTTTCCTGCAGAAGCTAAGTTCCTTATAGTCTTATTTTGTTCTCTGTCTTCTTGTCCAGCTGGTTTTCATGATTTTGTCTTGCTAGCTGGAAGCTCTGGGATGCAGAGTGGCCCCTCCGCACCGGGAGTCGGTGCGGAGGTCTTTTTTTGCACACTCTGCGTGGTCTTTGTAGGTTTTTGTGCTGATCGCAAAGTTACCTTTCCTATCCTCTGTCTATATAGTAAGTCTGGCCTCCCTTTGCTGAAACCTGTTTCATTTCTGTGTTTGTGACTTTCATCTTACTCACAGTCAATATATGAGGGGGGCTTCCTTTACCTTTGGGGAATTTTTCTGAGGCAAGGTAAGCTTAATTTTCTATCTCAAGGGCTAGATAGTTCTTAGGCTGTGACGAGGCGCCTAGGTCTGGTCAGGAGCGCTCCACGGCTATTTCTAGTGTGTGTGATAGGATTAGGGCTTGCGGTCAGCAGAGCTCCCACATTCCAGAGCTTGTCCTGTATGAGGTTTAATTATCAGGTCATTCCGGGTGCTCCTAACCACCAGATCATAACAGTACAGCTGGCCCAAAGTATTAATGCATCTCAATAGAGGGATAAGAGAACTTATGAGACCATTTTTTTTTCTTTGCACTGTGTTTTGTCTTTCTTTTCCCCTAGACCTCTAGACCTTTGGGTGGTTCAGGACACAGGTGTAGATATGGACATTCAAGGTCTGTCCTCTTGTTTGGATCATCTCACTGCAAGGGTGCAAAACATTCAAGATTTTGTGGTTCAGAATCCTATGTTAGAGCCTAGAATTCCTATTCCTGACTTATTTTCTGGGGATAGATCTAGGTTCTTGAATTTCAAAAATAATTGTAAACTGTTTCTAGCTTTGAAACCCCGCTCCTCTGGTGACCCCGTTCAACAGGTAAAAATCATTATTTCTTTGTTACGTGGTGACCCTCAAGACTGGGCATTTTCCCTTGCGCCAGGAGATCCTGCATTGCGTGATGTTGATGCGTTTTTTCTGGCGCTTGGATTGCTTTATGATGAACCAAATTCAGTGGATCAGGCAGAGAAAATCTTGCTGGCTTTGTGTCAGGGTCAGGATGAGGCGGAGGTGTACTGTCAGAAGTTTAGAAAGTGGTCTGTGCTTACTCAGTGGAATGAATGTGCCCTGGCGGCAATTTTCAGAAAGGGTCTTTCTGAAGCCCTTAAGGATGTCAGGATTAAGGATTTCCCATGCCTGCTGGTCTGAATGAGTCTATGTCTTTGGCCATTCAGATCGATCGGCGCATGCGTGAGCGCAAAGCTGTGCACCATATGGCGGTATCCTCTGAGCATAGGCCTGAGCCTATGCAGTGTGATAGGACTTTGACCAGAGCTGAACGGCAAGGACACAGACGTCAGAATGGACTGTGTTTTTACTGTGGTGAATCGACTCATGCTATCTCCAATTGTCCTAAGTGCACTAAGCGGTTCGCTAGGTCTGCCACCATTGGTACGGTACAGTCTAAATTTCTTTTGTTCGTTACTCTGATTTGCTCTCTGTCGTCCTATTCTGTAATGGCATTTGTGGATTCAGGCGCTGCCCTGAATTTGATGGACTTGGAGTTTGCCAGGCGCTGTGGTTTTTTCTTGGAGCCCTTGCAGTATCCTATTCCATTGAGAGGAATTGATGCTACGCCTTTGGCCAAGAATAAGCCTCATTACTGGACTCAATTGACCATGTGCATGGCTCCTGCACATCTGGAGGATATTCGCTTTTTGGTGTTGCATAATCTGCATGATGTGGTCGTTTTGGGGTTGCCATGGCTACAGGTCCATAATCCAGTGTTGGATTGGAAATCTATGTCTGTGTCCAGCTGGGGTTGTCAGGGGGTACATGGTGATGTTCCATTGCTGTCAATTTCGCCATCCACTCCTTCTGAAGTCCCTGAGTTTTTATCAGATTACCGGGATGTATTTGAAGAGCCCAAATCTGGTGCCCTACCTCCTCATAGGGATTGCGACTGTGCTATTAATTTGATTCCTGGTAGTAAGTTTCCTAAGGGCCGACTGTTCAATTTATCTGTGCCAGAGCACGCCGCTATGCGGAGTTATATAAAGGAATCCTTGGAGAAGGGTCATATTCGCCCGTCGTCGTCACCATTGGGAGCAGGGTTCTTCTTTGTGGCCAAGAAGGATGGTTCTTTGAGACCTTGTATTGATTACCGCCTTCTTAATAAGATCACAGTCAAATTTCAGTATCCTTTGCCGCTGCTGTCTGATTTATTTGCTCGGATTAAGGGGGCTAGTTGGTTCACCAAGATAGATCTTTGTGGTGCGTATAATCTTATGCGAATTAAACAGGGTGATGAATGGAAAACGGCATTTAATACGCCCGAGGGCCATTTTGAGTACCTGGTTATGCCATTCGGGCTTTCTAATGCTCCATCTGTGTTTCAGTCCTTTATGCATGACATCTTTCGAGAGTATCTGGATAGATTCATGATTGTATATTTGGATGACATTTTGTTTTTTTCGGATGATTGGGAGTCTCATGTGAGGCAGGTCAGAATGGTGTTCCAGGTCCTTCGTGCGAATTCCTTGTTTGTGAAGGGGTCAAAGTGTCTCTTTGGAGTTCAGAAGGTTTCATTTTTGGGTTTCATTTTTTCCCCTTCTACTATCGAGATGGATCCTGTTAAAGTCCAGGCCATCTACGATTGGACTCAGCCGACATCTGTGAAGAGCTTACAGAAGTTCCTGGGCTTTGCTAATTTTTATCGTCGCTTCATCGCTAATTTTTCCAGTATTGCTAAACCGTTGACTGATTTGACTAAGAAAGGTGCTGATGTGGTCAATTGGTCCTCTGCGGCTGTAGAGGCTTTTCAGGAGTTGAATCGTCGTTTTGCTTCTGCCCTTGTGTTGTGTCAGCCAGATGTTTCGC
The DNA here is from genome assembly GCF_032444005.1 of Ranitomeya imitator. Lineage (NCBI taxonomy): Eukaryota > Metazoa > Chordata > Amphibia > Anura > Dendrobatidae > Ranitomeya > Ranitomeya imitator. The sequence continues at coordinate 515,866,623 of NC_091282.1, read as the reverse complement.
TCCCTTTTCAGGTTGAGGTTGATGCTTCTGAAATTGGAGCAGGGGCTGTTTTGTCTTAAAGAAGTTCTGATGGCTCGGTGATGAAACCCTGTGCCTTCTTTTCTAGGAAATTCTCGCCTGCTGAGCGCAATTATGATGTGGGCAATCGGGAGTTGTTGGCCATGAAGTGGGCATTCGAGGAGTGGCGACATTGGCTTGAGGGAGCTAAACATCGTGTGGTGGTCTTGATGGATCACAAGAATTTGACTTATCTCGAGTCTGCCATACGGTTGAATCCTAGACAGGCTCGATGGTCGCTCTTTTTCTCCCGTTTTGATTTTGTGGTTTCATACCTTCCGGGATCTAAGAATGTGAAGCCTGATGCCCTGTCAAGGAGTTTTTTGCCTGACTCTCCGGGTGTTCCGGAGCCGGCGGGTATTCTTAAAGAAGGGGTAATTTTGTCTGCCATTTCCCCTGATTTGCGGCGTGTGCTGCAAAAGTTTCAGGCTGATAGACCTGACCGTTGTCCTACGGAGAAACTGTTTGTCCCTGATAGATGGACTAGTAGAGTTATCTCTGTGATTCATTGTTCAGTGTTGGCTGGTCATCCTGGAATCTTTGGTACCAGAGATTTGGTGGCTAGATCCTTTTGGTGGCCTTCTTTGTCACGGGATGTGCGTTCTTTTGTGCAGTCCTGTGGGACTTGTGCTCGGGCTAAACCCTGCTGTTCTCGTGCCAGTGGGTTGCTTTTGCCCTTGCCGATCCCGAAGAGGCCCTGGACGCATATTTCCATGGATTTTATTTCTGATCTCCCTGTTTCTCAAAAGATGTCGGTCATTTGGGTGGTTTGTGATCGCTTCTCTAAGATGGTCCATTTGGTACCCTTGTCTAAATTGCCTTCCTCCTCTGATTTGGTGCCATTGTTTTTCCAGCATGTGGTTCGTTTGCATGGCATTCCAGAGAACATCGTCTCGGACAGAGGTTCCCAGTTTGTTTCGAGGTTTTGGCGGTCCTTTTGCGCTAAGATGGGCATTAATATGTCTTTTTCTTCGGCTTTCCATCCTCAGACTAATGGCCAAACCGAACGAACTAATCAGACTTTGGAGACATATCTGAGATGCTTTGTTTCTGCTGATCAGGATGATTGGGTGTCCTTCTTGCCTTTGGCTGAGTTCGCCCTTAATAATCGGGCCAGCTCGGCTACTTTAGTTTCTCCTTTTTTCTGTAATTCTGGTTTCCATACTCGTTTCTCTTCAGGGCAGGTTGAGTCTTCGGACTGTCCTGGTGTGGATGCGGTGGTGGACAGGTTGCAGCAGATTTGGACTCATGTGGTGGACAATTTGGCATTGTCCCAGGAGAAGGCTCAACGTTTCGCTAACTGCCGGCGTTGTGTTGGTCCCCGACTTCGTGTGGGGGATTTGGTTTGGTTGTCATCTCGCCACGTTCCTATGAAGGTTTCCTCTCCTAAGTTTAAGCCTCGTATCATTGGGCCATACAAGATTTCTGAAGTTCTTAATCCTGTGTCTTTTCGTTTGGACCTTCCAGCTTCTTTTGCCATCCATAATGTGTTCCATAGGTCGTTGTTGCGGAGATACGTGGCGCCTATGGTTCCCTCCGTTGATCCTCCTGCCCCGGTGTTGGTCGATGGGGAGTTGGAGTATGTGGTGGAGAAGATTTTGGATTCTCGTGTTTCGAGACGGAAACTCCAGTACCTGGTCAAGTGGAAGGGTTATGGTCAGGAAGATAATTCCTGGATTTTTGCCTCTGATGTTCATGCTGCCGATCTGGTTTGTGCCTTTCATTTGGCTCATCCTGATCGGCCTGTGGGCTCTGGTGAGGGTTCGGTGACCCCTCCTCAAGGGGGGTACTGTTGTGAATTCTGTTGTCGAACTCCCTCCTGTGGTCGTGAATGGTACTTCGGCGAGTTCTGTCTATGGGCTCCCTCTGGTGGCTTTGAGTGAAGCTGCTGCTTCTGAGGTCCCTTACACAGGTGACGTGGTTTATCCTTTGGTTGGCTGCTCTATTTAACTCCTCTCAGATCGTTACTCCATGCCAGCTGTCAATGTTTTTGCATTCGTTCAGTTCGCTCCTGGATCTCTCTGGTGACCTGCCTTTTCCTGCAGAAGCTAAGTTCCTTATAGTCTTATTTTGTTCTCTGTCTTCTTGTCCAGCTGGTTTTCATGATTTTGTCTTGCTAGCTGGAAGCTCTGGGATGCAGAGTGGCCCCTCCGCACCGTGAGTCGGTGCAGAGGTCTTTTTTTGCACACTCTGCGTGGTCTTTGTAGGTTTTTGTGCTGATCGCAAAGTTACCTTTCCTATGCTCTGTCTATTTAGTAAGTCTGGCCTCCCTTTGCTGTAACCTGTTTCATTTCTGCGTTTGTGACTTTCATCTTACTCACAGTCAATATATGTGGGGGCTTCCATTACCTTTGGGGAATTTCTCTGAGGCAAGGTAGGCTTAATTTTCTATCTCAAGGGCTAAATAGTTCTTAGGCTGTGACGAGGCGCCTAGGTCTGGTCAGGAGCGCTCCACGGCTATTTCTAGTGTGTGTGATAGGATTAGGGCTTGCGGTCAGCAGAGCTCCCACATCCCAGAGCTCGTCCTGTATGAGGTTTAATTATCAGGTCATTCCGGGTGCTCCTAACCACCAGGTCATAACAGATAAGGTGCTCTTCGGCAGAAATACACTGGCGCATCCTGGTGTCCTTAAAGGTTATCCCGGGGTGCACTTTCTCAAACAAAACATCAAAGGTGGCAAGGCTCATGCGACAATATTGGTAAAACCTGTCAGGATGTGTCCGCAGAGATGCATAAAGACGGTGAAAATAGCCTTTAGTGAGGCACCCAAATTTTGCACATACACACTATTAACATTAGTAGTGTTTAATATGCAAAAAAATGGGGAAATGAGATGGTTTACTGTATGTAAACCATGTCTCATATCATGTCGGGTTTAGGAAGGAGATAGCAAAGCCGTCAATTGAATTACTGGCTATTAACCCCTTTCTGACATTGGACGTACTATCCCGTCGAGGTGGGGTGGGCCCCTATGACCACCGACGGGATAGTACGTCCAGCGCGATCAGCCGCGCTCCCCCGTCGCAGCTGACATCCGGCAGTATGTGCCAGGAGCGGTCACGGACTGCTCCCGGCACATTAACCCCCAGCACACCGCGATCAAACATGATCGCGATGTGCAGGCGGTATAGGGAAGCTTCCCGCAGGGAGGGGGCTCCCTGCGGGCTTCCCTGAGCCCCCCGCAGCAACGCGATGTGATCGCGTTGCTGCGAGGGTCTCTTACCTCTCCTTACTCGCTGCAGGCCTGGATCCAAGATGGCCTCGGCATCCGGGTCCTGCAGGGAGGGAGGTGGCTTCACAGAGCCTGCTCAGAGCAGGAACTATGAAGCAGCCTGCACTGCTATCAGATCGGTGATCTGACAGAGTGCTGTGCAAACTGTCAGATCACCGATCTGTGATGTCCCCCCTGGGACAAAGTAAAAAAGTTAAAAAAAAAAATTTCCACATGTGTAAAAAAAAATTTAAAAAAATATTCCCAAATAATGAAAAAAAAATTATTATTCAAATAAATTCATTTCTTTACCTAAATAAAAAAAAAAACAATAAAAGTACACATAATTAGTATCGCCGCGTCCGTAACGGCCGGACCTATAAAACTGTCCCACTAGTTAACCCCTTCAGTAAACATCGTAATAAAAAAAAAAACGAGGCAAAAAACAACGCTTTATTATCATACCGCCAAACAAAAAGTGGAATAACACGCGATCAAAAAGACGGATATAAATAACCATGGTACCGCTGAAAATGTCATCTTGTCCCGCAAAAAACGAGCCACCATACAGCATCATCAGCAAAAAAATAAAAAAGTTATAGTCCTGAGAATAAAGCGATGCAAAAATTATTATTTTTTCTCTAAAATAGTTTTTATCGTATAAAAGCGCCAAAACATAAAAAAAGATATAAATGAGATATCGCTGTAATCATACTGACCCGAAGAATAAAACTGCTTCATCAATTTTACCAAACGCGGAACGGTATAAACGCCTCCCCCAAAAGAAATTCATGAATAGCTGGTTTTTGGTCATTCTGCCTCACAAAACTCGGAATAAAAAGCGATCAAAAAATGTCACGTGCCCGAAAATGTTACCAATAAAAACATCAACTCGTCCCGCAAAAAACAAGACCTCACATGACTCTGTGGACCAAAATATGGAAAAATGATAGCTCTCAAAATGTGGTAACGCAAAAAATATTTTTTGCAATAAAAAGCGTCTTTCAGTGTGTGACGGCTGCCAATCATAAAAATCCGTTAAAAAACCTGCTATAAAAGTAAATCAAACCCCCCTGCATCACCCCCTTAGTTAGGGAAATATTAAAAAAAATTATTTATTTCCATTTTCCCATTAGGGTTGGGGCTAAGGTTAAGGCTACAATTAGGGTTTGGGCTAAAGTTACGGTTAGGGTTTAGATTACATTTACGGTTGGGAATAGGGTTGGGATTAGGGTTGGGATTAGGGTTAGGGGTGTGTCAGGGTTAGAGGTGTGGTTAGGGTTACTGTTGGGATTAGGGTTAGCGATGTGTTTGGATTAGGGTTTCAGTTATAATTTGGGGGGTTTCCACTGTTTAGGCACATCAGGGGCTCTCCCAACGCGACATGGCGTCCGATCTCAATTCCAGCCAATTCTGCGTTGAAAAAGTAAAACAGTGCTCCTTCCCTTCCGAGCTCTCCCGTGTGCCCAAACAGGGTGTTAGGGACTGGCGGAACGCACCAAGTATAGATGATATGAAACTAGGTGCGTTCGCAGTCCGAGGTCCACCGTGCAGGTAAAAACCCTGCTGCTAGTAAGACGGACTATATGGCGGTACTAAAAGTATACACGCAAGGGTTAACTTCACCCTGCGTGAAGGAAGCGATCCTGTTGAGTCACAGGACCGCGGTACCGCACATAGAGCGCGAACAAGAAGTCAGCGAACACAACCCCAACACAGGATTGAAGTCCGATTAGACCACTTGCTGGCACAACACCGCAACTGGGTGTGTAAGGAAACTATTAAAATAGTATATAAAGGCACGAGAGTGCATGCAGTGCCGCACTGACGAACGCCACTAACCACCCAGGCTTGGGTAAGAAAAGCGCAGAGGAAGCGCACGGCGCCGTACAGGCCGTCACAGCAACTAGACGCTGTTATGTGTGTAACGTGCTGTTGGTTAAGTCGGGCGCTAGACAGCAAACATACACCTTCCGCGCACAGTCATCCAATAGGGAAGGTATTTTAAAGAGCGACTTTCACACACAACACACACACATATTATCAAGACAATACTAGCGCATGGCCGTGCGGTCATGCGCAGTTTATATAGTTGCAGCACAGGAAGCTGCTACTGACGTTTTGCCCTTTCAGGACCTTCCTGGAGGACCAATGGAATGTGCTGCAGTACCTGAGCATGTGACCCTCGATCTCCAACGGGAGATCTTGCCCTGGGCATGCTCAGTGTGTGCAAATAAGGACTTAGTCCCAGAGAAACCCGCTCGCCGCAGATCAGTGCAGGGTACAACAGGAGAGCCAGAAAAGGCAACAGCAACCCTTTGCACAGAATCAGTCCCAGCAAGACGCTGGGAGCGACGCCTCCGCTGAGCAGGCCCCACTGCGGCCGGTACAGAATGGGAGACCGCAGCAGACAGGGATCGAGATTCCCCCTGTGCAGCAGAGGAAACTCGACTCCTAACATTACCCCCCCTCCTAGGGCCACCCCCTCCTTGGGCCTCGCTACGCTCGAAGGCAGCAATGAGCTGCGGAGCCCGAATGTGCTCAGCAGGCTCCCAGGACCTGTCCTCAGGACCATAACCCTTCCAGTCCACCCCAAAAAAAATTTTGCCACGTACCACCTTGTACCCCAAAATAGCATTCACGTCATAATCGTCCGAAGACGAACCCGATGTCCCAGCAGATGACTCGGAAAACCGGGACATGTACATGGGTTTCAGGAGGGACACGTGAAAGGTGTCGGTGATACCCAGGCGTGGCGGAAGAGCCAAGCGATAAACCACAGGATTAACCTGTTCGAGCACTTTGAAGGGACCCAAGTAGGAGCAAACTTAGTGGACTCAAGTCGCAGCCTGATGTTACAGGCGGAGAGCCACACCAAGTCGCCAGGAGCAAAGGTCGGAGCGGGGCGCCGATGAGCATCGGCGGAGGACCTCATTCTCTCCTTAGAGGCCCGAATGGCATCCTGAGTGCGGTCCCAAATATCCCGTGCCTCCACAGCCCAGTCTGCCACCCTGGAGTCTGCGGAAGACACGGGCATAGGCACAGGTACCCGTGGATGCTGACCATAGTTGAGGAGGAATGGGGTTTGTCCAGTGGAGTCGGCTACGGCGTTGTTTAGTGCAAACTCTGCCCATGATAGCAAGGATGCCCAGTCATCTTGCCTGGCTGAAACAAAATGTCGCAGGTATGTGACCAAGGTCTGATTGGCCCTCTCTACCAATCCATTCGTCTCGGGATGATAAGCGGAAGAGAGATTCAACTCAATACTGAGAAGACGACAAAGCTCTCTCCAGAACCGAGAAGCAAACTGGGGACCCTGGTCACTGACAATTTTGTCAGGCATACCATGTAGGCGGAAGATGTGTTTAATGAACAACGCTGCCCAGACTCCAGCGAAACCGGCGCTACGGTTCTCAGGCTCTCGGAAGGGACAATAAGCCGAGGCTCCTCTTCCTCCTCTTCAGTTGACATAAGCGAGCGAGAGAGAGCGTCAGCACGAATATTCTTCTCCCCGGCGAGAAAATGAAGGGAAAAGTGGAACCGGGAAAAGAACAAGGACCATCTGGCCTGACGAGAATTTAGCCGCTGGGCTGTTTGCAAATAGACCAAATTTTTGTGGTCCGTGTAAACTTGGAAGGGAAAGCGTGCACCTTCCAGAAGATGTCTCCACTCAGAAAAGGCCAATTTCATTGCTAGCAGCTCCCTATCCCCGAAGGAGTAGTTTCTCTCCGCTGGCATGAAGGTCTTAGAGAAGAAGAAGAAGCATGGATGCTTCCGACCTTGAGCATCCTTTTGATAGAGGACTGCTCCAGCACCAACGGATGAGGCATCCACCTCCATTAGGAATGGCTTATCCACATCGGGACGATGTAAGATGGGAGCGCTAGCAAAGTGGGACTTAATAGAAGTGAAGGCCTTGGAGACTGTTGTGAATTCTGTGGCAGAGCTCCCTCCTGTGGTCACAAGTGGTACTTCGGCTGATTCTCTCTGTGAGCTTCCGTTGGTGGAGGAAAGTGGTACTGCGGCTTCTGAGTTTCCTTCCTCAGGTGATGTGGTGAAGTCGTTAGGTGCTGCTCTATTTAACTCCACCTAGTGCTTTGATCCTGGCTTCCAGTCAATGTTCTAGTATTGGACCTGTCTCCTCCTGGATCGTTCCTGTGGCCTGCTGCTCTGCATAGCTAAGTTCTGCTTTGCTATATTGTTTGCTGTTATTTTTCTGTCCAGCTTGTCTATTTGTTTTTTCCTGCTTGCTGGAAGCTCTGGGACGCAGAGGGTGTACCTCCGTGCCGTTAGTTCGGTACGGAGGGTCTTTTTGCCCCCTTTGCGTGGTCTTTGTAGGGTTTTGTGTTGACCGCAGTTACCTTTTCTATCCTCGCTCTGTTCAGAAAGTCGGGCCTCACTTTGCTAAATCTATTTCATCTCTACGTTTGTCTTTTCATCTTAACTCACAGTCATTATATGTGGGGGCTGCCTTTTCCTTTGGGGTATTTCTCTGAGGCAAGGTAGGCTTATTTTCTATCTTCAGGCTAGCTAGTTTCTCAGGCTGTGCCGAGTTGCATAGGGAGCGTTAGGCGCAATCCACGGCTGCCTTTAGTGTGGTTGGAGAGGATTAGGGATTGCGGTCAGCAGAGTTCCCACGTCTCAGAGCTCGTTCTATGTTTTTGGGTTATTGTCAGGTCACTGTATGTGCTCTGACCTCTATGTCCATTGTGGTACTGAATTAACTTATCATAACAGGAGACCTCTTCCGACCACAATTTGGGATTCGCTCCCTTCTTGGTGAGGGCTACCAAGGGAGCTACCAGAGTTGAGAAGTGGGGAATGAACTGGCGGTAATAGTTAATGAACCCCATAAAGCGCTGCACCGCTTTAAGAGAATGGGGCTCTTGCCAGTCCATCACAGCCTGTAGTTTGGCAGGATCCATAGCCAATCCCTGGGCGGAGATGATATAGCCCAGGAAAGGTAAGGACTCCTGCTCAAACATACACTTCTCCAACTTTTCATAAAGAGAGTTTGCCCGTAGGAGGTCGAAGACTCTGCCAACATCTCTCCGGTGGGAGTCAATATCTGGAGAAAAGATGAGAATATCATCCAGATAGACTACAACTGAGGTGGAAAGCATATCCCGGAAGATATCGTTGACAAAGTCTTGGAAAACGGCCGGGGCATTACAGAGCCCGAAGGGCATCACCAGATACTCATAGTGCCCATCTCTGGTGTTAAACGCCGTTTTCCATTCGTCCCCCTCACGGATGCGAATCAGGTTATAAGCACCCCGCAGATCTAATTTAGTAAACACTCTAGCTCCCCGAAGGCTATCGAAGAGCTCAGATATCAAGGGCAAAGGATACTTGTTCTTAACGGTGATAGCGTTAAGACCCCTGTAGTCTATGCATGGACGTAATTCCCCATTCTTCTTCTGCACGAAGAAGAACCCTGCCCCAGCAGGTGGCACTGACTTCCTGATGAACCCTCTTGCCAGATTCTCTTGAATGTACTGAGACATGGCCTCCGTCTCCGGGAGAGATAATGGATAAACTCGACCCTGGGGAGGCTCCGCACCTGGCAAGAGATCGATAGGACAGTCATAGGGGCGATGGGGCGGAAGGGTCTCCGCCGCCTTTTTGGAGAACACTTCTGCATAAGACCAATATTGCTTGGGAAGAGAGGAAAGATCTGTGGGTACCTCTGTAGTAGCAACCTGAACGCACTCTCGGTGACACCTACCCCCACATGATTCACCCCATCCCAGAATTCTGCCTGAGGACCACTCGATGTGAGGAGAGTGGTACCGTAACCAAGGTATCCCCAACAGGACCTCATCAATCCCCTCAGGAATGATGAGCAGAGATATAATCTCCTGATGGGATGGTGACATGGACAGAGTAAAAGGGATGGTCTGATGTGTTATCTGTGCGGGGAGTGTCGACCCATTCACCACTTGTACCGTTACTGGTTGAGATAGCATAACCAGGGGTATTGCGTGACGTTGGGCGAAGGCAGAAGACATAAAATTGCCCTCCGCTCCAGAATCCACGCAGAGCTCCACCGAGTGGGAGGATGAGCCAAAAGTTATTGTCCCCTTAAAGGACAATTTGGAGGCAAACGTCGCCATGTCTAGTGCACCTCCACCTACCACCACTAGACGCTGACGTTTCCTCAACCGCTGGTGACATCTGGTGGCTAGATGTCCTGACTGTTGGCAAATATGGCAAACCCGGAGTGCACGAGCAGTCCGGGACTTAGATCCCGCTCGTGACACTACCTTAGGTTCATGAGACTCAGGAGCCTGGGCTGGAGATTCCAAAGGTTTGGCGAAGGTGGGAGCCAGCCGAAACCTCTGCCTACACTGGGCTCGCTCTAACTTCCGCTCGTGAAAACGGAGGTCAATACGAGTAGATACTGTTATTAATTCTTCCAGTGTGGCGGGCATCTCCATAGTGGCCAGGGCGTCCTTAACGTGGTCAGCCAGCCCCCTCCAAAATATGGAAATAAGGGCTTTATCTGACCACTCCAGCTCAGATGCTAGAGTGCGGAAGTGGACGGCAAAATGGCTGACCAAGGACAAGCCCTGAGCCAATGCCAACAGTTGGAGCGCCGTATCATGGGTGACACGAGGTCCTAAAAAGACCTGTTTCAGAGTGCTCAGGAATAACGGAGCACTCTGCACCACATGATCGCCACGCTCCCACAGCGGCGTAGCCCACTGCAACGCCCTGTCCGACAATAAAGATATGATAAAGCCCACCTTAGCCTGCTCTGTAGGGAAACAAGAGGCCAGAAGCTCGACATGTATTGAGCACTGACTCATGAATCCCCTACAGGACTTACTGTCACCAGAAAATTTCTCTGGTAGCGGGAGGCGAGATAGCGTCGGTACAGGGGCGGCAGTGGACAAGGTAGCTGCAGCCACCCTTGCAGCCTGAACTGCGACAGCAATAACATCCACAGCTGAGGTTGAACGCTCAAGAGCCGCCAACCTTCCCTCCAGCTGCTGGATGTACCGCTGTAAACGCTGATCGACCGTCATTACTAGCCAGACCTTGGCGCTAGTATTCTGTTAGGGACTGGCGGAACGCACCAAGTATAGATGATATGAAACTAGGTGCGTTCGCAGTCCGAGGTCCACCGTGCAGGTAAAAACCCTGCTGCTAGTAAGACAGACTATATGGCGGTACTAAAAGTATACACGCACGGGTTAACTTCACCCTGCGTGAAGGAAGCGATCTTGTTGAGTCACAGGACCGCGGTACCGCACATAGAGCGCGAACAAGAAGTCAGCGAACACAACCCCAACACAGGATTGAAGTCCGATTAGACCACTTGCTGGCACAACACCGCAACTGGGTGTGTAAGGAAACTATTAAAATAGTATATAAAGGCACGAGAGTGCATGCAGTGCCGCACTGACGAATGCCACTAACCACCCAGGCTTGGGTAAGGAAAGCGCAGAGGAAGCGCACGGCGCCGTACAGGCGGTCACAGCAACTAGACGCTGTTATGTGTGTAACATGCTGTTGGATAAGTCGGGCGCTAGACAGCAAACATACACCTTCCGCGAACAGTCATCCAATAGGGAGGGTATTTTAAAGAGCGACTTTCACACACAACACACACACATATTATCAAGACAATACTAGCGCATGGCCGTGCGGTCATGCACAGTTTATATAGTTGCAGCACAGGAAGCTGCTACTGAAGTTTTGCCCTTTCAGGACCTTCCTGGAGGACCAATGGAATGTGCTGCAGTACCTGAGCATGTGACCCTCGATCTCCAACGGGAAATCTTGCCCTGGGCATGCTCAGTGAGTGCAAATAAGGACTTAGTCCCAGAGAAGCCCGCTCGCCGCAGATCAGTGCAGGGTACAACAGGAGAGCCAGAAAAGGCAACAGTAACCCTTTGCACAGAATCAGTCCCAGCAAGACGCTGGGAGCGACGCCTCCGCTGAGCAGGCCCCACTGCGGCCGGTACAGAATGGGAGACCGCAGCAGACAGGGATCGAGATTCCCCCTGTGCAGCAGAGGAAACTCGACTCCTAACACAGGGGTTTACCCCAACATATGGGGTATCAGCGTACTCAGGACAAATTGGACAACAACTTTTGCGGTCCAATTTCTCCTGTTACCCTTGGGAAAATACAAAACTGGTGGCTAAAAAATAATTTTTGTAGGAAAAAAAAGATTTTTTATTTTCACGGCTGCGTTATAAACTGTAGTGAAACACTTGGGGGCTCAAAGTTCTCACAACACATTTGATAAGTTCCTTGGGGGGTCTAATTTTCAATATGGGGTCACTTGTGGGTGGTTTCTACTGTTTAGGTACATTAGGGGCTCTGCAAACGCAATGTGATGCCTGCAGACCATTCTATCTAAGTCTGCATTCCAAATGGCGCTCCTTCCATTCCGAGCCCTTCCATGCGCCCAAACAGTGGTTCCCCCCACATATGGGGTATCAGCGCACTCAGGACAAATTGAACAACAAATTTAGGTCCAATTTCTCCTGTTACCCTCGGGAAAATACAAAACTGGGGGCTAAAAAATAATTTTTGTGGGAAAAAATTTTTGTTTTATTTTTATGGCTCTGCATTATAAATTTCTATGAAGCCCTTGGTAGGTCAAAGCGCTCACCACACATCTAGATAAGTTCCTTAGGGGGTCTACTTTCCAAAATGGTGTCACTTGTGGGGGGTTTCTACTGTTTAGGTACATTAGGGGCTCTGCAAACGCTATATGACACCTGCAGACCATTCCATCTAAGTCTGCATTCCAAATGGCGCTCCTTCCCTTCCGAGCCCTCCCATGCGCCCAAACAGTGGTTCTTCCCACGTATGGGGTATCAGCGCACTCAGGACAAATTGGACAACAAATTTTGGGGTCCAATTTCTCCTGTTACCCTCGGGAAAATACAAAACTGGGGGCTAAAAAATAATTTTTGTGGGAAAAAATTTTTGTTTTATTTTTACGGCTCTGCATTATAAACTTCTGTGTAGCCCTTGGTGGGTCAAAGCGCTCACCACACATCTAGATAAGTTCCATAGGGGGTCTTCTTTCCAAAATGGTGTCACTTGTGGTGGGTTTCTATTGTTTAGGCACATCAGTGGCTCTCCAAACGCAACATGGCGTCCCATCTCAATTCCTGTCAATTTTCCATTGAAAAGTCAAACGGCGCTCCTTCCCTTCCGAGCTCTCCCATGCGCCCAAACAGTGGTTTACCCCCACATATGGGGTATCAGCGTACTCAGGACAAATTGTAAAACAACTTTTGGCGTCCAATTTCTTCTCTTACTCTTGGGAAAATAAAAAATTGGGGGCGAAAAAATAATTTTTGTGAAAAAATATGATTTTTTATTTTTACGGTTCTGCATTATAAACTTCTGTGAAGCACTTGGTGGATCAAAGTGCTCACAACACCTCTAGATAAGTTCCTTAGGGGGTCTACTTTCTAAAATGGTGTCACTTGTGGGGGGTTTCAATGTTTAGGCACATCAGGGGCTCTCCAAACGCAACATGGTGTCCCATCTCGATTCCAGTCAATTTTGCATTGAAAAGTCAAATGGCGCTCCTTCGCTTCCGAGCTCTGTCATGCGCCCAAACAGTGGTTTACCCCCACATATGGGGTATCGGTGTACTCAGGACAAATTGTACAACAAATTTTGCGGTCCATTTTCTCCTTTTACCTTTGGTAAAATAAAACAAATTGGAGCTGAAGTTAATTTTTTGTGAAAAAAAGTTAAATGTTCATTTTTATTTAAACATTCCAAAAATTCCTGTGAAGCACCAGAAGGGTTAATAAACTTCTTGAATGTGGTTTTCAGCACCTTGAGGGGTGCAGTTTTTAGAATGATGTCACACTTGGGTATTTTCTATCATATAGACCCCTCAAAATGACTTCAAATGAGATGTGGTCCCTACAAAAAAATTTTGTTGTAAAAATTAGAAATTGCTGGTCAATTTTTAACCCTTATAACTTCCTAACAAAAAAAATTTTGGTTCCAAAATTGTGCTGATGTAAAGTAGACATGTAGGAAATGTTACTTATTAAGTATTTTGTGTGAAATATCTCTGTGATTTAATTGCACAAAAATTCAAAGTTGGAAAATTGCGAAATTTTCAAAATTTTCGCCAAATTTCTGTTTTTTTCACAAATAAACGCAGGTAATATCAAAGAAATGTTACCACTATCATGAAGTACAATATGTCTCGAGAAAACAATGTCAGAATCACTGGGATCCATTGAAGCATTCCAGAGTTCTAACCTCATAAATGGACAGTGGTCAGAATTGTAAAAATTGGCCCGGGCATTAACGTGCAAACCACCCTTGGGGGTAAAGGGGTTAAGCTATCTCGCGCCGTATGAAATATTAATATGTATACATATATGTGTCTCACTGACATACTGTATATTTATATATATATATATATATATATATATATATATATATATATATATATATACACCTATTCTATGTGTACACATTTATTATACCTATTCTATTGTAAGCTGTCAGTGTGATTTTACTGTACACCGCACTGAATTGCAGGCTTTTCTCTCTAACACCGCTGCGTATTTCTCGCAAGTCACACTGCTGGTCCGTGTGCAATCCGTGTCTACTGACATATATATACAGTGGGGCAAAAAAGTATTTAGTCAGTCAGCAATAGTGCAAGTTCCACCACTTAAAAAGATGAGAGGCGTCTGTAATTTACATCATAGGTAGACCTCAACTATGGGAGACAAACTGAGAAAAAAAAATCCAGACAATCACATTGTCTGTTTTTTTAACAATTTATTTGCATATTATGGTGGAAAATAAGTATTTGGTCAGAAACAAACAATCAAGATTTCTGGCTCTCACAGACCTGTAACTTCTTCTTTAAGAGTCTCCTCTTTCCTCCACTCATTACCTGTAGTAATGGTACTTGTTTAAACTTGTTATCAGTATAAAAAGACACCTGTGCACACCCTCAAACAGTCTGACTCCAAACTCCACTATGGTGAAGACCAAAGAGCTGTCAAAGGACACCAGAAACAAAATTGTAGCCCTGCACCAAGCTGGGAAGACTGAATCTGCAATAGCCAACCAGATTGGAGTGAAGAAATCAACAGTGGGAGCAATAATTAGAAAATGGAAGACATACAAGACCACTGATAATCTCCCTCGATCTGGGGCTCCACGCAAAATCCCACCCCGTGGGGTCAGAATGATCACAAGATTGGTGAGCAAAAATCCCAGAACCACGCGGGGAGACCTAGTGAATGAACTGCAGAGAGCTGGGACCAATGTAACAAGGCCTACCATAAGTAACACACTACGCCACCATGGACTCAGATCCTGCAGTGCCAGACGTGTCCCACTGCTTAAGCCAGTACATGTCCGGGCCCGTCTGAAGTTTGCTAGAGAGCATTTGGATGATCCAGAGGAGTTTTGGGAGAATGTCCTATGGTCTGATGAAACCAAACTGGAACTGTTTGGTAGAAACACAACTTGTCGTGTTTGGAGGAAGAAGAATACTGAGTTGCATCCATCAAACACCATACCTACTGTAAAGCATGGTGGTGGAAACATCATGCTTTGGGGCTGTTTCTCTGCAAAGGGGCCAGGACAACTGATCCGGGTACATGAAAGAATGAATGGGGCCATATATCGTGAGATTTTGAGTGCAAACCTCCTTCCATCAGCAAGGGCATTGAAGATGAAACGTGGCTGGGTCTTTCAACATGACAATGATCCAAAGCACACCGCCAGGGCAACGAAGGAGTGGCTTCGTTAGAAGCATTTCAAGGTCCTGGAGTGGCCTAGCCAGTCTCCAGATCTCAACCCTATAGAAAACCTTTGGAGGGAGTTGAAAGTCCGTGTTGCCAAGCGAAAAGCCAAAAACATCACTGCTCTAGAGGAGATTTGCATGGAGGAATGGGCTAACATACCAACAACAGTGTGTGGCAACCTTGTGAAGACTTACAGAAAACGTTTGACCTCTGTCATTGCCAACAAAGGATATATTACAAAGTATTGAGATGAAATTTTGTTTCTGACCAAATACTTATTTTCCACCATAATATGCAAATAAATTGTTAAAAAAACAGACAATGTGATTTTCTGGATTTTTTTTTCTCAGTTTGTCTCCCATAGTTGAGGTCTACCTATGATGTAAATTACAGACGCCTCTCATCTTTTTAAGTGGTGGAACTTGCACTATTGCTGACTGACTAAATACTTTTTTGCCCCACTGTATATATATATATAGAGAGAGAGAGAGAGAGACAGTATATATGTTGTTACGATATTTTGAGAACATGGATCCATTGTATGTCAGTATGTTGGTTTTGCAAGCCTGCGAGAAAATCTCGCAGTACGGATGCCATACGGATTACATACGGAGGATGCCATGCGCAAAATACGCTGACACACCCTACCTACGGAGGAGATACGGACCACTATTTTGGGGACTTTTCTGCGTATTACGGCCGTAAATTACGGACCGTATTTTTATACGCTGAGTGTGACGCCGGCCTAACAGGGAGAGCCTTGGTTCTTAATTTATCTAGATAAACACTGTGAGCACTACTATTGTTGGTGCTAAGGTAGGTACCCAAACCGTACAATGGTAAAAATTAAACCTTGCACTCAACTTAGAAATAGTGATGATTTATTGTAGTACGCTTTAGAAACGTTTCGGTCACGTTTGAACTTCATCAGTGACAACAATACTTTACTAACAATGAATTACATTGCGCTACACTATCAAAATATCTAAGGGTCCAAAGGATCCCGAGAGGCCTTTGCGTCCCTCTGCGCCCCACATTATTTCGAGATTCACCTGACTTCTGTGCAAAATACGAATAAATACTAAATAGGTGTTCTTTTGACCTGATTACTTTAACCGTTGAATATCTACAAAAAGCTATAGAGACAAGTTCGGACCGGATCAAGAACATAGAATCACAACTAGCAACAACTGGAACAACTGAGGAACTGAGCACCTTGAAAAAGGAAATTCAGGTTCGTATAGACCAACACAGAAAGGACACAGAAAGCAGGAAACTAAACAAGTTCTCTCGAGACACAGAGGACTACGAGTCCAGCCAGGTCTATAAATGGCAGGACAACTTCTCCACACAACAAATACCACCCGGGTCAAACTACAGATCATCCTCAGACTACTCTGCATCAGGATCGGAACAAGAGAAAGGACCTCTTCCCTCTACTTTGGGTCATTTTTTATTTCAGAAGAGAAGCTTCAACAGAAGAACCAGACAGAGGACCAGACAGGGCAATGGACACAAAAAGAAGCCAGGATCAGATGAAAGTCACCCAGTCACAGGTTTGAACCCACTGGTAGTTAACATTTCTTCAAGGACACTCAGTATTTCAGAATATAATATACTACAGAAGGGATTCTCCTTCTGTCCCACATATAGATGTCGAACTTTCGATATGGAAATTAACCTTCAATGTTTCTTCTGTCTATTGAGGCTGAAGGTACATTTTTGAAAGACACCAGCACGGGACAATAAAGACTTTCCTACTACTATTAACCCTAAACTGTTGTCATCACAGGATTTAGGCCTAGGAAATAAAAGTCACTTCCGTCCTCCTCATGCCTCTCATGCCATTGAGACATTTATTGGCTTTGTTCATATTTACTTTCAGAACCTAAGAAAGGATAGTGAGAGTGGTAAATTATTCTATTCACCCAATCTCTCAGCTGTAGAAAGACATGCACTTAAGAACTTACAGGAAGACAAAAACCTTATTTTTAAACCAGCCAATAAGGGAGGGGCACTGGTAGTGATGGACAAGTCAAAGTATATTTCGGAGGTGTCTAGACAATTGAATGACAATTCTGTGTATCTCAAATTAGAAAGGGATCCTACTAGGGATATAGGCTGCCTCATTCACGCTATCCTACAACAATATTCCAGTTTGGGGGTACTTGATCCAAAAACCTGTGACTATCTCACAATAGTAATCCTAATGTCCCCATTTTCTAAACTCTGCAAAAAATCCACAAGAACCTGGAGAATCCACCCAGTTGGCCCATTGTAGCCTCCACAGAGTCCATTCTTTCACCTATCTCAATCTATCTAGAGATAATATTCACACAACTCATTCAGAAGACAGAATCCTTTCTTTTGGACACAGGGGCTTTTCTTAAAATTATTAAAGAACTCCATTCCTAAATAGGCCTTATTGGTGTCATTCGATGTGAAAGACCTCTATACCTCGATTCCACACACAGAAGGTATCAAGTCAGCACATCGCTTACTCACCACTTCAGGGATGGATACTGACCAAATCAATTTATGTATTGATCTTCTAAGGTTGATATTAGCATCCAAATTTTTCGTATTTCAGGATGACTTCTATCTCCAAATGCATGGTACCACCATGGGCTCCAATGTAGCACCCCTGTATGCAAATTCGTATATGGCGGACTTCGAAGAGAGTATCATTTATAAAAAAATACTCTCTATCAGAACAACATTTTACTCTGGAAATGATACATTAACAATGTATTTTGCATATGGGATGGCTCACTGGAGTCCTTACAAACATTTTTTGAGTTTCTAAACACAGCATGGCCAGGCATCTCATTTACAATGTTGCATGATCTATTCCAGATGAACTTTCTGGATACTTTGTGTGATGGTTGGAAATGTTATGTGGGTATAATTTTGTGTATATTTATATTCAACTGATTATCATGGTGTTCTCTTGTAGGATGAGTTATTTGGCAATTGATGAATTGCTGTTATTTGCCATCTGATATCAGCCCCCAGTGTCCTGTACTGTTATCTCTCCACAGGGTCAGTGAATAATGTTGTTTGCTAATATGCTAATGACATATTGAACTAGCTTGTTGAAACAATGAGCCGCTGCGACCCACCCCCCTAATCTGTGAATGAGGAGAGGGACTTGTAAATATCAGGGAGGTGACACATAGATCAGTCCTGTGTGGAGTGATGAGGGGTTCCCAGCATATCAGAGAGAAAGAAGAGTATATGGACTATGCTATCCTCTGTCTGCTGGATTGTTGGACTTTTATCCTGTTACTGAACTGCATTCAGGTTCTGGACTATTTTATTCTTTGTGTGGTAGATCGTAAATGGACCTTTCGTATTTTTGCCTATTTAAAGGTCTTGGGATTGTTCACTCTTCGCTGGCTCTGTTGATTGTGGAATATCAGAGAAGGACCCTGGTGACAACTGGTGGCAAGCAGCGGGATCAAGAGAGTGTAACCCAATGGAGAATCACCCACAGAGTGAGTACAGAAATTGGACTTTATACAGTTTTACAGGAGAGAGCAAGAGACCTGGACCTGAACTACCAGGGACTGACTAACGAGGCCTTAATTGACCTACTGGTGGGTGCCAGCCCGGCCACCTCCTCCCATATGTCTGAAGGACGAGCACTGGAGACGAGGACCCCACCCCAAAAAGCCAGTGGGTGCCGTGGTACGAAGAAGAGATCGCGGTTCTAGACCCAGGCATCTCTCAGGAGTACAATGAGGAGGCTGCCCACCAGGCACAGCAGGGACAAGAAGCAATGGAGCTTGAAAGAGGGAGTAACGCAATGTGGAATGTAAATCCAACGATCCGGGAGCCTGTATGAATCACCTGGACAGAGTTAAAACCATTTGATGAGGTTTCTGGAGATGTGGAGGGGTTCTTCAAGGACTTTCAGCAGCAGTGTGCTGTGATTGAGGCGCCCCACTCTGGCTGGATGCGCTTGTTAGTGGGACTCCTGAACGGTAGCATGGCGGAGGCTTACCGAACCATTGATTCCCAGCGGAAACGGGATTATAACATTGTAAAGCAGACTATCCTGGATTACCATGCTATCACCCCAGACTCATATAGGGCCAAGTTCCGAGACCTCCCATGCACTATGGGGGATCGTTTAGGATGTATGCACATAAGATGTCCCAGGCATGTCAGAGATGGCTGGAAGCAGAAAATGCCCTTACTGTGGAAGATGTTATACAGGCGTTCCTTATAGAACAATTTCTTGCCAAGTGCCCTGCAAAGGTATGGGAATGGGTCCGGGAGCACACGCCGTGCACCGTGGATAGAGCTGCAGCCCTGGCCGATGAAGCCCTTACTATCCGACCGCAATGGAGGAGGCTTCTGGACAATGAACCACGGCCTTCTCCCGTACCCTGTCCCCCTGCGATTATATCTGCCCTTCAACCTAGTCGTAAGCTGATGACAATCACGCCTCACAATCCTGGGCCCCAACAGTTCCGATAACAACCTGGGGGTATCACAGAGAGGAGATGTTATGGGTGTGGGCAACCTGGACATTTGCAGTCTGGCTGTCCCTCAAGCATTCGGAGGGAGCCCCACACAGCCCCACCTCGTCCAGTACATCTTGTGCACTCCATCCCGCCTGAGAGCTACCACCACCCCCACCATAGTGGACCACCAACCACGGCACCATAGATACCCCTCCTGGAGTGTACGGACTCTAGCCTTTGTCCCTCAGAAATACAGAGCAATGGCATTGCCACCTGCAGTATGTCTTAATTGATGGATACAAAGTGTCAGGATTTAGAGACATGGGGGCATTCCTGACTATCGCTGACCCCTGTGTGGTTTGACTCCAGGCAATTCACCAGGGCCCGGGAATTCCCATTGTCCTGGCGGGGGGTGTCCACAAATATATAGCGAGCTTTGGTACATTTGGATTATGGTTTTGTAGAAAAACTGTGTTGGATTTGAGTTATGGGAGGACTTCTTGCAGATATCCTCCTTGGGAATGACATTGGCGAGTTACAAAGTCCTTTTATGGGAGCAGAAGGTCCGTGGGCCTCTCACTCTTCTGAAAGAACAATTGGAGGGAGATATCGCAGATACTGGAACGCCCACCATTCCCTACATTCTAGAGTTCAGAGACTGTCTCGCCCAGCTAGCTACCTTGGCTAATGAACATCAGCGAATGGCCTAGTTCAGTCAAAAAATCTGGTATGACCGTAATGCCAGGACCCGGGAATTTATGGACAACAAGTGCTCATGATTATTGCAACCCCTGCCACTGTACAAGGAACTATAAACTATTGAGCAATATGGACTAATGTGAGCAGGCCAGAGGTCTGTGTAGGCCTCATGGCGTGCTCACTTATTATGAGGGGGGAGAGGTTGTGATGGTGGGATATGTTCTGTGGGTATCATTTTATGTATATTTATATTTTACTGATTATCATGGTGTTCTCTTGTAGGATGAGTTATTTGCCAATTGATGAATTGCTGTTATTTGCCATCTGATATCAGCCCCCACAGTCCTGTGCTGTTATCTCTCCACAGGGTCAGTGAATAATGTTGTTTGCTAATATGCTAATGACATATTAAACTAGCTTGTTGAAACAATGAGCCGCTGCGACCCACCCCCCTAACCTGTGAATGAGGAGAGGGACTTGTAAATATCAGGGAGGTGACACATAGATCAGTCCTGTGTGGAATGATGAGAGGTTCGCAGCATATCAGAGAGAAAGAAGAGTATATGGACTATGCTATCCTCTGATTGCTGGATTGTTGGACTTTTATCCTGTTATTGAACTGCATTCAGGTTCTGGACTATTTTATCCTTTGTGTGATGGATCGTGTATGGACCTTTCATATTTTTGCCTAATTAAAGGTCTTAGGATTGTTCACTCTTCGCTTTCTCTGTTGATTGTGTGATATCGGAGAAGGACCCCCGTGACACCTTGGTTCTAAAAACCATGGAGGGCACCTTATCCACAGATCTATACACCAAAACCACAAACCGCAATAGTCTCCTACATTACCATAGCTTACATCCTCCATCAATCAAACGTTCCAAATCTCAATTTCAGCATGTGAGGCGAATAGTCTCTGATAAAGATCTCCAAGAACAACGTCTAGATGAGATGTCTTCAAAATTTATAGAGAGGCTATCCCCGGTCAGTACTGAAAGAATCAGCAAACCCCACAAATAGACCCAGGACCCCGAACAAAACCATGAACCGGATACCTTTCTGTTGTGAATTCTGCTCTTGGGCTCCCTCCGGTGGTTGTTGATGGTAATGCAGTTGTACCTGGGCGGCAGTCCTGGACAGGTGTTTCTGCTAATTACAATTCTGACTGGGGTATTTAGCTTTGCAGGACTCATTAGTCCTTGCCAGTTGTCAATGTTCTTTTGGAAGTATTGGTTTTCTGCCTGGCCTCTCCTGCTTGCTGCCATTTCAGCAAAAGATAAGTGTCTGCTTTATTTTCTTAGGCACATAGGCTGTGTGTCTAGTTTCTGTGCTGTTCATAGTTTCTATTTTGTTCCAGCTTAGACTGTCCTGTTGTTTTCTCAGTCTGGTTGGATTCGCTGGAGTCGCAGATATACTCTCCACATCTTTAGTTAGGTGGTGGAGTTTTTGTATTTTTCTGCTGTGGATATTTTGGAGTTTTTGTGCTGACCGCTTAGTATCCTGTACTATACTTTCCTATCTAGGTAGAAGTGGCCTCCTTTGCTAATCCTGTTTTCTGCCTGCGTGTGTCTTTTCTTCTCCTACTCACAGTCATTATTTGTGGGGGGCTGCCTATCCTTTGTGGGTCTACTCTGAGGCAAGTCAGTTTTCCTATTTTCCATCTTTAGGGATATTTAGTCCTCCGGCTGTGTCGCGGTGTCTAGGTCTGGTTAGACACACCCCACGGCTACTTCTAGTGTATGTGATAAGATCAGGGTTTGCGGTTTGTATAGTTACCACTACTCCAGCGAAGGTTTTTTCATGCTGCTCCAAGGCCGTCTGATCATATCACCTTTCGCTCACTCTTTCCATCCGTTCTCATATATAATCCTTAAATCCATCCGCAGACATTGGCATTTACTGGCAACAGCCCACCCAGACACCACCTAATTCCACCAACCTTTTCTCCCCTGTTTCTAACGCGCTCCCAATCTGAAAGACTCTTTAGTTAAAGCAGACATAGGGACCCAAATACAGGCACAATGACGGCGGTTTCTACAGAGACCAAAAACAGGGACATTCTCATGTCTGCACTGCGCCCAATGCAGTAATGTACTGAGGGGAGACAGGTTTTATCACCCATAATCAGGAAAAGATTTCAGGATCAGGGATTTCTTCACATGTAACACCTCGTATGTCATCTATCTTATCAAATGCCCATGTGGATTGTTATACATTGGGGAGACCTCACAGCCAATACGTGATAGAATCTCCAAACATAAGTCCACAATTAGATGTAAGAATCTCCTTCTGCCCATCCCCAATCACTTCATCTCACAAGGTCACAACATCTCTCAGTTAAAATATCAGGTCATTGAACAGATTTTACCCCCTAGGATCCTAATGCTAAAAAAATTTGAGGCATATTGAATCCACACCCTGGAGACATTAAGTCCCAAAGGTCTAAACAGGGAATATGATTTGGCTTCATTTATATAAGGAATACGATATAGCTGTATAGTTATTGGTCACCCAGGACCTCGAGACTTATTTTCTGTTTATATAGAAATATATATGTCTACAAAAGTGTGTTTCCTTGTAAAAATCCATGGTTATACAGATGTGTTATACTAATGCACTTTTTCTGTTTCTCTAGAGTAATTTATACTAAATGTATCGGAATATGAACCACTGGGATATCACTTACCACAGCCTCTCTTTTCTACCTATGTGCTTACCTACTAGGATCCCATAAGGAATCACTCACGGATTAGAGCCGTTCACCTAGCACTGTCCTATTATAGTCACCAGCTCACATCTTCCACCTTGGATCTAATGTGATAATATAGCACAGGAGGATTCTCACATCCACAGCATATAGCTATTTATAAACCCCATTATACCTCCCTGCCTTCCAAAGGAACTCCCTGCATCCTTAGATTACTTATTACTCCCTTTCCGGTATTAATCAACAATTATATATATGACCGCTTGAAAACCATTTTTTTTAACATACTTCCGGTATGTCACTTCCGGCTTCAGATGGGGGTTACAACCATTGGTCCATGCGGTGTGTCTGTCCCGCCCCTTCCCTGTTTAAGGAGCACACGCTGCTCCAGCTCCAGACAAGTGGTGGACACCGCGTCTGAGACTCACATGCTCCAACATCACATGCAAAAGGTAATTAATGGACGGTGGTTTAATCTGGCTTTAATCTGGCTTTATACTATACTCATGGAATATGACTTGTTCATATGAATTGTAACCTCCCTGCACTTATGGCCATGTCTTTACCTTGCGTTACAGATCCACTTCACAATCCCTAAATCTACCAAAAGTAAGTGTCCCCTCCAACTTACCTATGGTGCATGTATCAATGACATATAGTAACAGTGAATCATTAATCAGATACAGACCTACCAGGCACTATTCATACAGATATCCTCAAATATACCATTGAATATAGTACGGTACGTCACATATATCTGCACATTTTCTTCCTCTAAGATCTACCTCTCTGTAAACTGGGCACTGATGAACTATGTATGTGCTGTGATACGAAGAAGCCTATGGAATTTGAATTAATCTCTTTTGGAGGAGGTGGAGGTCAGACAATCTTTTGAGGCTTTTCTTCAGAGTCAGGTGCCCTTGTTGGATCTGTGTAGTAGTAAGTATAAGTGGTGGGAGATCTTCAATAAAAGGGTACCAAGTTTCTGCCTCAAGTCCTTGAGCTTCAGATGTCTGAACAGGTACTGCCAATTCCAGGATCTGAGGAGGAAACTCAAGCAACTTGTCTTGAGTGAGGTGACAATATGAAAATCTCCAGGGTAAAGTTTTCACTCAAGAGGTGTCAGTATGATAGGCACACATTCTTGTTTTTTAAGAGGGATTTCGGGAGGTACCGCTTGCCCGACCCTTACAGAAACTGTAAGATGTCAGTGAGTTGTTATGTGGTGACAGGACTAATCAATGTATTGGTACTCCTTAACAAGTCCAAATCAGGGATCCTGGATGTGGTCATATCCTTCTACTCACATCTCTTGGGGGAACGGGATCATGGTTGATGTGTGCTTTCCTTGCTTAAGCTATCCCTGAGCCAGAAAATTACTCCTGGCGCTTTGATGGAGGCAATTAGGGAAGAGGATGTGAGGCTGGCCATTGATGTGCTTTGATCAAAAAAATCACTGGGTCCAGATGTCTTAACATCCGTGGTCTATGAAACCTTTAGGGACACCTTGGTCCTCCTCTTGACCAAGGAATTTATTAAGTACCTTTACTCGGACACTCTGCCCAGGGTAATGAGGCGATTAGCTGTTAACATCTTATCAAAGGGTAAAGACTCATCCCGTTTTGAGACTTGGCATCCCATAGCACTATTCAATATGAACCAAAAGATTCTGACAAAGGTGCTGTGCAATCGGCTGGTGAAGTTTGCGCCACAGCATTGCTCATTTGCAAGCCATAGCACCTTTAATACTGTGCTCAGTTTCCAAGAGGCAATGAAACAGAGTGGAACGGGTCATAGGAAAAGGTACTTGTGTCCTTAGACTAGGCGAAGGCCTTAGATCAGGTCAATCATAAGTACCTCTGTCATTTTGAGGTATGGTCTGCCTGGGGAGTTTGTCAATTATTTAAATGTGGGCAGAGACTTTCCCACTAGTAAACAGTTGCATTGGTTGCTCTTTTGACATTCAGTCTGGAGTCCGCCAGGGTTGTTCGCTTAGCTCACTCTTATGTCTTTTTAAGATTGCCGCTCAAAAGGTGGATTAGTAGAAATGTTGGTCTTTGACCCTGAGGAAAATGGTTAGCCTGACTAAGTGGTTTTTGCTTCTCTTGTTAATATATCTGGGCAGAGTTTGCATGTTGCTAGAACCTCTTTGGACACAGGTATACTGTCTGCTTTTCTAAATGTTATATGGAAATAGACTGAATCTAGTCAAGAGAGACATCACATAAAGTGATGAGAAAGTATACTCGTTGCTCAGGTTTTTCCAAGTATTTGTTAGTGCTCTGAGATTTAGTTTTCGTCGCCACAGCTGCATGATTTACGGCTGCTAGACAGGCTGAATACATGTGAGGAATGCCTGTTTGTTAGGGAATTTCTACATGTATTCAGGCTTTCCAGCAGCCGTAAATCCTGCAGCTGAGGCAATGAGAAATAAGTCTCCGAGCACTAACAAATACTCTGAGATCACCCGAGCATGCTTGGGGACACCCGAGCAACAATGCTATTCACTCATCACTAATCACATACCATACAAATAGACTAGGTGGGCTGGGTATGGTCAAACTAGTGGTGTTTCTAGTAAATACTTTTCTTAATAATATTAGTAATGATAATAATAATAATGTTAGTCCTATAGCGCCAACATATTCCACAGCACTTTACATTTTAGAGAAGACTTGTACAGATAACAGACATTACAGCATAATAATACAGACGGAGATCAACAGATACCAAAAGGAATGAGGGCCCTACTCACAAGCTTACAATCTATGAGGAAATAGGGGTGACACGAAAGGTGGACGATAACATTTGCTTTCATTGTTCGGACTAGCCATAATGAAGGAAATTGGGTGTTCATGTAATGCTGCATGAACCGGTTAGCAGCCAGAATATGTAAAAGTTTAGTCACAGTAGGGCTGTTAAATGCATAAAGCGTATGAGAACATGATAAGAGGAATCTGGTTATGGTAAAAAATTTTAATTGGCTACACAGGAATAGTTAGATTAATGTGTTGAGTTAGTAGGCCAGTCTGAAGAAATGCATTTTTAGTGCACGCTTAAAACTGTGGGTATTGGGGATTAACCGAATTAACCTGGGTAGTGCAATCCAAAATATTGACGGAGACGAAAGTGGGAGGTTCTGATTATTGAGGATATTAACCTCAGGTCATTTGCAGAACGGAGGGCGTGGGTAGGGTGGTAGACTGAGGCGAGGGAGGAGATGTAGGGTGGTGCTGAGCTGTGGAGTGCTTTGTGGATAAGGGTAATAAGTTTATACTGAATTCTGGAGTGGACGGGTAATGACTGGCACAAGATAGAGGCATCGGTGTAACGGTTGGTGAGGAATACGATCCTGGCTGCAGCATTCAAGACAGATTGAGAGTGTGGTAAGAGGGAGACCAATTAGTAGAGAATTACAATTGTCCAGACGAGAATGGATAAGAGAAACAGTAAGAGTTTTTGCAGAGTCGAATGTAAGAAGCAGTTGAATTCTAGAAATGTTTTTGAGGTGTAGATGACAAGAGCGAGCCAGTGATCGGATGTGGGGAGTGAATGAAAGCTCTGAATCAAGTGTGACACGAAGACAGCGGGCATGTTGCTGGGGAGTAATAGTAGAGTCACACACGGAAATGGCAATGTCGGGCATAGGTAGGTTAGAAGAGGGAGGAAACACAAGGAGTTCAGATTTTGACAGGTTCAGTTTCAGATAGAGGAAGGACATGATGTTGGAGACAGTGGTAAGACAATCACTGGTATTTTCTAAAAAGTCAGGTGTGATATCAAGGGAGGAGGTGTATAATTGGGTGTCATCAGCAAAGAGATGGTACTGGAAAACCAAATCTACTGATTGTTTGTGGATAGCCCCCAGACACAGGGACACGCGTTTCGGTACCGGGACTCCCTGGTTCGGTTCTGAGGCTGTCACGGTGGCTAGGCCCGGTTTGCGACCCTGCTAAGGAGTGTCCAATAAAGGTGGATAAGTCCGTCAAGGATTCGTGATGCCACATGTGGTGTTCGGTCAGGGTGACCGACGCTGCTGTGGGGCCCGCTTGGGTGATGGAATGGCAGCTGGATGGTATAACTTCCCACAGGTGAAGTATGTCCTCAGGGCTTCCCAGTAAGGTAGAGGGTGATGGTGTGGGGTGCAGGCAATAACGAGGACACAAGGTTGCAGTCTCTTTACCTCTTTACTGAAGACTTCAGGATCCTCAATCCAGAGTACGTTTAACAGGGCTATCAGAGACCGGCCGGTCCGATGGGCACATCCAGAGTTTCCTTCGCAGATTGAAATCGTTGCCTACCACTAGCGCCTGTGTGTTGTAGTCCTACCCTGCTGAGCATTCGGAATAGTCCTCACAACTGCTGTTCTCGTTCGTTCGTTCTCTACAGCTCTCTCTCTCTCGTTAGTTCCAGATGTTACTAGTTTCTCGTCCCCCAGTATGTTTTGACTAGGACGCACCCGTATGACGGGAAGGCTTGGAGGTCTTCCGGGACCCTAGAAACGCCCCTCTCCCAATGTTGCCCCCTATGTCTTCTTAGGAAATTTAAGGTAGACAGCCAACCTATAATTGACTGTCCAGCGGAGTTTGAAGTAGTGCCTGAAGTCAGTTACTCCTGCGGTGTTCCGGCCACCGACTATGCGCCTCAGTAAGATGTTGCCTCTGTCTCTCGGCACGACTCCTACTGGCTCTCCTTTGTGCTTGATCTCGTTTACACTGTTCCACAATATCCTTCCCTTCGTGTCTCTCTCTTAGGATGCCACCGCAAGTGGTGCAGGCGCGGCTCCGTAACGTTCTGTTCTGTTCGCTAGGCACCTGCCAGGTTCCCACGCCTGACAGGGACCCCCTGTGCCTTCTCCCTGCAACACCCCCTGCCACGGGATGTTGCCTGGATCCAACCCAGTCAGCTTCTCACTAACTTCCTCCCCAACTTCTAGTTTTACCAATGTGAGGAGTGGCCCAATAAATAAAGCATTTTGCTCCCCCTAGTGGCCGGAGTGTGAAGTGTAATGTGTTCTGGTGATACCTGGTCAGGAGAACTCCTTAGTGCCATCAGACGTACCGCTATTCCCCTTAGTGGCAGAGTGCCATACTGCAATGACCAGGTCTCTGGGGCGCTGCACTCCCCCTCGGTTAAATCCAGTACTCCTGGACTGGGAAGAAGAACAACAATATAATACAGCAAAAGACATACAACATTTTTGAAATGCTTAGAACAATTAAATAGAAAAGGTGCTTCCCTTTATGGGAGGTAAGGACACTTGAACGTTACAAACAAAAACAGGATTAAATACTTTTAAATAACATTTTGACTATAAATAACTCTCAATACCCAGCCGGGTATTCTACTAAGTGCAAACTCTGATTTAACTTTTCCTTTAAGGGCTTATAAGCTGAACCCACTAAAAGCCTACTATAAAATACTATAACAACAATTCAACTTTCTTTCCGTTCCAACTTCACCAATGCAGGAACGCCTAGCTCCTTGGCTGTGCCTACTGTCATTGTGCCGACCATCTTTCTACAGTTCTCAGGAGGACTCTCTCTCTAACCCCTACGGGTTCACTTTCAAGCTTTTCTGTCTTCAGTCTCTATCAACATTATCAAACTTTCTAAATTTCAACATTATTAACGTTTCAACTTTTATTTAAGCAATCATGTAAACATTCCCTTTAAGAGGGACCCAAGTCTCTAGCAAGTAGTGCAGATTCTCTCTGTCTGCAAGTCCACTGAAAGCAAGACCTTCTGCGTCATGTCCAGAAGCATTATCTTCGCAAAGTCTTCTTTCACTTGTAAAACCAGTAGGGAGCACCTTTAAGAAGGTGCCAACTATATACAAACAGTTTTGAATCATTCACCGTCCATGATCCGGCAGTCTTTAGAACAATGATTAACTTTGTGCAAAAAGTAGAAAAACAATAGAAAAACAATAGGGATCCCGGGTAAACAAAGGGATCCCTTTAAGAAATAACCCTGGACAGGTTTGAAGTAGCAGCAACAGCAGGAAACAGTTAACTATGTACATATTCGGGTCTTCGAGGTTTAGTGCTATAGTAGGTTGCAAGGCATCCATCGGTAGGGGACTCTTCCCGGCCGCGGAAGTTCCGATTCCGTGTTCTCGCCTGTTGCAGTGTCATTGTCATGGGTTCGTAGCTTAGGTACGGCCAGGTCACCCGGTGTTTGGATCCGAATGTCAGCTTTGGTTGCAAGTTCTGTAGCAGTGATAATGCACACTGTGGTGACAGGGGTGGAATTCGTCAAATCCAGGTTAGTCGTAGGCAGGACAGCAGGTGACACCACTACCGGCTCGCATCAGTAGACGTTCCGGGCGCACCACCCTTGCGCACTCCGATGGCGGGTGTATGTCACCTGATCCCCTTGATACAGCAGTTGATTATCCTATTTATCACAGCGTGGGGTCTTCACGTTGTAACTAGTAAAGAAGATTTCCATCGGTAGCCCCGGTTCCTGTATATAGCCCCAACCCCGCTTCGGGTGAAAGGCTAGCACAGTTCCCCGCTTTACCGGACTTCCTTTATTGCGTCCTGTCTTTGGTCCTTGTACTTTCGGTGGGTCACTCTGTTCAGTCTCCTTTCGGTCTTTCCAGTGTAAAATCAGGCATTGTTTATATTGTTCCCAGGTGAGTGCAGCGATGCTGAGGCCCTCCTGTCTGGTCCCATCTGGCTCTATCCTCGGGTTATCCCATTGGAAGATCACCCCCTCGGAGCTTACACACAGCGGTGTCCCCATAGTTGTCGGTAGCGGAGGCACCAGCTTTTCCATGGTGCCGGGGACGATAGCCACCAGTTCAGGGGCAGGGAATCGGTCACCGTCAGGACGGGGAGCGGTCGCGGGAGCCGGATCGGTCAGGCGGGCAGGGGCATTTTCCATACCTCCGTCTGATGTGATTCCACCGATGCCGATCGGTTCTGTTGATAAGAACACTGGAGTCGGCTGCGGCTCGAACTGCGGTTCTCCCGACGCAGCTCTCGGTGGCGGCTCCGATCTCCATAGCTTCGCATCGGCTGGCTCCATGCTCGGGATAGGCTGACTGGGCTCCTCCGCCTGCGACCCCAAGAAGTCCGAGTCCTCCAGCCGCGGCAGATTCGAGTCCGGGTCCACCTCCGGCTGACGGGGACAAGCCAGGATCACTACTTCGTTGTTCGGGTACCCGTTGGTCATCATCCCCTCTCCGGGATCTGCAATGGTACTCACACGCTGCTCCTCCATTTCCTGGGGGTGTAGCTCCTTCTTGTCTTGGTTCCCGCCGTTCCAAATCAGGGGGCGGTTCTCCTCTGCTTCAGGGCAGATCATCCTCCCGCAACAGCAATCGGAGGGGGCGGTCAGCACTTCTGGCGCCATTTTGATAGTCTCCTCCCATGGCACACCCTCCTTCTTCTCCTGCGCTCCTCGTGGCGCGGCAATGGCGGCGGTTTTGGCCGAATCTTGCGGCAATGGCAGTACACAGTCTTTGCAATAAATCACAGTCCAACATGTTTCAATCACAGTTCCAAGGCACACATGACCTGCTTCTCAGGCTTAAGTAGGATCCTGTTCGTGACGCTAAGTTGGATCGCCCCCAGACACAGGGCCACGCGTTTCGGTACCGGGCCTCCCTGGTTCGGTTCTGAGGCTGTCACGGTGGCTAGGCCCAGTCCACTACCCTGCTACGGAGCGTCCAATAAAGGTGGATTTGTTCGTCAAGGATTCGTGACGCCAACTGTGATGTTTGGTCAAGGTGACCGACTCTGCTGTGGGGCCCGCTGGGGTGATGGAATGGCAGCTGGATGGTATAACTTCCCTCAGGTGAAGTATGTCCCCAGGGCTTCCCAGTAAGGTAGAGGGTGATGGTGTGGGGTGCAGGCAATAAGGAGGACACAAGGTTGCAGTCTCTTTACCTCTTTACTGAAGACTTCAGGATCCTCAATCCAGAGTACGTTTAACAGGGCTATCAGAGACCGGCCGGTCCGGTGGGCACATCCAGAGTTTCCTTCGCAGATGGAAATCGTTGCCTACCACTAGTGCCTGTGTGTTGTAGGTATACCCTGCTGAGCATTCGGAATAGTCCTCACAACTGCTGTTCTCGTTCGTTCTCTACAGCTCTCTCTCTCGTTAGTTCCAGATGTTACTAGCTTCTCGTCCCCCAGTATGTTTTAGCTAGGACGCACCCGTATGATGGGAAGGCTTGGAGGCCTTCCGGGACCCTAGAGACGCCCCTCTCCCAATGTTGCCCCCTATGTCTTCTTAGGAAATTTAAAGTAGACAGCCAACCTATAACTGACTGTCCAGCGGAGTTTGAAGTAGTGCCTGAAGTCAGTTACTCCTGCGGTGTTCCGGCCACCGACTACGCGCCTCAGTAAGATGTTGCCTCTGTCTCTCAGCACGACTCCTACTGTCTCTCCTTTGTGCTTGATCTCGTTTACACTGTTCCACAATATCCTTCCCTTCATGTCTCTCTCTTAGGATGCCGCCGCAAGTGGTGCAGGCGCGGCTCCGTAACGTTCTGTTCTGTTCGCTAGGCACCTGCCAGGTTCCCACGCCTGACAGGAACCAACCTGTGCCTTTTCCCTGCAACACCCCCTGCCACGGGATGTTGCCTGGATCCAACCCAGTCAGCTTCTCACTAACTTCCTCCCCAACCTCTAGTTTTACCAATGTGAGGAGAGGCCCAATAAATAAAGCCTTTTGCTCCCCCTAGTGGCCGGAGTGTGAAGTGTAATGTGTTCTAGTGATACCTGGTCAGGAGAACTCCTTAGTGGCATCAGACGTACCGCTATTCCCCTTAGTGGCAGAGTGCCATACTGCAACGACCAGGTCTCTGGGGCGCTGCACTCCCCCCGAGTTAAATCCAGTACTCCTGGACTGGGAAGAAGAACAACAATATAATACAGCAAAAGACATACAAAATTTTTGAAAAGCTTAGAACAATTAAATAGAAAAGGTGCTTCTCTTTATGGGAGGTAAGGAGACTTGAACGTTACAAACAAAAACAGGATTAAATACTTTTAAATAACATTTTGACTATAATTAACTCTCAGTACCCAGCCGGGTATTCTACTAAGTGCAAACTCTGATTTAACTTTTCCTTTAAAGGCGTATAAGCTGAACCCACTAAAGGCCTACTATAAAATACTATAACAACAATTCAACTTTCTTTCCGTTTCAACTTCACCAATGCAGGACCGCCTAGCTCCTTGGCTGGGCCTACTGTCATTGTGCCGACCATCTTTCTACAGTTCTCAGGAGGACTCTCTCTCTAACCCCTATGGGTTCACTTTCAAGCTTTCCTGTCCTCAGTCTCTATCAACATTATCAAACTTTCTAAATTTCAACATTATTAACGTTTCAACTTTTATTTAAGCAATCATGTAAACATTCCCTTTAAGAGGGACCCAAGTCTCTAGCAAGTAGTGGAGATTCTCTCTGTCTGCAAGTCCACTGAAAGCAAGACCTTCTGCGTCATGTCCAGAAGCATTATCTTCGCAAAGTCTTCTTTCACTTGTAAAACCAGTAGGGAGCACCTTTAAGAAGGTGCAAACTATATACAAACAGTTTTGAATCATTCACCGTCCATGATCCGGCAGTCTTTAGAACAATGATTAACTTTGTGCAAAAAGTAGAAAAACAATAGAAAAACAATAGGGATCCCGGGTAAACAAAGGGACCCCTTTAAGAAATAACCCTGGACGGGTTTAAAGTAGCAGCAACAGCAGGAAACAGTTAACTATGTACATATTCGGGTCTTCGAGGTTTAGTGCTATAGTAGGTTGCAAGGCATCCATCGGTAGGGGACTCTTCCCGGCCGCGGAAGTTCCGGTTCCGTGTTCTCGCCTGTTGCAGTGTCATTGTCATGGGTTCGTCGCTCATGTGCGGCCAGATCACCCGGTGTCTGGATCCGAATGTCAGCTTTGGTTGCAAGTTCTGTAGCAGCAATAATGCACACTGTGGTGACAGGGGTGGAATTCGTCAAATCCGGGTTAGTCATAGTCAGGACAGCAGGTGGCACCACTACCGGCTCGCATCGGTAGACGTTCCGGGCGCACCACCCTTGCGCACTCCGATGGCGGGCGTATGTCACCTGATCCCCTTGATACAGCAGTTGATTATCCCATTTATCACGGCGTGGGGTCTTCATGTTGTAGCTAGTAAAGAAGTTTTCCGTCGGTAGCCCCGGTTCCTGTATATAGCCCCAACCCCACTTCGGGTGAAAGGCTAGCACAGTTGCCCGCTTTACTGGACTTCCTTTATTGCGTCCTGTCTTTGGTCCTTGTACTTTCGGTGGGTCACTCTGTTCAGTCTCCTTTCGGTCTTTCCAGTGTAAAATCAGGCATTGTTTATATTGTTCCCAGGTGAGCGCAGCGATGCTGAGGCCCTCCTTTCTGGTCCCGTCTGGCTCTATCCTCGGGTTATCCCATTGGAAGATCACCCCCTCGGAGCTTACACACAGCGGTGTCCCCATAGTTGTCGGTAGCGGAAGCACCAGCTTTTCCATGGTGCCGGGGATGATAGCCATCAGTTCAGGGGCAGGGAATCGGTCACCGTCAGGACGGGGAGCGGTCGCGGGAGCCGGATCGGTCAGGCGGGCAGGGGCGTTTTCCATACCGCCGTC
Organism: Ranitomeya imitator; assembly: GCF_032444005.1. Classification (NCBI taxonomy): domain Eukaryota; kingdom Metazoa; phylum Chordata; class Amphibia; order Anura; family Dendrobatidae; genus Ranitomeya; species Ranitomeya imitator. The sequence goes on along the minus strand of NC_091282.1, from coordinate 515,833,100 downwards.
TGATGTGATTCCACCGATGCCGATCGGTTCTGTTGACAAGGACATTGGAGTCGGCTGCGGCTCGAACTGCGGTTCTCCCAACGTGGCTCTCGGTGGCGGCTCCGATCTCCATAGCTTCGCATCGGCTGGCTCCATGCTCGGGATAGGCTGACTCGGCTCCTCCGCCTGCGACCCCAAGAAGTCCGAGTCCTCCAGCCGCGGCAGATTCGAGTCCGGGTCCACCTCCGGCTGACGGGGACAAGCCAGAATCACTCCTTCGTTGTTCGGGTACCCGTTGGTCATCATCCCCTCTCCGGGATCTGCAATGGCACTCAAACGCTGCTCCTCCATTTCCTGGGGGTGTAGCTCCTTCTTGTCTTGGTTCCCGCCGTTGCAAATCAGGGGGCGGTTCCCCTCTGCTTCGGGGCAGATCGTCCTCCCACAACAGCAATCGGAGGGGGCGGTCAGCACTCCTGGCGCCATTTTGATAGTCTCCTCCCATGGCACGCCCTCCTTCTTCTCCTGCGCTCCTCGTGGCGCGGCAATGGCGGCAATTTTGGCAGGAATCTTGCGGCAATAGCAGTAAACAGTCTTTGCAATAAATCACAGTCCAACACATTTCAATCACAGTTCCAAGGCACACATGACCTGCTTCTCAGGCTTAAGTAGGATACTGTTCGTGACGCCAAGTTGGATCGCCCCCAGACACAGGGCCACGCGTTTCGGTACCGGGCCTCCCTGGTTCGGTTCTGAGGCTGTCACGGTGGCTAGGCCCGGTCCGCGACCCTGCTAAGGAGCGTCCAATAAAGGTGGATTTGTCCGTCAAGGATTCGTGACGCCACCTGTGGTGTTCGGTCAGCGTAACCGACGCTGCTGTGGGGCCCGCTGGGGTGATGGAATGGCAGCTGGATGGTATAACTTCCCACAGGTGAAGTATGTCCCCAGGGCTTCCCAGTAAGGTAGAGGGTGATGTAGTGGGGTGCAGGCAATAACGAGGACACAAGGTTGCAGTCTCTTTACCTCTTTACTGAAGACTTCAGGATCCTCAATCCAGAGTACGTTTAACAGGGCTATCAGAGACCGGCCGGTCCGATGGGCACATCCAGAGTTTCCTTCGCAGATGGAAATCGTTGCCTACCACTAGTGCCTGTGTGTTGTAATCCTACCCTGCTGAGCATTCGGAATAGTCCTCACAACTGCTGTTCTCGTTCGTTCTCTACAGCTCTCTCTCTCGTTATTTCCAGATGTTACTAGCTTCTCGTCCCCCAGTATGTTTTAGCTAGGACGCACCCGTATGATGGGAAGGCTTGGAGGCCTTCCGGGACCCTAGAGACGCCCCTCTCCCAATGTTGCCCCCTATGTCTTCTTAGGAAATTTAAAGTAGACAGCCAACCTATAACTGACTGTCCAGCGGAGTTTGAAGTAGTGCCTGAAGTCAGTTACTCCTGCGGTGTTCCGGCCACCGACTACGCGCCTCAGTAAGATGTTGCCTCTGTCTCTCAGCACGACTCCTACTGTCTCTCCTTTGTGCTTGATCTCGTTTACACTGTTCCACAATATCCTTCCCTTCATGTCTCTCTCTTAGGATGCCGCCGCAAGTGGTGCAGGCGCGGCTCCGTAACGTTCTGTTCTGTTCGCTAGGCACCTGCCAGGTTCCCACGCCTGACAGGAACCAACCTGTGCCTTTTCCCTGCAACACCCCCTGCCACGGGATGTTGCCTGGATCCAACCCAGTCAGCTTCTCACTAACTTCCTCCCCAACCTCTAGTTTTACCAATGTGAGGAGAGGCCCAATAAATAAAGCCTTTTGCTCCCCCTAGTGGCCGGAGTGTGAAGTGTAATGTGTTCTGGTGATACCTGGTCAGGAGAACTCCTTAGTGGCATCAGACGTACCGCTATTCCCCTTAGTGGCAGAGTGCCATACTGCAACGACCAGGTCTCTGGGGCGCTGCACTCCCCCCGAGTTAAATCCAGTACTCCTGGACTGGGAAGAAGAACAACAATATAATACAGCAAAAGACATACAACATTTTTGAAAAGCTTAGAACAATTAAATAGAAAAGGTGCTTCTCTTTATGAGAGGTAAGGAGACTTGAACGTTACAAACAAAAACAGGATTAAATACTTTTAAATAACATTTTGACTATAATTAACTCTCAGTACCCAGCCGGGTATTCTACTAAGTGCAAACTCTGATTTAACTTTTCCTTTAAAGGCGTATAAGCTGAACCCACTAAAGGCCTACTATAAAATACTATAGCAACAATTCAACTTTCTTTCCGTTTCAACTTCACCAATGCAGGACCGCCTAGCTCCTTGGCTGGGCCTACTGTCATTGTGCCGACCATCTTTCTACAGTTCTCAGGAGGACTCTCTCTCTAACCCCTATGGGTTCACTTTCAAGCTTTCCTGTCCTCAGTCTCTATCAAGATTATCAAACTTTCTAAATTTCAACATTATTAACGTTTCAACTTTTATTTAAGCAATCATGTAAACATTCCCTTTAAGAGGGACCCAAGTCTCTAGCAAGTAGTGGAGATTCTCTCTGTCTGCAAGTCCACTGAAAGCAAGACCTTCTGCGTCATGTCCAGAAGCATTATCTTCGCAAAGTCTTCTTTCACTTGTAAAACCAGTAGGGAGCACCTTTAAGAAGGTGCAAACTATATACAAACAGTTTTGAATCATTCACCGTCCATGATCCGGCAGTCTTTAGAACAATGATTAACTTTGTGCAAAAAGTAGAAAAACAATAGAAAAACAATAGGGATCCCGGGTAAACAAAGGGACCCCTTTAAGAAATTACCCTGGACGGGTTTAAAGTAGCAGCAACAGCAGGAAACAGTTAACTATGTACATATTCGGGTCTTCGAGGTTTAGTGCTATAGTAGGTTGCAAGGCATCCATCGGTAGGGGACTCTTCCCGGCCACGGAAGTTCCGGTTCCGTGTTCTCGCCTGTTGCAGTGTCATTGTCATGGGTTCGTCGCTCAGGTGCGGCCAGATCACCCGGTGTCTGGATCCGAATGTCAGCTTTGGTTGCAAGTTCTGTAGCAGCAATAATGCACACTGTGGTGACAGGGGTGGAATTCGTCAAATCCGGGTTAGACATATTCAGGACAGCAGGTGGCACCACTACCGGCTCGCATCGGTAGACGTTCCGGGTGCACCACCCTTGCGCACTCCGATGGCGGGCGTATGTCACCTGATCCCCTTGATACAGCAGTTGATTATCCCATTTATCACGGCGTGGGGTCTTCATGTTGTAGCTAGTAAAGAAGATTTCCGTCGGTAGCCCCGGTTCCTGTATATAGCCCCAACCCCGCTTCGGGTGAAAGGCTAGCACAGTTGCCCGCTTTACTGGACTTCCTTTATTGCGTCCTGTCTTTGGTCCTTGTACTTTCGGTGGGTCACTCTGTTCAGTCTCCTTTCGGTCTTTCCAGTGTAAAATCAGGCATTGTTTATATTGTTCCCAGGTGAGCGCAGCGATGCTGAGGCCCTCCTTTCTGGTCCCGTCTGGCTCTATCCTCGGGTTATCCCATTGGAAGATCACCCCCTCGGAGCTTACACACAGCGGTGTCCCCATAGTTGTCGGTAGCGGAAGCACCAGCTTTTCCATGGTGCCGGGGATGATAGCCACCAGTTCAGGGGCAGGGAATCGGTCACCGTCAGGACGGGGAGCGGTCGCGGGAGCCGGATCGGTCAGGCGGGCAGGGGCGTTTTCCATACCGCCGTCTGATGTGATTCCACCGATGCCGATCGGTTCTGTTGACAAGGACATTGGAGTCGGCTGCGGCTCGAACTGCGGTTCTCCCGACGTGGCTCTCGGTGGCGGCTCCGATCTCCATAGCTTCGCATCGGCTGGCTCCATGCTCGGGATAGGCTGACTGGGCTCCTCCGCCTGCGACCCCAAGAAGTCCGAGTCCTCCAGCCGCGGCAGATTCGAGTCCGGGTCCACCTCCGGCTGACGGGGACAAGCCAGAATCACTCCTTCGTTGTTCGGGTACCCGTTGGTCATCATCCCCTCTCCGGGATCTGCAATGGCACTCAAACGCTGCTCCTCCATTTCCTGGGGGTGTAGCTCCTTCTTGTCTTGGTTCCCGCCGTTGCAAATCAGGGGGCGGTTCCCCTCTGCTTCGGGGCAGATCGTCCTCCCACAACAGCAATCGGAGGGGGCGGTCAGCACTCCTGGCGCCATTTTGATAGTCTCCTCCCATGGCACGCCCTCCTTCTTCTCCTGCGCTCCTCGTGGCGCGGCAATGGCGGCAGTTTTGGCAGGAATCTTGCGGCAATAGCAGTACACAGTCTTTGCAATAAATCACAGTCCAACACATTTCAATCACAGTTCCAAGGCACACATGACCTGCTTCTCAGGCTTAAGTAGGATACTGTTCGTGACGCCAAGTTGAATCGCCCCCAGACACAGGGCCACGCGTTTCGGTACCGGGCCTCCCTGGTTCGGTTCTGAGGCTGTCACGGTGGCTAGGCCCGGTCCGCGACCCTGCTAAGGAGCGTCCAATAAAGGTGGATTTGTCCGTCAAGGATTCGTGACGCCACCTGTGGTGTTCGGTCAGCGTAACCGACGCTGCTGTGGGGCCCGCTGGGGTGATGGAATGGCAGCTGGATGGTATAACTTCCCACAGGTGAAGTATGTCCTGTTGTGAATTCTGTGGCTGAGTTCACTTCTGTGGTCACAAGTGGTATTGCAGTCTCTGGGCTTCCTCCCTCAGGTGTTTTGGTGAGCTCGTTGGCTGCCTTGCTATTTAGCTCCACCTGAGTCTGTTTTCCTTGCTCCTTGTCAATGTTCCAGTGTTGGATCTGAGCTACTGCATCTTTCCTTGGGCCTGCTGCTCTGCTAGATAAGTGCTTCTAGTTTGTTTTCTGTTTTTTCTGTCCAGCTTGCTATTAACTTTTGCTGGAAGCTCTGAGAAGCAAAGGGGTGCACCGCCGTGCTGTTAGTTCGGCACGGTGGGTCTTTTTGCCCCTTTGCGTGGTTTTCGTTTTAGGGTTTTTTGTAGACTGCATAGTTCTCTTTGCTATCCTCGCTCTGTCTAGAATATCGGGCCTCACTTTGCTGAATCTATTTCATTCCTACGTTTGTCTTTTCATCTTGCTAACAGTCATTATATGTGGGGGGCTGCCTATTCCTTTGGGGTATTTCTCTGAGGTAAGTCAGGCTTGTATTTCTATCTTCAGGCTAGTCAGCTCCTCAGGCAGTGCCGAGTTGCATAGGTAGTTATAGGCGCAATCCACTGCTGCTTATAGTTGTGTGAGGATAGATCAGGTACTGCAGTCTACAGAGATTCCACGTCTCAGAGCTTGTCCTATTGTTTTTGGTTATTGCCAGATCTCTGTATGTGCGCTGATTACTGCACGCTGTGTTGCCTGATTGCCAGCCACAACAGTACAAGGAGCCACACCAATGATTCCCAATAGAGGGAAAAAAGAAATCCTGACATCATTTTTTTTTCTTAGCTCTGTCTTCAGTCTTTTTTTTCCCCTAGACATTAGAGTGCTTCAGGACACAGCTGTGGACATGGATATTCAGGCTCTGTGCTCCTCAATGGATAATCTCGTTGTAAATGTACAAAAGATTCAAGATACTATTGATCAGAAATCGATGCTAGAACCAAGAATTCCGATTCCTGATTTGTTTTTTGGTGACAGAACTAAGTTCCTGAGCTTCAGAAATAATTGTAAGCTATTTTTGGCCTTGAAACCTCATTCTTCTGGTAATCCTATTCAACAGGTTTTGATTATTATTTCTTTTTTGCGCGGCGACCCACAGGACTGGGCGTTTTCTCTTGCACCAGGAGATTCTGCTTTGAGTAATGTTGATGCATTTTTCCAGGCGCTGGGATTGCTTTACGATGAGCCTAATTCAGTGGATCAGGCTGAGAAAAATCTGCTGGCTTTATGCCAGGGTCAGGATGATATAGAAGTATATTGTCAGAAATTTAGAAAGTGGTCAGTACTCACTCTGTGGAATGAATCTGCACTAGCGGCTTTGTTCAGAAAGGGTCTCTCTGAAGCTCTTAAGGATGTAATGGTGGGATTTCCTATGCCTGCTGGTTTGAATGAGTCCATGTCCTTGGCCATTCAGATCGGTCGTCGCTTGCGCGAGCGTAAATCTGTGCACCATCTGGCGGTATTGTCTGAGAGTAAACCTGAGCCTATGCAGTGCGACAGGACTATGACTAAAGTAGAACGGCAAGAACACAGACGTCTGAACAGACTGTGTTTCTATTGTGGTGATTCTACTCATGCTATTTCTAATTGTCCTAAACGCACTAGGCGGTTCGATAGCTCTGCCGTTATTGGTACTGTACAGTCCAAATTCCTTTTGTCCATTACCTTAATGTGCTCTTTGTCATCGTATTCTGTCATGGCGTTTGTGGATTCAGGCGCTGCCCTGAATCTGATGGATTTGGATTATGCTAAACGTTGTGGATTTTTCTTGGAGCCTTTGCGGTGTCCTATTCCGTTGAGAGGAATTGATGCTACACCTTTGGCCAAGAATAAGCCTCAGTACTGGGCCCAGCTGACCATGTGCATGGCTCCTGCACATCAGGAAGTTATTCGCTTTCTGGTACTGCATAATTTGCATGATGTGGTCGTGTTGGGGTTGCCATGGCTACAAACCCATAATCCAGTATTGGATTGGAACTCTATGTCGGTAACCAGCTGGGGTTGTCAGGGAGTACATGGTGATGTTCCATTTTTGTCTATTTCGTCATCCATTCCTTCTGACATCCCAGAGTTCTTGTCGGACTTTCAGGATGTATTTGAAGAGTCCAAGTCTGATGCCCTACCTCCGCATAGGAATTGTGATTGTGCTATCGATTTGATTCCTGGTAGTAAATTCCCTAAGGGTCGTTTATTTAATTTGTCCGTACCTGAACACACCGCTATGCGCAGTTATGTGAAGGAGTCCCTGGAGAAGGGACATATTCGCCCATCGTCGTCACCATTGGGAGCAGGGTTCTTTTTTGTAGCCAAGAAGGATGGTTCGCTAAGACCGTGTATTGATTACCGCCTTCTTAATAAGATCACTGTTAAGTTTCAGTATCCCTTGCCATTGATTTCTGACTTGTTTGCTCGGATTAAGGGGGCTAGTTGGTTCACCAAGATAGATCTTCGTGGTGCGTATAATCTGGTGAGAATCAGGCAAGGAGATGAATGGAAAACGGCATTTAATACGCCCGAGGGTCATTTTGAGTATCTGGTGATGCCGTTCGGACTTGCCAATGCTCCATCTGTTTTTCAGTCTTTTATGCATGACATTTTCCGTGAGTATCTGGATAAATTCTTGATTGTTTACTTGGATGACATTTTGATCTTCTCAGATGATTGGGAGTCTCATGTGAAGCAAGTCAGAATGGTTTTCCAGGTACTGCGTGCTAATTCCTTGTTCGTGAAGGGATCAAAGTGTCTCTTCGGTGTGCAGAAAGTTTCATTTTTGGGGTTCATCTTTTCCCCTTCTACTATCGAGATGGATCCGGTTAAGGTTCAGGCCATCCAGGATTGGACTCAGCCGACATCTCTAAAAAGTCTGCAGAAATTCCTGGGCTTTGCTAATTTTTATCGTCGCTTCATCTGTAATTTTTCTAGCATTGCCAGACCATTGACCGATTTGACCAAGAAGGGTGCTGATTTGGTTAATTGGTCTTCTGCTGCCGTGGAAGCTTTTCAGGAGTTGAAGCGTCGTTTTTGCTGTGCCCCTGTGTTGTGTCAACCTGATGTTTCTCTTCCGTTCCAGGTCGAGGTTGATGCTTCTGAGATTGGTGCAGGGGCGGTTTTGTCACAGAGAGGTTCTGGTTGCTCAGTGTTCAAACCATGTGCTTTCTTTTCCAGGAAATTTTCTGCTGCTGAGCGTAATTATGATGTGGGCAACCGAGAGTTGCTGGCCATGAAGTGGGCATTCGAGGAGTGGCGTCATTGGCTTGAGGGTGCTAAGCATCGCGTGGTGGTTTTGACTGATCATAAGAACCTTACTTATCTTGAGTCTGCCAAGCGCTTGAATCCTAGACAGGCCCGTTGGTCGTTATTTTTTGCTCGTTTTGATTTTGTGGTTTCATACCTTCCGGGCTCTAAAAATGTGAAGGCGGATGCTCTGTCTAGGAGTTTTGTGCCCGACTCTCCGGGGTTATCTGAGCCGGCGAGTATCCTCAAGGAAGGAGTCATTGTGTCTGCCATCTCCCCTGATTTGCGGAGAGTGTTGCAGAAATTTCAGGCTAATAAACCTGATCGTTGTCCGGACGAGAAACTGTTCGTCCCTGATAGGTGGACTAGTAAAGTTATCTCTGAACTTCATTGTTCGGTGCTGGCCGGTCATCCAGGAATCTTTGGTACCAGGGAGTTGGTTGCTAGATCCTTCTGGTGGCCATCTCTGTCACGGGATGTGCGTGCTTTTGTGCAGTCCTGTGGAATTTGTGCTAGGGCTAAGCCCTGCTGTTCACGTGCCAGTGGGTTGCTTTTGCCCTTGCCGGTCCCGAAGAGGCCTTGGACACATATTTCGATGGATTTCATTTCTGACCTTCCCGTTTCTCAAAAAATGTCGGTCATTTGGGTGGTCTGTGATCGCTTTTCTAAAATGGTCCATCTGGTGCCCTTGGTTAAATTGCCTTCCTCCTCTGATTTGGTGCCTTTGTTCTTCCAGCATGTGGTTCGTTTACATGGCATTCCTGAGAATATTGTTTCTGACAGAGGTTCCCAGTTTGTCTCGAGGTTCTGGCGAGCCTTTTGTGGTAGGATGGGCATTGACCTATCTTTCTCCTCGGCCTTCCATCCTCAGACTAATGGCCAGACCGAACGAACCAATCAGACCTTGGAAACATATCTGAGATGTTTTGTTTCCGCTGACCAGGATGATTGGGTGTCATTTTTGCCGTTGGCTGAGTTCGCCCTTAATAATCGGGCCAGCTCGGCTACCTTGGTCTCTCCATTTTTCTGCAATTCTGGGTTCCATCCTCGTTTCTCTTCAGGACAGGTTGAGTCTTCGGACTGTCCTGGTGTGGATTCTGTGGTGGACAGGTTGCAGCAGATCTGGACTCAGGTGGTGGACAATTTGACCTTGTCCCAGGAGAAGGCTCAGCTTTTCGCTAATCGCAGACGCCGTGTGGGACCCCGACTTCGTGTTGGGGATCTGGTTTGGTTATCTTCTCGTCATATTCCTATGAAGGTTTCCTCTCCTAAATTTAAACCTCGTTTTATTGGTCCGTATAGGATTTCTGAGATTCTCAATCCGGTGTCTTTTCGTCTGACCCTCCCAGACTCCTTTTCCATACATAATGTATTCCATAGGTCGTTGTTGAGGAGATACGTGGCACCTATGGTTCCATCTGTGGAGCCTCCTGCCCCTGTTTTGGTGGAGGGGGAATTGGAGTATATTGTTGAGAAGATTTTGGATTCTCGTGTCTCTAGACGGAAACTCCAGTATCTGGTCAAATGGAAGGGTTATGCTCAGGAAGATAATTCCTGGGTTTTTGCCTCTGATGTCCATGCCCCAGATCTTGTTCGTGCCTTTCATGTGGCTCATCCTGGTCGGCCTGGGGGTTCTGGTGAGGGTTCGGTGACCCCTCCTCAAGGGGGGGGTACTGTTGTGAATTCTGTGGCTGAGTTCACTTCTGTGGTCACAAGTGGTATTGCAGTCTCTGGGCTTCCTCCCTCAGGTGTTTTGGTGAGCTCGTTGGCTGCCTTGCTATTTAGCTCCACCTGAGTCTGTCTTCCTTGCTCCTTGTCAATGTTCCAGTGTTGGATCTGAGCTACTGCATCTTTCCTTGGGCCTGCTGCTCTGCTAGATAAGTGCTTCTAGTTTGTTTTCTGTTTTTTCTGTCCAGCTTGCTATTAACTTTTGCTGGAAGCTCTGAGAAGCAAAGGGGTGCACCGCCTTGCTGTTAGTTCGGCACGGTGGGTCTTTTTGCCCCTTTGCGTGGTTTTCGTTTTAGGGTTTTTTGTAGACTGCATAGTTCTCTTTGCTATCCTCGCTCTGTCTAGAATATCGGGCCTCACTTTGCTGAATCTATTTCATTCCTACGTTTGTCTTTTCATCTTGCTAACAGTCATTATATGTGGGGGGCTGCCTATTCCTTTGGGGTATTTCTCTGAGGTAAGTCAGGCTTGTATTTCTATCTTCAGGCTAGTCAGCTCCTCAGGCAGTGCCGAGTTGCATAGGTAGTTATAGGCGCAATCCACTGCTGCTTATAGTTGTGTGAGGATAGATCAGGTACTGCAGTCTACAGAGATTCCACGTCTCAGAGCTTGTCCTATTGTTTTTGGTTATTGCCAGATCTCTGTATGTGCGCTGATTACTGCACGCTGTGTTGCCTGATTGCCAGCCACAACAATGTCCCCAGGGCTTCCCAGTAAGGTAGAGGGTGATGTAGTGGGGTGCAGGCAATAACGAGGACACAAGGTTGCAGTCTCTTTACCTCTTTACTGAAGACTTCAGGATCCTCAATCCAGAGTACGTTTAACAGGGCTATCAGAGACCGGCCGGTCCGATGGGCACATCCAGAGTTTCCTTCGCAGATTGAAATCGTTGCCTACCACTAGCGCCTGTGTGTTGTAGTCCTACCCTGCTGAGCATTCGGAATAGTCCTCACAACTGCTGTTCTCGTTCGTTCGTTCTCTACAGCTCTCTCTGTCTCTCGTTAGTTCCAGATGTTACTAGTTTCTCGTCCCCCAGTATGTTTTGGCTAGGACGCACCCGTATGACGGGAAGGCTTGGAGGTCTTCCGGGACCCTAGAAACGCCCCTCTCCCAATGTTGCCCCCTATGTCTTCTTAGGAAATTTAAGGTAGACAGCCAACCTATAATTGACTGTCCAGCAGAGTTTGAAGTAGTGCCTGAAGTCAGTTACTCCTGCGGTGTTCCGGCCACCGACTACGCGCCTCAGTAAGATGTTGCCTCTGTCTCTCGGCATGACTCCTACTGGCTCTCCTTTGTGCTTGATCTCGTTTACACTGTTCCACAATATCCTTCCCTTCTTGTCTCTCTCTTAGGATGCTGCCGCAAGTGGTGCAGGTGCGGCTCCGTAACGTTCTGTTCTGTTCGCTAGGCACCTGCCTGGTTCCCACGCCTGACAGGGACCCCCCTGTGCCTTCTCCCTGCAACACCCCCTGCCATGGGATGTTGCCTGGATCCAACCCAGTCAGCTTCTCACTAACTTCCTCCCCAACCTCTAGTTTTACCAATGTGAGGAGTGTCCCAATAAATAAAGCCTTTTGCTCCCCCTAGTGGCCGGAGTGTGAAGTGTAATGTGTTCTGGTGATACCTGGTCAGGAGAACTCCTTAGTGCCATCAGACGTACCGCTATTCCCCTTAGTGGCAGAGTGCCATACTGCAACGACCAGGTGTCTGGGGTGCTGCATTTGTTCAATAGGGGAAGTATATAAAGTGAAGAGGAGGGGACCTAGGACTGATTCTTGAGGAATGTTAACAGTAAGGGGAAGATGAGAGGAGGATACAGTGAAGGAGCGGTCAGAGAGATAGGAGGAGAACGAGGAGAGAACGGTGTCCTTGAGGCCAAAGGAGCAGAGCTTAGTGAGGAGGAGCTGAGCGGTTCCACCATTACTCCAAAGCAACATGCCCGCTGCCTTGGGGTCATCCTTGATTCTGACCTTTCATTCACCCCCCACATCCGATCACTGGCTCGCTCTTCTTACCTGCATCTCAAAAACATTTCTAGAATTCGCCCTTTTCTTACTTTCGACTCTGCAAAAACTCTTACTGTTTCACTTATTCATTCTCGTCTGGACTATTGTAACTCTCTACTAATCGGCCTCCCTCTTACCAAACTTTCCCCTCTCCAATCTGTCCTGAATGCTGCTGCCAGGATCATATTCCTCACCAACCGCTACACCGATGCCTCTACCTTGTGCCAGTCATTACACTGGCTACCCATCCACTCCAGAATCCAGTATAAAACTACTACCCTCATCCACAAAGCACTCCATGGCTCAGCACCACCCTACATCTCCTCCCTGGTCTCAGTCTACCACCCTACCTGTGCCCTCCGCTCCGATAATGACCTCAGGTTAGCATCCTCAATAATCAGAACCTCCCACTCCCGTCTCCAAGACTTTACATGTGCTGCGCCGATTCTTTGGAATGCACTACCTAGGTTAATACGATTAATCCCCAATCCCCACAGTTTTAAGCGTACCCTAAAAACTCATTTGTTCAGACTGGCCTACCGCCTCAATGCATTAACCTAACGATCCCTGTGTGGCCTATTTAAAAAAAAACAAAAAAACAATCAGGTTCCTCGCATCATGTTCTCATTCACTTTATGCAGTTAATAGCCCTCTGTGTCTGTACTGCGACATACTTAGGCAGTTAACTGGTTCATGCAGCTTTACATGAACACCCGAGCCTTACACTATGGCCGGTCCGAATAACTAAAGCAATTGTTATCATCCACTTCTCGTGTCTCCCCTTTTCCTCATAGTTTGTAAGCTTGCGAGCAGGGCCCTCACTCCTCTTGGTATCTGTTTTGAACTGTATTTCTGTTATGCTGTAATGTCTATTGTCTGTACAAGTCCCCTCTATAATTTGTAAAGCGCTGCGGAATATGTTGGCGCTATATAAATAAAAATTATTATTATTATTTATTATAGCTGATGATCCACAGTGTCAAATGCTGCAGAGAGATCTAGGAGAATTAGCATGGAGTAGTGGCCATTAGATTTAGCTGTTAGTAGATCATTAGAGACTTTAGTGAGGGCAGTTTCAGTAGAGTGTAAAGAGCGAAAACCGAACTGAAGAGGGTCGAGAAGAGTTATCTGAGAGATAGCAGATAAGATGAGAGTGGACCAGGACTGTAAAGAAGAAGGGAAGATTAGAGACAGGTCTATAGTTATCATCACTGATTTGGTCGAGGGATAGCTTTTAAAGTAATGGATGTATAATGGCATGCTTAAATGAGGAGGGAAAGACACCAGAAGAGAGAGAGAGGGGTTGAATATTTTTGTTAGGTGAGTAGTGACAGCAGGAGAAGATATGACGGAATAGGGTCACTGGCGCAAGTAGTATGGCGAGAACATGCAATAAGCCTGATCACTTCTTCTGTGACTGGTTCAAAATCAGAGAGTGAACTAGAAGGAAGGAAATGGCCAGATTGTCAGCACGGAGATCCGTGGTTGGGGCCTGCACTCTTGGGTTGAGCAGGGAATGAAAAGTGTCAAAGAGACATTTAGGGTTTTTGAATAGCGAGGTGATGAGGGTGTTGAAATAATTTTGTTTGGAGAAGTGAAAGGCTGTGTTGTATATTTTAAGCATAAAATTATAACGGATGAAATCTTTGGGTAGATTGGATTTTCTCCACAGGCGTTCGGCACCCCTGGAGGACCACTGCAGGAAATGTGTTTGCAGTGTGTGCCAGGGTTGTCATTGTCTGTGCCGAGTTGTTCTATGTATAGGAGGTGCAGCTTCATCCAGGGCACTATGCAGTGTTTCATTATAATGTTTCAGTGCAGAATCAGGACATGAGAGGTAGGAGTAGGTTTCTGGGTGTTAATGGCCTATATATTTCTATAAGTATGGAAAGTGGGGGTGAACAGAGCGTGATGGCAGTTCTTGATAGAGTTGAGGTCAGAGAGCGGGAGAGGGGAGTTTGTAAAATCATCCACTGATCAAAGCCCGGAGAAGACCAAATTGAGGGAGTTTCCATCTTCATGCGTAGGAGAGTTAGTAAACTGTGAAAGGCCAAAAGAGGAGGTTAGAGATAAATGGTGAGTAGCAGATGGGGAGAGGGGAAAGCAATGGGGATGTTGAAGTCTCCCAGGATGAGGTTGGGGATGTCACAGGAGTGAAAATGTGGAGGCGGGTGGCAAAGTGATCCAGGAACTGATGAGAGGGGCCCAGATGATGATACACCACCGCCACTCGCATGGAGAAGGAGATGTAGAGTCTGACAGCATGGACCTCAAAAGAAGGGAAGACAAGTGAGGGCACTTGAGGGATAACCTGAAAGGTACATTTTGGTGATAGAAGCAGACCAACGCCTCCACCTTAAGACTAACATTGCTAATCTCTGGACTGAAAGAGCTCCTCCATGGGTATTCTACTGCAGTCGGTGGTTTCAGCCTTTCTTCCTGGAATGGAAGACAGGAGGAAAATTGAAGAGGCTTTGAGTAACACATGGACATCTTATGGCTTACAAAATCTCGGTTCTGAAGGTAATCCACCAGTGGGGTCTGCGGTCGTGGGAGATCAGGATCATAGTAACATAGTAACATAGTTAGTAAGGCCGAAAAAAGACATTTGTCCATCCAGTTCAGCCTATATTCCATCATAATAAATCCCCAGATCTACGTCCATCTACAGAACCTAATAATTGTATGATACAATATTGTTCTGCTCCAGGAAGACATCCAGGCCTCTCTTGAACCCCTCGACTGAGTTCGCCATCACCACCTCCTCAGGCAAGCAATTCCAGATTCTCACTGCCCTAACAGTAAAGAATCCTCTTCTATGTTGGTGGAAAAACCTTCTCTCCTCCAGACGCAAAGAATGCCCCCTTGTGCCCGTCACCTTCCTTGGTATAAACAGATCCTCAGCGAGATCATGTAGAAGAAATTCCATGATAACAGTTTCTTTTTACTTATTTTCAGAATACTCTGGTGCTAAAATTTGCCCAAGTCGGAATCTGGAGGTTGGGCTAAGGTTACTAAATTTGACACTGATCCCCTCAAAGTTTTGGGACTTGGCTTGGTGCTGCTAACATGGGAAACTGTATGTAAGGGACAGCCTGAAATAAAGGCACTCTGAGGCCGAGAGTTGTCCCCCTGAAAAGTGTGACAACATGCTGGAAAGCATGGATCTTTTCCTCCTTTAGTGTCCCTTTAATATGGAGGTCTACAACTGTGTGGACACTTCCATAGACTGAAGGACACAAGAGAAAAAGTAAAGGTCATACAAATGGGGATCACCACAACAAGGATTCAGCTAGGATATATACAATTTTTATTAGTACACTACAGTACACATGAAAACAGGTAATAAAGTGAACACACACTTAAAAACAAATTAAAAAGACAACATTCTTGTCCCTTGTAACTTCAGCCCGAAATAGGGCTAACGCCTGTGCCATAGACCAAAACCTAATGAGGCAATACCTATGTGGACATCACCACAAAAATACACACAGTTCAATAGAACAAGCTGGTTATATGCATAACAGAAGACAGAGTAAAGGGCAACTTTACCAGAGTATCACATAATACAATGAAAACAAAATAACTAATACAGCCGTAAAGGGCTGCCCCTAAATGAAAACAAGTCCCTGTCTGGCATAGCATAAGAGCAATAATGCTAACTTGCATCACCACAAGGGGTAAAATGCAAGTGAAAATATCACGGAGCCCTGAACCCAGCCCTGCAAATACAATACCATGGGCTATAATGCTAACTTGCATCACCACAAGGGGTTAAATGCAAGTGAAAATATCACGGAGCCCTGAACCCAGCCCAGCAAATACAATACCATGGGCTAGAAGTGTGTAACTGGTCAAAAAATGGCGCAGGTGAAGCGGAGACCCAACGTGTGTCGCCCCACTCAGGAGGCTTCGTCAGGGGTCACTTCCATAGACTGGCAAGCCTTTACTTTGCGGAGTGGGCTTATGGGGTAGTCGGATCACTGGGTGGCCAAAATAAGGGCATGTTATTTTAGTTAGCTTAATAACGAGGCATTACATTTGGAATGCATAGTGCTTAGTTTCAAAGCAGCGAAAAGTCCTTCCTTGGGATGAGGTGGTTAGGGTCATCATCACCAGTCCGGGCTTGATGGTCACCAGCTATTCTTTTGTCTGCTGTTTGATCCCCATCCACAGCTCCTGTGCATTGTGACATTTGTCCCCCAAACATATGAGTTTAAGAACAGCATTCTGTCTTTTCCCCCTGGCTGTGCTTAATTTGGTAGTGCAGGAGTCTTACTGTGATAGGACAAGGAGATTGGCGATGAAGCAGAGTAGGAGGAAGAGGCAAGCTGGACAGAGAAATATCCAGCAATCTTCGGTGGTGGTGGTAGGTATGGGCTAGAACACCTTCCGCCTCTATCCCAGCCATCACTATATTTAACCAGTGGATAATTAGGGATATGTAACGTCCCTGGCTATGCTTACTGGTTCATGTATCATTGGTTATGTGGACCTTGCCATTGATGGCATTCTGCAGTTCACACCTGATATGATCCATAACATGTGTGTGCAGGGTAGGGATTGAAGGCTTGGAAAAGTAATGGTGGAAGGGAACAATGTATTGTGGGAAAGCCACAGCCATCAGTCTTTTGAAACTAGCCATCTCCACCAGCCAGAATGGCAGCATTTAAAAGACCAGTATTTTGAAATGCTGTCATTCAGTACAATCGCTCATGGGTGGGAAGGGAAGTATCTCCTCATTCTCTCAAGGGTTTGAGGGGATGGAGAGTTGAACACTTGATGTGGAGATGCTTGGTGACACTGGTGGTGATGTCACATCCTCTCTGTGTAGCGAGGCAGGTGGCCCTGTTGATCATAATGGGAGAAAGATGCAGAAGAGGGAGCAGGAGGAGGCTCAGATCCGTCATGCTTTTTACGGTGTGAACTCCACTGCATGTTGTGCTTGATATTTGGATTCCTCATCATGCAGGTAGTGCTCAAATTCAGAAGATTTATGCCTTGCTTCAGGCTCTGACTGCACAGTGTGCAAACCACCCATTGCTTGTCATCAGCACATTGCCTAAAGATATGCCACTTCAGGTAGCTCTTTTGAGCTGGCTTTGGTGTGCTCACATCAGTGACACAGTGAGCAGTATTAGCCAATGTACTGGCTTAGGCCTGCCTGCTGTGCCTTTGCACCCTGCTTCCTCTTTTGCTGTGCTGCTGAGGCAGCGTGACCCTTCCTCTTCCTCCAAACTGCGCACCATCACTAGGATGGCCTTCACTTTATGTGGGGCCTAGGATCTCATCATCCCCCTCATCATCTTCAGCCCACTCCTCACCCCTACCCTCCTTGCCGGTCTGCACACTGCAGAAAGACTCTGCAGTTGGCAACTTTGTTTCATCATCCTCTGAGATGTGCTGCGGTTGTCCCCTTACCATGTGCACTAGCTTTCCCATGTACTAATCCTTCAACCTAACAAGTGGCTGGGAATCATTGCACTCAATATCTTCCACTTTTGGTGCAAGACCAGATGGATGGGCCACAGAACACTAGACAGCAAACTCATCAGAAAGCAGAAGAGACTCTTGCATTACTTGAGACTCAGACTACTTGATTGATTTGCATGAGGGTGAGGTGGAAGCTGGATGACCATGGTCCTCAGGAGCCAAATCTGCATTTTCTTCGTTGGACTGGGTAGAAAATAATGTGTTTGGAACTCGAGGCAATATCAGCCTTCAAATCTAACACCACCGCTACATGTTCTGGCCTCACCATTCATGTAGCAGTACTTGTCCCTACAAAATGAAGAAGAACGTCTTGTCATCTGCGTGTGTAATGCCCCTGTGGGTCCAGTCACCACAGAGGTACTGCACCTCATCAAGAGGTGTGGTATTCCACTCTCGGGTAAGGAGGGGGCACTACCCAAGACACACTATTTCAGTCGGGGCACCTGGGCGTACCCATAGGGAGGAAGGTCTCATCCCAGGCTGGATAGGAGTGGGTGGAGTAGGTAATAAAAAGGGGAGGAGCTTATAAGTTGGGAGGACAGTGTGCTAGAGAAGTTGGTCCTAGGAAACCAAAGGGAGAGGAGTAAAGAACAAAGCTGAGGAGAGAAGTGTGAGGGAGAGACAGAAGGAAGCTCCAGGGAAGACAGAAGGGGTCTTAGTGGCATGGGAAGTGCAAAAGCCACCTGTGGGGCCCGCAGCCTGCACCTTGCTGTGTCCTTTTGAGTTATTCCTGCATCACCTGCCCGGCATAACCACAACCGCCATCTTAACACTTAACCCTACAACTGCCCTGGGGCTAGCTCTACCCATGAAGAGCTTCACCATTGCCCCAGAGGATCTGACTGCAGCGTCGGCTATTATAGCCGAACACCACGGGTGGCATCACGAACATTTTTCCCATAACCTTTATACCACAACACTACAATTTCTTTAGGGATGCCCAGGGCCATGGACCGGGTCACCGCTGCCATGACAACCCCTTTAAGAACTGTGCTGACCCAGTACCGAGTACCCCACGTCCCTATGGGGTGCTCCACATGCACGAGAGAAAGGTATTTAATTTGGGGATGTAGCATGTACAGAATGACCACATCCTTTCACGTGCAGCAGGCAGCTACACCACCACCAGCTAAACTAGCATCACCACGGCCACATCCACATCCAGTATTTGATGCTCTCCTCATTTTTGACAGTTATTTTAGGCACACTATTTGCACAGAGATCAGAGATGGTGGCAGAGTTTCTGTTTTTTCTATGACCCACAACCATTTCAGATGCAGCCAGTGTTAGTGTTTAGTAACAATACTCACAAAGAGACTGTTGAATAGTAAAATTAATTTTTTAGGGCCGTCCACAACTTGTACAGACACAGTGGTAGAGTAAAATTAGTTTATTAAGCACAGCCACAACTCATACAGACACAGCAGTACAGTAAAATTAATTTTTAGGCCTATGCAAAACTTGCACAGGCACAGCAGCAGAGTAAAAATATTTTTTAGGAACACAAATGGCAGAGACACAGCAGCAGAGTAGAATTATTTTTTAGGCACACTACTCGCAAACAGTTTTCTACAGAGTACACAGAGGCTTTTTGGAACAGTACTTCCACAGGCAGGGGTGCAGAGTAAATACAGAAGGTAAAAAGGCACAATACTCCCACAGGCGAGGTTGCCGAGTACACACAGTGGCTTTTTGGCACAGTACTCCAACAGCAAGCCTTAAAGGCACAGTATTTCTACAGGTAGGGGTGCAGAGTGTACACAGAGGCTTAAAGGCACTCTACTCCCACAGAGATGGGTGCAGAGCATACACAGAGGCTTTTTGGCACACTACCCCCACAGATATGAGTGCAGAGTACACACACAGAGACTTTTGGAAAAGAAACAAAACCTTATACTTTCCCTTACTATAGCTGCATTCTTTCCATACACTAAGCATCTGAACCCAAACAGTAAACCGAACATCAGTTAAATAGACCATGTTTGGGTTCAGAAATGGGCACTAAGTGTCCGGAAAGAACCCCAAACTTTAAAGTTCAGGTTCGCTCATCCCTACTCACAACATCACGTAGCAACCAGTTCCACTCATTGATCCACCTCACTGTCAAAAAGTTTTTTTCAAATATCTAATCTGTATCTTCTCCCTTTCAGTTTTGTTCCTTTGCTTCTCGTTTTTCTATGTGCAAATTAAAAAAATTGCTACACCAGCGATGGGCAATTATTTTTCCCGAGGGGCCACATGAGAGACCATGACTGTTGTGGAGGGCCAAACCAATAGGCTGAAATTAATTCTGGTAAATATTAAGATCAATATATTATATTTAATATATTATTGATAATTATATTAATTTGATCACTTACTATTGAGCAGAATTAAGTATGCGGACATCCTTCTATATATCGTTTGAATTTGACTACAGCCTCTTCTGCATATCGTATGAGCCCCCCAACAACCCCTTATTTGCGGCATGAGCCCCACACAGCCTCCTACATATGCGGCATGAGCCCCACACAGCCTCCCCATGTACAGAATGAGCCCCACACAGCCTCCCCCATATACAGCATGAGTCTCACGCAGCCTCCTTCCGATTCTGCATGAGCCCTACATAACCTCCCCCTTATGAAGCATGAGCCCCACACAGCCTCCTCCATATGCAGTATGAGCCCCATACAGCTAATTCATATGCAGTATGAACCCCACACAGCCTCTTCCATATGTGGCATGAGCCCACACAGCCTCCCAGACATGCAGCATGAGCCCCGTACAGCTTATTCATATGCAGCATGATCCCCACGCAGCCTCTTCATACGCATCATGAGCTCCACACAGCCTCCACATATGCATAATGAGCCCCACAAAGCCTGCCTCATATGCAGCATGAGCCCCATATAGCCTCCCCCATGTGCTACATGAGCCCCACACAGTCTTCTCCATATGCAACATGAGCCCCACACAGCCTCTCCCATAAGCAGCATGATCCCCACACAGCTTCCTCATATGTAGCATGAGCCCCACACAGCCTCCCTTAGATGCAGCATGAGCCCCACACAACTTCCCACATATGCATATGGCAGCCCAGTGGCTCAGTGGTTAGCAGTGGGGTCCTTTGTTCAAATCTCACCAAGGACAAAATCTGCAAGGTTTTTGTATGTTCTCCCCATGTTTTCGTGGTTTCCATCGGGTTCTCCGATTTCCTCCCACATTCCAAAGACAAACTAGGGAATTTAGATTGTGAGCCCTATGGGGACAGTGATGATGATGTATGTAAAGAGCTGTGGAATAAATATGCAGCATGAGCCTCACCCAGCCTCACCATATGCAGCATGAACCCCACACAACCTCCCCATATGCAGCATGAACTCCACATAGCCTCCCCATATGCAGGATAAGCCTCACACAGCCTCCCCACATGCAGCATGGGTCCCACACAGCCTCCCCCATATGTGGCATGAGCCCCACACAGCTTGCCTCATATGCAGCATGAGACCCACCCAGCCTCTTCCATATGCAGCATGAGCCCCACACAGCCTCCACATATGCAGCATGAGCCCCACACAGCCTCCACTTATGCAGCATGAGCCCCACATAGCCTCCACTTATGCAGCATGAGCCCCACACAGCCTCCACATATGCAGCGTGATCCCCACACAGCCTCCACATATGCAGCATGAGCCCCACATAGCCTCCACTTATGCAGCATGAGCCCCACACAGCCTCCACATATGCAGCGTGATCCCCACACAGCCTCCACATATGCAGCATGATCCCCACACAGACTCCACATATGCAGCATGAGCCCCACACAGCCTCCACATATGCAGCATGAGTCCCACACAGTGTCCCCCATATGGAGTATGAACCCCAAAAGCCACCCCATATGCAGCTTGAGCCCCACACAGCCTCCGTATATGCAGCATGAGCCCCACATAGCCTCCCCCATATGAAGCATGAGCCTCACATAGCTTCCCCCATATGAAGCATGAGCCCCGCATAGCCTCCCCCTTATGCAACATGAGACACACAGAGCCTTCCCATATGCAGCATAAACCCCACAGAGCCTCCACATATACAGCATGAGCTCCAACCAGTATCCCCCATATGCAGCATGAGCCCCTCACAGCCTACCCCATATGCAGCATGAGCCCTGCACAGCATTCTCACATGCAGCATGAGCCCCAAAAAGCCTCCACATATGCAACCTGAGCCCCACATAGCCTCCCCATATGTAGCATGAACCCTACACAGTCTCCTCGTGTGCAGCATGAGCCCCATACAGCCTCCCTACATACTGCGTGAGCCTCTCACAGCTTCTCCATTTCCAACATGAGACCACGTAGCCTCCCCATATCCTGGATGAAATCCATATATCCTTCCCATGTCCTGGATGAGGCCGCTATAGCCTCTCCATGCCAACCCAAGCATTCCATACACATGAAAAAAATGTGTGCTGACTCTCCACAGTACACAGCTGACACGATGAAACTACATCGTGTCAGCTGTTTCACATGCTGATTGGTGGAGGAAGTAGCCAGAGACCCCTCTTTCACCAATGATGCCAGCACAGATGGAGACGGAGAGCAGGCGGCTAGTGGGCCTATGTTTTCCAGCTCCTCGACTGTCTCAGTCCGCGGGATGGACTGACATAGCCAAAGGGTCGGATGCGGCTCATGGGCAGCAATTTGCTCAGGTCTGTAACATCTCATTTATTAAGTCTCCTCTTAGCCTTCTATTTTACAAGCTGAAAATTCCCAGAACCTTTATCCATTCTTCATAGGACATACAGTAGTTTGCAGTCCGCTCACCATACTGGTAGCTTTTTCCCTGAACTTGATTCAGTTTTTCAATGTCTTTTTTAAAATGTGGGGCCCAGAACTGGACACACTATTCCAGATGAGATCTGACCAGGGAGAAGCAGAGGGGGACAATCACTTATTGATTTAATACTTCATAGCAACATATAAACTTGCACCAAGACAGTCCTGTGAGCCCCCCCCCCCTTGGTACAACTGATAAAAATTAGAGCTAAATATAAAAATCCGCATCTCCGCTTCCATATGGAGATTAAATAAATAAATTAATTAATTAATTAATTAAAACATGTCATACTCAAGGCAGCAAATTGATAAACGTATAACTGAAGAGAAAACCACTGGTCACTTTGTGTTTGCGCAAGTACAAATGGCTGCTGCAGATCCACAGAGCACTGTCCATTGATTGATAAATAGAGATAGGGATCCTTATTGCACTGCCGGAGGCAGCAAGGATTCCTTGTTGTATATTACAAAAGTATCCATGAGGCAAAAAAAATTATTTCAGTTTTTATTGGTCAACTTGTTTCGAAGTACTTAGACTTCTTCATCAGGACAATCTACATTGTGGATATTTTTATCATATACGGTACACTGAGAAATCCTTTGGTGCGGCGCAGTAAAGATTCTCATCTCCATTTATATATGAGAAAAAACTGGACACTTTGATCTGGTGACAGATCCTCTGTAAGCAGCTTACATAGCTATACCCCTCCTCACATGTAAAGCGCCATGGAATAAATGGCTCTATAACAATAAATAATAATAATAATATATATAAATTCAGCTTATCTATAAAGTAAACTGTATAGGTGAGAGTGTTTAAAAGAATTTCCAGGCCTCTATTATTGATAACTTATTTTTAGCACAGGTCTTCAATGAAGATCAGTGAGGTTTTGACAACCAAGATCCCAACGATCAGCTATTTTCAGCTCTTGTGGTCAATAATAAGAGTAAGTACAACACCTTTAAGGCAAAAGACTCACTGAAAGTTTTCTCTCCAAACTGTGTGCTCTGAACGGAAAACATAGTCAACAGTTCCATTTGCTTACCTACAGCTAGTCAAGTGCCATTCATAAACATTTACATCTTAAAAGGAATGATTCTCATCATGTATTTTCCTCCTGAATGCTTCCTTAACAAGCTCTGTTATACCAATCTTTGAGCCAGGGTATTTATGTTAATAAACCATTAAGCCAGCTTTGATATCCAATATCTTACAACGATCTACTGTGCTATCTCTCTATAAATTGTACATCTTTAAGTCAAAACAAAATTGAAGCATTTGAGAGTTAATTGGGGGATTACTGTCGAATGAGACTTTCAAAGCTGAATTATTAGCTCAAAATTCTCAAAATAAAAATAACAATAATGTAATATATTGTTAGGAGTCGAGTTTACTCTGCTGCACAGGGGAAATCTTGATCTGTGTCTGCTGCGGTCTCCCATTCTGCATCGGCCATGGTGGAGCCTGCTCAGCAGAGACATCGCTCCCAGCATCTTGCTGAGACTGATTCTGTGCAAAGGGTTACTACTGCCTCTCCAGGCTCTGCTATTGTACCCTGCACTGATCTGCAGTGAGCAGGCTTTTCTGGGACTAAGTCCTGCATTGCTCACACTGAGCATGCCCAGGGTAAGATCTCTCAGTGGAGATCTAGGGTCACATGCTCAGGTACTGCAGCAACTTCCATTGGTCCTTCTTGGAAGGTCTTGTAGGTGCTAGGACTAAGTCCTGCTTTGCACTCTGAGCATGCCCAGGGCAAGATCTCTCAGTGGAGATCTAGGGTCACATGCTCAGGTACTGCTGCAACTCCACTGGTCATTCTTTGTAAGGTCCTGAACGTGCTGCAGCACGGCCATGCGCTAGTATGCATTTGTAAATGTGTGTGTTGTCGAGCGCATGAGGTCTATATGAACTCAAATCCTGTGTCTTGGGATTGAGTTCTGAGACTCCTTGCTTGCGCTCTTGGTTTGATACTCCGGCCCTGTGACGCAACAGGGTTCACTTCCTTCACACAGGGTGAAATTAACCCGTGTGTGTATTTACATTGTACCGCCATATAGTGCCGCCATTTACTTAGCAGCAGGTTCTTTCCAATCTTACTTAATAAATATATTCAACAGAAAAAAAGGGAGTTCTATACGAAGGTATATATAAAAGATCAATATTTTATTTCAGAATATCTTAAAAAGTCAAAAAAATACAAGACATGTGAAGGAAAGGGAGACCCTAGTACAAAAACATCCAAGTCACAAGCACAAGAATGTATATATCACCATGGTATGTATAGACATCCATATTTGCACACAGTGGTAAAATATATCACTAGCTCCTATATGGACAAGTGTCCTCCATGCAAAAAGTCAGCAGGGAAACCAGTATATAGTGCATATCAGATGCCAGATTTCTTACCCATGGTGAAAGCCCAGAGTCACCAGCACTGTTCACCTCACCTTGGGTAAGAAATCTGGCATCTGATATGCACTATATACTGGTTTCCCTGTTGACTTTTTGCATGGAGGACACTTGTCCATATAGGAGCTAGTGATATATTTTACCACTGTGTGCAAATATGGATGTCTATACATACCATGGTGATATATACATTCTTGTGCTTGTGACTTGGATGTTTTTGTACTAGGGTCTCCCTTTCCTTCACATGTCTTGTATTTTTTTGACTTTTTAAGATATTCTGAAATAAAATATTGATCTTTTATATATACCTTCGTATAGAACTCCCTTTTTTTCTGTTGGATTTATGATTATTTGGAGTATACGTTATTGTCCTGGTACATACATGGGTATAGACAAACATCTTCTTCCAACTGCACACCATGTGTGTGTGACCCATGTTATTTCTGTGGGTGTGTTCTCATTATTAATAAATATATTCGGTGCCTTCCACCAACCCTAACATTATACTAGCTCCAGGATCTGGCTAAGTAATGGCGGATGAACAGTGATTGCAGGGGTACATCCAGCTGCTGGAGGGCCGGTTGGCGTCTCTTGAGTGTGCAACCTCGGTGGTGGATGTTACCGCAATTGCTGTTCAGGCTGCTAGCGTGGCTGCAGCAGCTTTACCCACTGCCACTCCT
The DNA here is from genome assembly GCF_032444005.1 of Ranitomeya imitator. Taxonomy (NCBI): domain Eukaryota; kingdom Metazoa; phylum Chordata; class Amphibia; order Anura; family Dendrobatidae; genus Ranitomeya; species Ranitomeya imitator. The sequence continues at coordinate 515,808,072 of NC_091282.1, read as the reverse complement.
GTTCCGACTCTATCTCACCTCCCTTTGCCTGAGAAATACTCTGGGGACAGTAAGTCCTGTAGGGGTTTCGTGAGCCAGTGTGGTATACACTTCGAGCTTCTGGTTGCACGTTTTCCCACAGAGCTGGCAAAGGTGGGATTCATAATATCTCTCGTCGGACAGCGCGTTGGAGTGGGCTTTGCCGCTGTGGGAGCGCAACGATCATGTGGTGCGGAGTGTTACTCGGTTTCTGGACACTCTGAAACAGGTCTTTGTAGGACCTCAAGTCACCCATGATACAGCGCTCCAATTGCTGGCTTTGACTCAGGGTTCAACCATGGTCAGCCATTTTGCTGTTCACTTCCGGACATTAGCGTCTGAGTTGGAATGGCCAGACAAGACCCTCATTCCCGTATTTTGGAGGGGTCTGGCTGACCATGTGAAGGACGCTTTGTCTACTAGGGAGATTCCAGCCACACTGGAGGAGCTCATAGCTGTATCAACTCGCATAGACCTTCATTTTCACGAGCGAAGGTTGGAGCGAGCCCAGTGTAGGCAGAGGTTTCGGCTGGCTCCCACCTTCGCCAAACCTTTGGAATCTCCAGTCCAGACGTCCGAATCACATAAGGTTTGTCATGCTTGCCGGCAGTCAGGACATCTTGCCTCCAAGTGTCCTCAGCCATCGGGGAAACGACAGCGTCTAGTGGCATTAGGAGAAGGTACACTAGACACGGCGACGTTTGCCTCAAAGTTGTCCTTCAAGGGGACAATTACCATAGGCCCATCCACTCTTATGGTAGAGCTATGCGTGGATTCAGGGGCGGAGAGTAATTTTATGTCATCCGCTTTCACCCAGCGTCACGCAATACCCCTGCTGATGCTCACCAAACCAGTAACCGTTCGAGTGGTAAATGGGTCGACACTACCCTCACAGATTACCCACCAAACCATTTCTATCACGCTTTCTGTGTCTCCATCACATCAGGAGATTATCTCCCTATTAGTCATTCCTGAGGGAATTGATGAGGTCCTGTTGGGGGTACCATGGCTATGCTATCATTCTCCTCATATAGAGTGGTCCTCAGGGAGAATTTTGGGATGGAGTAAATCCTGCGAGGGTAGATGTCAGAGGGAGTGCGTTCAGGTTGCTACAACACAGGTACCCGCAGATCTTTCCTCTCTCCCCAAGCACTATTGGCCCTATGCAGACGTGTTCTCCAAAAGGGCTGCGGAGACTCTTCCGCCTCACCGCCCCTATGACTGTCCTATTGACCTCTTGCCTGGTGCTGAGCCTCCCCGGGGTCGAGTCTATCCGTTATCTCTCCCGGAGACGGAGGCAATGTCTCAGTACATCCAAGAGAATCTTGCTAGAAGTTTCATTAGGAAGTCAGTGTCACCTGCAGGGGCTGGGTTCTTCTTCGTACAAAAGAAGACTGGAGACTTACGTCCATGCATAGACTACAGGGGTCTTAACGCCATCACCGTTAAGAACAAGTACCCATTACCCCTGATATCTGAGCTTTTTGATAGGCTACGGGGAGCAAGGGTATTTACAAAATTAGATCTGCGGGGTGCCTACAACCTGATTCGCATCCGTGAGGGGGATGAATGGAAGACGGCTTTTAACACCATGAATGGGCACTATGAATATCTGGTGATGCCCTTCGGGCTCTGTAATGCCCCAGCCATTTTCCAAGACTTTGTGAACGACATCTTCTGGGATATGCTCACCACCTCGGTTGTAGTCTATCTGGATGATAATTTCATCTACTCTCCAGATATTGACTCCCATCAGAGAGATGTTCGCAAAGTCTTTGACCTCTTACGGGCAAACTCCCTCTACGCCAAGTTGGAGAAGTGTGTGTTTGAGCAGGAGTTCTTGCCTTTCCTTGGTTATATCATCTCTGCCCAGGGTTTGGCTATGGATCCTGCCAAGCTACAGGCTGTGATGGACTGGCAGGGACCCCATTCTCTTAAAGCGGTGCAGCGCTTTATGGGGTTCATTAATTACTATCGCCAGTTCATTCCACACTTCTCAACTTTGGTGGCTCTCTTTGTTGCCCTCACCAAGAAGGGAGCAAATCCCAAGTTGTGGTCAAAGGAGGTCTCCAAAGCCTTTCTCTCGATTAAGTCACACTACGCTAGCGCTTCCATCCTACATCGCCCCGATGTAGATAAACCATTTATCATGGAGGTGGATGCCTCATCCGTTGGTGCTGGAGCAGTCCTTTCCCAAAATGATGCTCAAGGTCGGAAGCATCCTTGCGTCTTCTTCTCCAAGACCTTCACACCAGCGGAGAGGAATTATTTCATCAGGGACAGGGAGTTGCTAGCCATGAAGTTGGCTTTTTCTGAGTGGAGACACCTCTTGGAGGGAGCTCACTTTTCCTTCCAAGTGTTCACTGACCACAAGAACTTGGTATATATACAGATGGCCCAGCAGCTGAATTCTCGCCAAGCTAGATGGTCCCTGTTCTTCTCCCGGTTCCATTTTACTCTCCATTTTCTCTCTTGGGAAAAGAACATTCATGCCGACGCTCTCTCCCACTCTGTAGTGTCATCTGAGGAGGAGGAGGAGGAGGAGTCTCGGCTTATTGTCCTTTCTGAGAGCCTGAGAACTGTGGCTCCGGTTTCGCTAGAGTCCGTGCGACCAGAGGTTCTCTCTTGGGCTCACTCGTCCAGAGTGGGTGGACATTTTGGGACCAAGAGGACATCTGAGCTTTTGGCGAGGACGTATTGGTGGCCACATATGGCCCGTGACGTCGGGGACTATATTCGGGCGTGTGTCTCCTGTGCCCAGAATCAGTCTCCTCGGCAATGACCTGCTGGGTTACTTTACCCCATGCCGGTGGCAGACAGGCCCTGGGAGATGGTCGGGATGGACTTCGTGGTGGGCTTACCCAAGTCTCGTAGCTGCACCATTATCTGGGTAGTCACCGATCATTTTTCTAAGATGGTGCATTTGGTGCCACTTCCACTGTTACCTTCTGCACGGGCCTTGGCGGCGTTGTTCATAAAACATATTTTCCGCTTACATAGAATGCCTGATAAAATTGTCAGCAACCTGGGTCCCCAGTTTGCGTCTCGGTTTTGGAGAGAGCTCTGCCGTTTACTCAGCACAGAGCTGAATCTCTCCTCTGCATATCATCCCGAGATGAATGGGTTGGTAGAGAGAACCAACCAGACTCTGGTGACATACTTGCGACATTTTGTCTCTGCTAGGCAGGATGACTGGGCATCTTTGCTAACCTGGATGGAATTTGCATTGAACAACGCCGTAGCCGATTCCACTGGTCAGACTCCTTTTCTCTTTAATTACGGCCAGCATCCGCGTGTCCCTGCCCGTGTCATCCACTGATTCTAGGGTGGCAGACTGGGCGGTGTGGACACGTGACATCTGGGACCGCACACAGGATGCCATCCGGGCCTCCAAGGAGAGAATGAGGGTTTCGGCTGATACACACCGGCGTCCCACTTCGACCTTTGCTCCTGGCAACTTAGTGTGGCTCTCCGCCCGTAACATCAGGCTGCGAGTTGAGTCCACTAAGTTTGCGCCTCGCTACATTGGCCCGTTCAAGGTTCTGGAACAGGTCAACCCTGTGGTCTACCGTTTGGCTATTCCTCCACGCCTTGGTATCACCGATACTTTTCACGTTTCCCTCTTAAAGCCCGTTCATTTGTCCCGGTTTTCTGAGACATCTGCCAGGACATCGGGTTCATCCACGGATGAGTTTGAGGTGAATGCTATTGTGGGGTGCAAGGTGGTACGTGGCAAGAATTTTTTTCTGGTGGACTGGAAGGGTCACAGCCCAGAGGATAGAACCTGGGAGCCTGTGGAGCACATTCGGGCTCCGCTGCTCATTGCAGCTTTTGAGCGTAGCGAGGCTCAATGAGGGGTAGGGCCCTAGGGGGGGGTAATGTTAGGAGTCGAGTTTCCTCTGCTGCACAGGTGGAATCTCAATTTGTGTCTGCTGCGGTCTCCCATTCTGCATCAGCCGCAGTGGAGCCTGCTTAGCAGAGACGTCGCTCCCAGCGACTTGCTGAGACTGATACTGTGCAAAGGGTTACTACTGCCTCTCCAGGCTCTGCTATTGTACCCTGCACTGATCTGCAGCGAGCAGGCTTTTCTGGGACTAAGTCCTGCTTTGCACTCTGAGCATGCCCAGGGCAAGAGCTCTTAGTGGAGATCTAGGGTCACATGCTCAGGTACTGCTGCAACTCCACTGGTCCTTCTTTGTAAGATCCTGAACGTGCTGCAGCTTTATAAGCTTCGCATGACCGCACGGCCATGCGCTAGTGTACATTTGTAAATGTGTGTGTGTTGTGAGTGAAAGTCGTTCTTTAAAATCCCCTCCCTATTGTATGACTGCTCGCGGAAGGTGGATGATTGCTATCTAGCGCCCGACTTAGCCATCAGCACGTAACACACAAGACAGCGTCTAATTGCTGTGACCGCCAGTGTGGCACCGTGCGCTTTCACAGCGCTTTCCTGACCCAAGCCTGGGTGGTTAGTGGCGTCCGCCAGTGTGGCATCGCACGCACTCTCGTGCATCTTTAATTTTTATTTCTATCACTCTGACACCCCAGTTGCGGTGTCGAGCGCATGAGGTCTATATGAACTCAAATCCTGTGTCTTGGGATAGAGTTCTGAGACTCCTTGCTTGCGCTCTTGGTGCGGTACTGCAGCCCTGTGACGCAACAGGGTTCGCTTCCTTCACACAGGGTGAAGTTAACCCGTGTAAGTATTCACATTGTACCGCCATATAGTGCCGCCATTTACTTAGCAGTAGGTTCTTTTCTGCACGATGGATCCCGGGTGGCCAACCCTAACATTTATGACATTGAACTGTGTTTTGTGATTTGTAGGCCAATTTATTCATAAAGTGTAGTTCATGAGTAATTAAAGTACAGAAAAACTTTCTCTAAGTCTAAGTCCTCCAAAATGTTGCACATGGTGAATTTAATGGAAGGTTGTAGAACGATTGAATTATTTAGTAGCAACTCAATGTGTGATCTCATTTCTATTAAAATGTCTCAATTTAAAAGAATGCATATCCCTCCAGGATATCAAGATGCAAAGGATGTGTTCAACAAAGTAATACTCGCTAAGGAATCTCAAGCCTGAAACCTGTAAGCAGTGGATTAACTTTTGTACAACTTTCAATGATAAAAAAAAACATTATACTGTATGTGAGTCTTTAATGTTTATTTTGAATGCTGTAGTCTACTTATTGCATGAACTGTAAGGGAAAGTATCAAAATAGGTTTTAGTGTCTTTGGTCTCTTGCACTTTAGTTTTGTACGTGTCTTGTACTTTATTATTTTTAAAAATGTGTGCTTTTTTAAAAAGTTATTTTTTTATTGTGTGTGACTTATATTAGTTGGGCTGAAAAAGAGTTAACAGCCAGAAAATTAAAATGAATATAGTGTGATACAGATAGAGCACTGGCATTTCCTCCATAGTGTAGGAGAGGAGTTGTGGTGACTAGGGATGAGTGACCTTTACTTTTATAGGATCGGGTCAGGTTTCACGAAACCCGACTTTTTCAAAAGTCGGGTCGAGTGAAATCGGCCGATCCTATAAAAAAGTCGGGGTCGGGGTCGTCCGAAACTCGAAACCCAATGCAGTGCATTGGGTTTCCATGGTTCCCAGGGTCTGAAGGAGCGGAAACTCTCCTTCAGGCCCTGCGATCCATATTTTAGTGTAAAATAAAGAATTAAAATAAAAAATATTGCAATACTTACCCTCTGACGCGCCCTGGTACTAACCGGCAGTCTTCCTTCCTTAGAATCAGCCTTCCAGGACCTGGCGGTGACGTCGCGGCTTGTGATTGGCCGCGCGGCCGCCCATGTGACCGCTCGCGCGACCAATCAGAAGCCGTGACGTCACCGAAGGTCCTTCAAGCGCTGATTCTTAGGAAGGAAGGCTGTCGGAAGGAAGCAGGGCGCTTCCGAGGGTGAGTATATACCTAATAGGAATATACTCACCCTCGGAAGCGCCCTGCTTCCTTCCGACAGCCTTCCTTCCTAAGAATCAGCGCTTGAAGGACCTTCGGTGACGTCACGGCTTCTGATTGGTCGCGCGAGCGGTCACATGGGCGGCCGCGCGGCCAATCACAAGCCGCGACGTCACCGCGACGTCACCGCCAGGTCCTGGAAGGCTGATTCTAAGGAAGGAAGACTGCCGGTTAGTACCAGGGCGCGTCAGAGGGTAAGTATTGCGATATTTTTTATTTTAATTCTTTATTTTACACTTTAATCTGAATTCCGATACCAATTCCCGATATCTTAAACATATCGGGAATCGGTATTGGAATTCCGATTCCAGATTCAAAAGATCGCCGACTTCATGGCCGACCCCACACTGGGGTCGGGTCGGGTTTCATGAAACCCGACCTTGCCAAAAGTCGGCGACTTTTGAAAAATTTCGACCCGTTTCGCTCAACCCTAGTGGTGACATTCCTCTTTCTCTACATATGAGAAGCATTTGTGGTCTTGTCCTAGTCTACACAGTAAAGCTTAAAGGTCAGTCGAAAACAAAACTAAAAATATCTGTCTATTTTTTTTTGTCATTTTGGTCTGACATATTTATTTTAAACCTCATTGTTTCTTTCTTTACCCTTCTGTTTGGAGAATATCAATTTAAATTTCTCATTATTTACGGATGCGTTCAAAGTGAAAGGTTCTCCATTTTCCATTAGGTAACACTTGCAGTTACTATTGATTTTGTGCTTTTATTATGATTTGATTTATCTATAAGTGTAATTGTTTCTTTTCTAAAGGAGTCTGTTGATGTGATTCAATAAAATTGCTTCTCGCTGTAAAAACTTGAAAAGAATAATAAAACTGCTCCATAACATTTTGTTTTGCTGATACTTTTGTTTGCTTTTCCACTTTTACGTAAAGCCGGAACACAGGTCCACCATATATTTCCTATTTAAATCTATGATTTTCTTTTTATCTCTTTTACAAATGATCTTTAATTTTTACCACATGTTGAGTCTTTAAAGGGAAGGTGCTTCAATTTTTATTTCGTATTAACAATTGTTGATTACATAATGAATTATTTTTAATACAAAGTTATATTCACTGTCTTAATTTTTTAAATACCAGTAATTTTTTTCTTCAGCCACTGGAGACTATCGTGTATTTGCTGATGTGTAAAGACAGGTACACACCTCAAATATGACCGATTATGTGCATAGGAGTCTGCGGTCATTGTCCAACTGCATCTCCGGCAGTTTGACCTGGGCTTGCCACCGGTGATGTGCAGGTCACAGCTGTGGGAGGAGATTGCAGTCATTTTGCTGTAGCCCGCAGCTATGCTGCAAGCTCAAGTTTCCCTCTGTCACCGTGCAGTTACAGGAGCTGTTGGGGAGTGGAGGAGTCGGAGAGCTGAGGTCCAGGGTGAGGTGAGTATCACCGGTGGTGACCAGCAGCCTGGGATTAGTAGTACATTACCAGGCTTCTGATCCCTGCTGTGACTGCAGTGTCCAGAACACAGCAGGCTAATCATGACCCTGCTGTTCTCTGATCAGTCACATGGCTCTGTAATAGCACTTTAACACCTCTGAAGAAGGCACAAACTGCTATTGTAGAGCTGTGTATGTAATGCCATAATATGTGACACACCACAAAGCCATGGAGTACTATATGGACTATGGGATATGCATTATACTATATAGATGACTATGGTGTGCACTAAATTGTATGGATGACTATGGGGAGTGTATTATGCTGTATGGAGGGCTATGGGAGTACATTATCCTATAAAAAGGACTATGGGGTGCATTATACTATATGAATGACTATGCGGTGTGCATTATACTGTTTGGAGAACTGTTTGGGGCCATTATACAGTTTGTGGAGCTCTGGAGACCATTATACTGTATGGAGGGCTGCATGGGGAGTCACAGTATGTAATACGAGAATGTTAAATAATAAATAAAAGTGTACCTATTGCTCTTAATATCTTTTAAGAAACAAATTATTTTTAAAGGAAATATATAGATGTATCAGTGTGCAGGAGCGGCCATGTGACCGAGTCATTTGTGATGGGTGAACACTAAAGTGCTCGGGTGCTCGTTGCTCGGGTCGAGCAGATTGGAATACTCAGGTACTCGACCCAAGCATCGAGCCCAATGTAAGCCTATGGCATTTTTCCGGCAGACTCCCCCCCCCCCCCCCCCCGCATTCTGCACAAGGACTAGAAATTGCAGAAATCGACGGGAACAGTGCTCAAATGACATGGGAACAGCATGGGGAAGACTCCTGGAAGCATTTCTGACTCCCAGGTCACTGCTGTGAACAATGTTGTCAGAGTCTTATGCCACTTTTACAGACTCACAATAAAACATACAAAAATGAACCCAAAATGGATTTTCTTGAGAAATATGTTAAGGAACATCCTTTCCAGGGTAATGACTTGTATATAAGGCAAAATACATAACCAAAAACAAAAACGCTCCTCCACAGCTTGGGTTATGTTCACACGCAGCGTTTTTGATGCATTTTTCAATTTTGGCATTGCTTTCAACCAAGACAAATCCATTAACTGGGAAATGTAATTTTAATATTTTACAACTTTATCTGCCCATGTGGTGTATGACACATCATCAGACACATCCTGTTTCATTTATGAAGGAAGGACTCTGAAAGTCACGAAGCCTATTTTTATAGGGCCATCAGGCGGCATTTACTATTCTTAAAGGGCCAGCAGTCAGCCCTCACTATTCTTAGAGAGCCTTCAGCCAGCTATGCTTTGTCATTGTATGCCATTATTAACCGTTAAACAGTGGGTCTCCTATACTGTTATTGCGTATGCAGTGAGTGGCAGGGCTGCCCAAAATTTGGACATATCTTAATACCCCTTTGAAGAGACATACAGGAGGGCCTCCTGAAAACAATGTTCCCATTATTAGGAAGTGGGTCTTCCATACTCTTTGCCTATGCAGTGAATGCAAGGACTGCCAAAAAATTTGGACCTACATCAATGCCCCTTGGAAGAGACGTAGAGGAGGACCTACTGAGAAAAATGTTCCCATTATTAGGAAGTGAGTCTGTCATAGTGTTTGCCTATGCAGTGAATGCAAGGGCTGCCAAAAAATTAGAGGCACACCAATGCCCTTTGAAAGAGACGTGGAGGAGGGACTCATAAAAAAGTTACCATTAGAAAGGAGTGGGTCTCCTATACTTGTAATGCCCATGTGTATGGGCTGGCAAACATTTACCCATAGAGGGTTTACATGAACATACTGCATAACAATTTTTTTATGGGCATCAAACATTCCCTTTATAAAAAAATTATATGGGTGTTGCATCACGGACCACGGTTACCCTGTTGATATGGTGGTGAAGGATGAGGATGAGGAAAAGGAGGACAACAGCAAATAGCCAAAATCAGGAAGCATATACCCTGTGGCATAACTTGAAACCATGGGCCCCGAAGCAAAAGCTCCAAAGGGGCCCACTAATATTTTAAATCTTTAATAGCAAAAGACTTTTTCTATAGGCCAAAGGGACTTTTAGGGCCTGAATCTTTGGGATCAACAAACTAATGACATGATTTCAGTTTATTTTGCTGAATTTTCCCAATATATATTTTCTAACCATGATCTTCATCTGACAGCTATATGGGATATATATGGTTCTCTAATTATTAGGCTTCTTGATAAAATAAAAAGTTGGACATTGATCACACTTCCTGTTGCATTGTTTACTAATATTCATTTCTTTTGAAATGAAATCAATTGTCATGGCCAATAAGTCCTGTTTACATTGATTTTCTATTGGGTTTATTAACTCCTCATTCTATTTGAAGGCTGATATTTATTATTGATATACTCTTTTGACACTGATATTCATTCTGAGCCTTCTAAATACGGTATACATATACCATGTATCCCATGGGAGGTCACTCCTCTGGTGCATCAATAGCACGCTTATACATGTTTTTTTGTGGTCTGCTCTCACTGGTACCAGCGCACGCGCTTTGTGATTTTTTTTTGAAGGCTGCTTCTGCACATGCGCACAACGCGCCATAGTGGCGGCAAACAGCCACAGCCAGGCATTATTGTCATGCATTGATTGCCTTGACGCAGCTGGCTCTTGGATTCCACCAATCTGGATTGTGACCCCACACTGGTATGGTCTCTTTCTTATTAACGTACATATTTAAACCTGATGTGTTCACCTTACACTCACTTCCCCTGATGAAGCTGCTGTGGCAGCAATATACTGGTGGCCTTCACCTCACCCTCTTTCTCTCTTATCAGGATCTCAAACCTACATGGCTTAATTTATAAATCTTTTTGAGCTGGCTATACCTGCTTGCATCTCATATTCTACTAAGCCTTTCTTGACTCCCTCATTCAACATCAAGTGACCACTTGTCAGGTTGTATGCTAATCTCTTTCTATTTGTGTTGCGATACATCGCAGATCTTTGATTCTTTTTCCCTTTTCTTCCCCATGGGATTATTTACATGTGGGAGCTGATCTACTTTTTACACACATTAGGGATGCAAACCTGGGATCTGGGGTTTACGACACGTATTTATATGTCTTCTAAAGGATTGCAGACTCATTTACTGCCTTACTTTTGGCAATTTTTCTGCATATCACCCTAGTGTATTTTGTCTAATACATATGTGTTTTTGTTATGTCATAATTTTGATGCATTGTGGGTTGTCATTAGCACACTTTTCCTTTATATGTATGTAACCATTATATTAGTCTTGATTCGTTATGATCTGGTTTTGACATGTGCTTCTTTCATTAGCCGTTCTTTTTTTAGGGTAAATTTCTTTTCAATTGCCAATTTGGCCTTCTATGTGGGAGTGGTGGTTATTGGTCATGTTTGCATGTGTTTTAAATGTTTTTAACATTTGTCTTGCTTGAGGCGAAATAAAGTTTTTTTTGATATTTTATAAATTTTGTGTTTGTGTATACCATTATTGGTCTAGTCTTTTTCCTTCTTATATCCCTATTTTAGTAGACCTTTCCGCCTCAATAATAAGAGATAGAAAGTTCTCTTTGTAGCATGGGTCTAGAAGTGTCACCAACCAGCAATGACTATCACCCAAAGATTTTGAAAACGCGAGGGTCACGGGAAAGGAAACGTAAGATAATTTCAGCCATGCGTGCCAGACTGCTAACAGGCAAGACTTCTGTGTCCTCACCAAGAGGATGACTGACCATGCTCTCCTCCTCCTCCTAGTCCCTGTCCTCAGGCCATCCATGCTGAACGGTACGACAGTTGTGCAGGTACCGTCTATAGCACATGAATCTAAATCCTGTTCTTCCCCCTCCTCCTCCTCTTGCTCATTGCCACCCAATCCATGTTCAGACAAGATGAGGCTGTTCCTTGCTCCATCTCATCGTGCTCTGCCTGCAATGCATCCTATTGATTATGAGCAGAGAACATTTCAGAACACAGAGAAATGGGACAGTGACGCTATTTATGGCATCCTCGCCGCTCGCCATCTTGGTGGAGTCTTCAAAGTTTTGTAGGATGGTACATGTGTATGACATCCATGTCCACTCCTGAGGTCTTATGTGTGGAGTCTGAACTGAATATTGATGGCCTCTTTGATGCTGGTTGTCAACAACTGCCCTCTTCTGCTCTCAAATCCTTTCTAACATCTGCAGTGTAGTTTTCCAACATGTGGGGACACCACACACCAGTTGATGAGCCGGCAGCGGCAAATGTTGCTGAAGGGAGCTCCCGCAAGGGCGGCGGGAGCTGTAGATGACCTTCTAAAATAGGCACACAGGTGATGTACTTTCACAAGCAGATCCGGAAGCTGAGGGAAGGTTTTGATAAACCACTGAACCACGAGATTAAGCAAATGGGCCAGGCATGGTACGTGTGCAAGCTTGCCTCGCCTCGCCTCAGAGCCGCCATCAGGTTCCTGCCATTTTCACACACGACCATGCCTGGCTGTAGGTTCAGTGGTGTCAGCCACAGATCTGCCTGCTCTTTCAGAGCTGTCCACAACTCTTCAGCGTTGTGTCACCTAAGCATATTAGCTTCAGCACAGCTTGTTGCCACTTGGCTGAGGCAGTGCTGCACTGCTTCCAGCTTGTGACTGATGTGATTATTTTGGCGATGGTGGCTGAAGAGAGAAGGATGAGGAAGTGCAGGAGCTGTAGACTGTGGGGGCAACCTTGATTGTTTCATCCCAAGGTCCGACTGGATTCCGGCTTTCACTATGTTAACCCAGTGTGCCATCAGCGAGATGTACTGGCCATGCCCACTAGCACTTGTCCACGTGTACATAGTTATGTTGACTTTCCCAGTAACTGCATTGTTGAGGACACAGCTAATGCTGTGGGACACGTGCTTGTGTAATGCGGGGACGGCACACTGGGAGAAACAGTGGCAGCTGGGGATCGAGTACCGAGGGATGTCCGCCGCAATCACGTTGCGGAAAGCTTACATCTCCACGAGCCTAAAAGACAACTTTTCAAGCACAAGCAGTGGCAAAATGTGGGAATTTAGTAGTGTGGCCTCTGGGGCGTTGACTGCATATTTGCACTTGCATTCCAAGGACTGGGGTATGGACAACTAAACGCTGTGCTGGGACAAGTATGTGGACGTGCTTGCTCATGATACTAGTTGACTGTGATCAATGACAGGTACAGGGCAGGAGGCATCTTCACATGCACCATGGACAGGGGATTAGCTTGCACGCACAATGGCAGAAGAAGCAGTGGTGTCACCCACACTTTCCCTGGACCCTGGGGTTTGACCCACAAAGTCGGATGCTTTGCTGCCATGTGCCTGATCATGCTGGTGGTGGTCAGGCTGGTAGTTTTACTACCCCTGCTGATGCTGGCCTGGCAGGTGGTGCAAATGGCCTTTTTGGGGTTATCGGCAGAGACTTTATAAAAAAAACAGACTCGGGAAGACCTATCAGTCGTACTGGCAACTTCCGTCATGTTGGGGTTATGGGGAGCGGTTGCCCGACTTCTGTCTGTGGCCACCACACTGTTTATTACTGCATGTTGGGGTTCTATGCCTCCATCCCCCTGTGTGCTGTCCTCGCTCTGCATGTCCTCCTGCCAGCTTGGGTCATTTACTATGTCATCCACCACCTCGTCTTCAACATCCACACCCTGGTCCTCCTCCATGACTTTCTGGCAATTGTGTCTCATCATCATCCACCTCTTGTGACACTTTCCCACCATCACCTCCGTGTGACCCTGGCTGCTCAATTATTTGGGCACCGCTAGATGCTATGTCATCTGGCCCCACTTCAAGTGGAACAAACAAGAGATCCGAATCTATAAATGGAAAAGTGAACAGCTCTTTGGAGTGCACACATGTGGGTTTGATCGCAATTATATGTGATCCATGTAATGAACAAACCACAGTTTAAAATTTCTGGCCTGTAGGTAACAATTTGCTAACATACTGCAACAAATTTTAAATGGAGGCCAGAAATGGCAGAATTTTGAGCGCACTTATAGGTGATCTGTGTGAAGGACAAACCACAGCTTTAAATAGCTGGCCTGTAGGAAACCATATCAAATCTACCATATGAACCTCATCAAGCCATGACAAGACATGTTTCAGACAGAGAGCTGGCTGAAACTCCTTGCTTGCTAGGCAAGTCAGAAGGCGAGGTTGCAGGTGTCACCATAGCGGAAACGCTGTCTATTGCTCCAGAGGACCAGGGAACTGTTTTCAGAATTACCGGGGTGCACAAGTGTCATAGAACACAAAGTTCTGACAAAGCCACATGTGCGCGTCAACATAACATAAAACCTTTTTGCATTCTGGAGGCCCTTTGAGAAGTGATTGCAGCGCCCCAGAGTCCTGGTCATTGCAGTAATGTTATTCTTCCACCAGGGGGAGTGATGTTACATCCGAAGGCAATGAAGGAGATCTTCTGTCCAGGTATCACAACCACAAAACACACTTCACACTCCAGGCTGCCAGGGAGAGCCTTGCTTCTATCTATTAGAAGTACCTGGGGTACCGCAGGGGTCAGTATTGGGACCTGTTCTCTTCAACATATTCATTAATGATCTGGTAGAAGGTTTACACAGTAAAATATCGATATTTGCAGATGATACAAAACTATGTAAAGCAGTTAATACAAGAGAAGATAGTATTCTGCTACAGATGGATCTGGATAAGTTGGAAACTTGGGCTGAAAGGTGGCAGATGAGGTTTAACAATGATAAATGTAAGGTTATACACATGGGAAGAAGGAATCAATGTCACCATTACACACTGAACGGGAAACCACTGGGTAAATCTGACAGGGAGAAGGACTTGGGGATCCTAGTTAATGATAAACTTACCTGGAGCAGCCAGTGCCAGGCAGCAGCTGCCAAGGCAAACAGGATCATGGGGTGCATTAAAAGAGGTCTGGATACACATGATGAGAGCATTATACTGCCTCTGTACAAATCCCTAGTTAGACCGCACATGGAGTACTGTGTCCAGTTTTGGGCACCGGTGCTCAGGAAGGATATAATGGAACTAGAGAGAGTACAAAGGAGGGCAACAAAATTAATAAAGGGGATGGGAGAACTACAATACCCAGATAGGTTAGCGAAATTAGGATTATTTAGTCTAGAAAAAAGACGACTGAGGGGCGATCTAATAACCATGTATAAGTATATAAGGGGACAATACAAATATCTCGCTGAGGATCTGTTTATACCAAGGAAGGTGACGGGCACAAGGGGGCATTCTTTGCGTCTGGAGGAGAGAAGGTTTTTCCACCAACATAGAAGAGGATTCTTTACTGTTAGGGCAGTGAGAATCTGGAATTGGTTGCCTGAGGAGGTGGTGATGGCGAACTCAGTCGAGGGGTTCAAGAGAGGCCTGGATGTCTTCCTGGAGCAGAACAATATTGTATCATACAATTAGGTTCTGTAGAAGGACGTAGATCTGGGGATTTATTATGATGGAATATAGGCTGAACTGGATGGACAAATGTCTTTTTTCGGCCTTACTAACTATGTTACTATGTATTAGGGCACTCCTCACACTTAGGTAAAACTGGTAGTCTAAACATAAAGTCAGAATGAGGAGAGGAGAGCAGACGGAAGTCTGTGGGAGAACGAGGGTTCACGGAGCTGCGTCTGCCCCACGTGCGGCAGCATCCAAAGAAAGAGACATTGAAAGGAATTGTGTTGCAGTGAGTGAGAAACGAAGTCATAGCAAAAGGAGAGGGACATCAGGGGGAGACCAGCTAGAAGCAGGCTGCCTCCTTCTGAAGCGCAGTAACCGGTAGCCAGAACACCGGGGGAGTAAGGATCTCTATGCTTTACTTCAGAGACTGGCAGGACAGTTGATTCCACGTTGGCTGCCCAACCATATATTTGGTAGGCACGGTGGCATCTCTAGGGTCCCTGTAAAAAGCCTCAGGCCATCAGACTACAACACGGGTTTGTCCTATCCTATCCATCAGGGGACAGAGAGGAAAAGACTTAATACCGACAATAGTTGTGAGGACCTTACTGAGTTGCTCAGCAGGGAGGGACTACAACACTCAGGCGCTAGAGGAAGGCTATTGAATGCCACCTGGATAAGGGGACTCTGGATTTGCCTTCAGACCGGCCAGACTCTGCCTACCCTGTGGTCCCTACCCTGGACTGTGGATGCTGAAGCCTTCAGTAAAGGTAAAGAGACTGCAAACTTGTGTCCTCGTTATTCACTGCGCCTTACATCATCCACCATCCACCATCTACACTTTGGGAAGCCCTGGGGACATACTTCACCTGTGGGAGGGTATACCATCTAGCTGCCATAACAACACCCCAGCGGACCCCTAAGCAGCATCAGTCACCCTGACCGAATACCACAGGTGGCATCACGAACATTATCCCTTTAAAGACCTTTCCCCCATTTATTAACGGATGTCCCCTAGGGCCATGGACCAGGTCACCCACCGTGGCATCCCTGCTGAGAACCGAAGGACCCCATACCGAGTACCCCACTGCTCTGCTGGGGGCGATCTATGATCTCTAAGGAAGTGGTGCATATGTCAAAGCTCAGGGTCAGAGGAGTCCAAGAGCAGTTGGTTGAGCCCTGGTCTCAAAGCCCGATGCGAATGGAGGTTCTGCAATTACTATTGAAAGTTAAATGAGGTCTCAAAGTACGACACACATCCCATGCCATGCGTTGATGAGCTTATCGAGAGACTTGAGCTCGCAAGGTACATACCCACCTTGGATTTGATGAAGGGTTATTGGCAGATCCCCATGGCACTGGGAGCCAAGGAGAAGACTGCATTTTCTACTCCAGACAGCTGCTTCCAGTATGTCTAGATGCCATTTGTACTGCAGAAGGCCTCAGCTACCTTCATGGAGTTATGGATAAAGTCCTGGCACCCTATAAACAACACGCAGCTGCATACCTGGACGATATCGTTATCTTTGGCTCAGACTAGGAGATTTATCTGGAAAAGGTCCAAGCAATGTTTGATGCTCTAAGGAAGGGAGGGTTTTCAATAAAACAGAAGAAGTATACCTTGGGGAAAGAAGAAGCCAAGTACCTGGGGTATGTTGTGGATTGAGGTGAGATAAAACATCAGATCAGAAATGTGGAGGCTATTCAAACATGGCCAAGACCATTACCCAAGAAGCAAGTTAGAGCCTTCCTGGGAATCGTGTGATACTACAGGAGGATCGCTTTGAACTTTGGCATGATTGCCGTGCCCCTGACTGACCTCCTTAAGGGGATAAAATCGGTAATGGTCAAATTATCTGAAGAGGCAGAGATAGCCTTTAAAGAAATGAAAGGGGCTATATGTAAACAACCAGTTCTTGTGGCTCCTGATTTTAACAAAGAGTTTATTCTCCAAACAGATGTCTCAGATGTCGAGGTAGGAGTAGTCCTTTCCCAGGAGATACACAGGTAGGACCACCCTGTTCTCTACCTGAGTAGGAAGCTATCTTCATGTGAGAGGAATTACTTAGTCGTAGAGAAGGAGTGGGCGGTGGACACATTACGGTACTATTTGGTTGAATGTAAGTTTAGGTTGGTATCTGACCATGCCCCACTCAGATGATAGAGGGAAACAAAGGGGAAAAATGCTAGGGTCACCCATTGTTTTTTAGCCCTACAAGATTTCAACTTCCATGTAGCACATAGAGCAAAGAAGTTACATGGTATTGTCAATGGCCTCTCGAGAATCCCTTGTCTAGTAGGAGAAAGTGCCAAGCCCCATGGCTTTATGCAGAGGGGAAAATATGTAGTGTGGCTAATAGTTGCATAGTCAATAGGAGGTATGTGACACAGAGATGGCTTGCCTCTGTGATGCAACCTGGAGTATTTTTTCAAGTTCATGAAAGCACTAAAAGGTTAGTTTCTTGCACCTGGGTCCAGGTTGTGAGTAGGAGAGATAGGTGGGTCTGGCTACCCACATACCTCACCTCTGGGTATAATGTAGGCTGTTTTTTGGCACATGGTCTGTGTGTTGGGAGGGAGAAGGCATCCTGTGTTTTGACTCCAGACCAAGCCTGAGAACTGGATACTAACCCAGCCTTTGTGCCACACAAAATACTTAATAGTTAACATTTCCCACATGTCTACTTCACATCAGCACAATTTTGGAACCAATTTTTTTTTGTTAGAGAGTTATAAATCATATTCCTCACCAACCGTTACACCGATGCCTCTACCCTGTGCCAGTCATTACACTGGCTACCCATCCACTCCAGAATCCAGTACAAAACTACTACCCTCATCCACAAAGCACTCCATGGCTCAGCACCACCCTACATCTCCTCCCTGGTATCAGTCTACCACCCTACCCGTGCCCTCCGCTCCGCTAATGACCTCAGGTTAGCATCCTCAATAATCAGAACCTCCCACTCCCGTCTCCAAGACTTTACACGTGCTGCGCCGATTCTTTGGAATGCACTACCTAGGTTAATACGATTAATCCCCAATCCCCACAGTTTTAAGCGTGCCCTAAAAACTCATTTGTTCAGACTGGCCTACCGCCTCAATGCATTAACCTAACGATCCCTGTGTGGCCTATTTATAATAAAAAAAAAAAATAAAAAAAAAGGTTCCTCGCATCATGTTCTCATACACTTTATGCAGTATTAGCCCTCTGTGTCTGTACTGCTACATACTTAGGCAGGTAACTGGTTCATGCAGCTTTACATGAACACCTGAGCCTTACACTATAGCTGGTCCGAATAACTAAAGCAATTGTTACCATCCACCTCTCGTGTCTCCCCTTTTCCCCATAGTTTGTAAGCTTGCGAGCAGGGCCCTCACTCCTCCTGGTATCTGTTTTGAACTGTATTTCTGTTATGATGTAATGTTTATTGTCTGTACAAGTCCCCTCTATAATTTGTAAAGCGCTGCGGAATATGTTGGCGCTATATAAATAAAATTATTATTATTATTATTATTATTATTATAAAGGTTAAAAGTTGACCAGCAATTTCTCATTTTTACAACACCATTTTTTTTAGGGACCACATCACATTTGAAGTTACTTTGCGGGTTCTATATGATAGAAAATAACCAACTGTGACCCCATTCTAAAAACTGTACCTTTCAAGGAGCTCAAAACTACATTCAAGAAGTTTATTAACCCTTCCGGTGTTTTACAGGAATTTTTGGAATGTTTAAAAAAATTGAACATTTAATTTTTTTTCACAAAAAATATATTTCAGCTCCAATTTGTTTTATTTTACCAAGGGTGACAGGAGAAATTGGACCACAAAAGTTGTTGCACAATTTGTCCTGAGTATGCCGATACCTCATATGTGGGGGTAAACCACTGTTTGGGCGCACCAAGTGCTTCACAGAAGTTTATAATGTAGAGCCGTAAAAATAAAAAATCATATTTTTTCACAAAAATGAACTTTTTGCCCCAATTTTTTATTTTCCCAAGGGTACCAGAAGAAATTGGACCCCAAAAGTTGTTGTACATTTTGTTTTGAATACAACTATACCCCATATGTGGGGGTAAACCACTGTTTGAGCGCATGGCAGAGCTCGGAAGGGAAGGAGCGCCATTTGACTTTTCAATGCAAAATTGACTGGAATTGAGATGGGATGCTATGTTGTGTTTGTCGAGCCCCTGATGTGCATAACATTGAAACCCCCCACAAGTGACACCATTTTGGAAAGTAGACCCTCTAAGGAACTTATCTAGATGTGTTGTGAAAACTGTGAACCCCCAAGTGTTTCACTACAGTTCATAACGCAGAGTGGTGAAAATAAAAAATCTTTTTTTTCCACAAAATTATTTTTTAGCCCCCAGTTTTGTATTTTTCCCAGGGTAACAGGAGAAATTGGACTCTAAAAGTTGTTGTCCAATTTGTCATGAGTACGCTGATACTCCATATGTGGGGGGAACCACCGTTTTGGCACATGGCAGAGCTCAGAAGGGAAGGAGCGCCGCTTGGAATGCAGACTTACACGGATTCGTCTGCAGGCATCACGTTGCATTTGCAGAGCCCCTGATGTACCTAAACAGTAGAAACCCCCAACAAGTGACCCCATATTGGAAACTAGACCCCCCAAGGAACATATCTAGATGTGTTTATAACCCAGAGCCGTGAAAATAAAAAATCTTTTTTTTCCACAAAAATTATATTTTAGCCCCTGGTTTTGTATTTCTCCAAGGGTAACAGGAGAAATTGGACCCCAAAAGTTGTTGTCCAATTTGTCCTGAGTACACTGATACTCTAAATGTTGGGGTAAACCCCTGTTTGGGCACACGGAGAGCTCGGAAAGGAAGGAGCACTGTTTTACTTTTTCAACGCAGAATTGGCTGGAATTGAGATCGCACACCATGTCGTGTTTGGAGAGCCCCTGATGTGCCTAAACAGTGGAAACTCCAGAATTCTAACTGAAACCCTAACCCAAATACACCCCTAACACTATTCCCAACCCAACCATAACGATAACCACACCCCTAACCCGAACATGCCCATAGCCCTTATCCCAACCACACCCCTAACCCCAACACACCTCTAACCCTAATCCCAACCCTAACCACACCCCTAATTCCAACACACCACTAAACCCTAATTCCAACCATAAATGTAATCCAAACCCTAACTTTAGCCCCAAACCTAACCCTAACTTTAGCCCCAACCCTACCCCTAACTTTAGCCCCAACCCTAACCCCAACTGTAGCCCCAACTCTAACTTTAGCCCTAACCGTAACCCTAACTTTAGCCCCAACCTAACCCTAACTTTAGCCTCAACCCTAACCCTAACTGTAGCCCTAACTTTAACTTTAGCCTCAATCCTAACCCTAACTGTAGCCCCAACCCTTACTTTAGCCCCAATCCTAACTGTAGCTCCAACCCCAGCTTTAGCCCCAACCCTAAACCTAACTTTAGTCCCAACCCTAACCCTAACTTTAGCCCCAACCCTAACCCTAACTTTAGCGCCAACCCTAACCCTAACCCTAATCGGAAAATGGAAATAAATAAATTTTTTAAAATGTTATTATTTTTCCTTAACTAAGGGGCTGATGAAGGGGGGTTTTTATTTACTTTTATAGCGGGTTTTTAAGTGGATTTTTATGATTGGCAGCCGTCATACACTAAAAGACGCTTTTTATTGCAAAAATATTTTTTGTGTCTCCACATTTTGAGAGCTATAATTTTTCCATATTTTGGTCCACAGTGTCATGTGAGGTCTTGGTTTTTGCGGGACTAGTTGAGTTTTTTATAGGTACCATATTCGGGCACGTGACATTTTTTATTTGCTTTTTATTCTGAATTTTGTGAGGCAGAATGACCAAAAAACAGCAATTCATGAATTTCTTTTGGGGAAAGGCATTTAAAACTTTCCACGTTTGGTAAAATTGATAAAGCAGTTTTATTCTTCGGGTCAGTATGATTACAGTGCTACCTCATGTTAGGAGTCGAGTTTCCTCTGCTGCACAGGGGGAATCTCGATCCATGTCTGCTGCGGTCTCCCATTCTGCTTCGGCCGCAGTGGGCTCTGCTCAGCGGAGGCGTCGCTCCCAGCGTCTCGCTGGGACTGATTCTGTGCAAAGGGTTACTGCTGCCTTTTCCGGCTCTCCTGTTGTACCCTGCACTGATCTGCGGCGAGCGGGCTTCCCTGGGACTAAGTCCTTATTTGCATGCACTGAGCATGCCCAGGACAGGATCTCCCGTTGGAGATCGAGGGTCACATGCTCAGGTGCTGCAGCACATCCCATTGGTCCTCTTGGCAGGTCCTGAAAGGGCAAAACTTCTGTAGCATCTTCCTGTGCTGCAACTATATAAACTGCGCATGACCGCACGGCCATGCGCTAGTATTGTCTTGATAATATGTGTGTGTGTTGTGAGTGAAAGTCGCTCTTTAAAATACCCTCCCTATTGGATGACTGTTCACGGAAGGTGTATGTTTGCTATCTAGCGCCCGACTTATCCAACAGCACGTTACACACATAACAGCGTCTAGTTGCTGTGACCGCCTGTACGGCGCCGTGCGCTTCCTCTGTGCTTTCCTTACCCAAGCCTGGGTGGTTAGTGGCGTCCGTCAGTGCGGCACTACATGCACTCTCGTGCCTTTATATACTATTTTAATAGTTTCTTTACACACCCAGTTGCGGTGTTGTGCCAGCAAGTGGTCTAATCGGACTTCAATCCTGTGTTGGGGTTGTGTTCGCTGACTTCTTGCTCGTGCTCTATGTGCGGTACCGCGGTCCTGTGACTCTACAGGATCGCTTCCTTCACGCACGGTGAAGTTAACCCGTGCGTGTATACTTATAGTACCGTCATATAGTCCGTCTTATTAGCAGCAGGGTTTTTACCTGCACGGTGGACCTCGGACTGCGAACGCACCTAGTTTCATATCATCTATACTTGGTGCGTTCCGCCAGTCCTTAACATAATACTAGCGCCAAGGTCTGGCTAGTAATGACGGACGATCAGCGTTTACAGCGGTACATCCAGCAGCTGGAGGGAAGGTTGGCGGCTCTAGAGCGTTCAACCTCAGCTGTGGATGTTACTGCTGTCGCTGTTCAGGCTGCAAGTGTGGCTGCAGCTACTTTGTCCACTGCCACCCCTGTACCGACGCTATCTCGCCTCCCGCTACCAGAGAAATTTTCTGGTGACAGTAAGTCCTGTACGGGTTTCGTGAGTCAGTGCTCAATACATCTCGAGCTTTTGGCCTCTCGTTTTCCTACAGAGCGGGCTAAGGTGGGCTTTATCATATCCTTATTGTCGGACAGGGCGTTGCAGTGGGCTACGCCGCTGTGGGAGCGTGGCGATCATGTGGTGCAGAGTGCTCGGTTATTCCTGAGCACTCTGAAACAGGTCTTTTTAGGACCTCGTGTCACCCATGATACGGCGCTCCATCTGTTGGCATTGACTCAGGGCTCGTCCATGGTCAGCCTTTTTGCCGTCCACTTCCGCACTCTAGCATCTGAGCTGGAGTGGTCGGATAAAGCCCTTATCCCTATATTTTGGAGGGGGCTGGCTGACCACGTTAAGGACGCCTTGGCCACTAGGGAGATTCACGCCACACTGGAAGAATTAATAACAGTATCTACTCGTATTGACCTCCGTTTTCACGAGCGGAGGTTAGAGCGAGCCCAGTATAGGCAGAGGTTTCGGCTGGCTCCCACCTTCGCCAAACCTTTGGAATCTCCAGTCCAGGCTCCTGAGCCCCATGAACCTAAGGTAGTGTCACGAGCGGGATCTAAGTCCCGGACCGCTTGTGCACCCCAGGTTTGCCATGTATGCCAACAGTCAGGACATCTTGCCACCAGATGTCATCAGCGGTCGAGGAAACGTCAGCGTCTAGTGGTAGTAGGTGGAGGTGCACTAGACACTGCGACGTTTGCCTCCAAATTGTCCTTTA
This sequence comes from Ranitomeya imitator, assembly GCF_032444005.1. Classification (NCBI taxonomy): domain Eukaryota; kingdom Metazoa; phylum Chordata; class Amphibia; order Anura; family Dendrobatidae; genus Ranitomeya; species Ranitomeya imitator. Next base: position 515,785,275 of record NC_091282.1, on the reverse strand, counting down.
AGGGGACAATTACTTTTGGCTCATCCTCCCACTCGGTAGAGCTCTGCGTGGATTCTGGGGCGGAGGGCAATTTTATGTCTTCTGCTTTCGCCCAACGTCACGCAATACCCCTGGTTATGCTACCTCAACCAGTAACGGTACGAGTGGTGAATGAGTCGACACTCCCCGCACAGATAACACATCAGACCATCCCTTTTACTCTGTCCATGTCACTATCCCATCAGGAGATTATATCTCTGCTCATCATTCCTGAGGGGATTGATGAGGTCCTGTTGGGGATACCTTGGTTACGGTACCACTCTCCTCACATCGAGTGGTCCTCAGGCAGAATTCTGGGATGGGGTGAATCATGTGGGGGTAGGTGTCACTGAGAGTGTGTTCAGGTTGCTACTACTGAGGTACCCGCAGATCTATCCTCTCTCCCCAAGCAATATTGGTCTTACGCAGACGTGTTCTCCAAAAAGGCGGCAGAGACCCTTCCGCCCCATCGCCCCTATGACTGTCCAATCGATCTCTTGCCTGGTGCGGAGCCTCCCCGGGGTCAAGTTTATCCATTATCTCTCCCGGAGATGGAGGCCATGTCTCAGTACATTCAAGAGAATCTGGCAAGAGGATTTATCAGGAAGTCAGTGTCACCCGCTGGGGCAGGGTTCTTCTTTGTGCAGAAGAAGAATGGGGAACTACGTCCATGCATAGACTACAGGGGTCTTAACGCTATCACCGTTAAGAACAAGTATCCTTTGCCCTTGATATCCGAGCTCTTTGATAGGCGTTGGGGAGCTAGAGTGTTTACTAAATTAGATCTGCGGGGTGCTTATAACCTGATTCGCATCCGTGAGGGGGACGAATGGAAAATGGCGTTTAACACCAGAGATGGGCACTATGAGTATCTGGTGATGCCCTTCGGGCTCTGTAATGCCCCAGCCGTTTTCCAAGACTTTGTCAACGACATCTTCCGGGATATGCTTTCCACGTCAGTTGTAGTCTATCTGGATGATATTCTCATCTTTTCTCCAGATATAGACTCCCACCGGAGAGATGTTGGCAGAGTCTTCGACCTCCTACGGGCAAACTCTTTTTATGCTAAGTTGGAGAAGTGTATGTTTGAGCAGGAGTCTTTACCGTTCCTGGGCTATATCATCTCCGCCCAGGGATTGGCTATGGATCCTGCCAAACTACAGGCTGTGATGGACTGGCAAGAGCCCCATTCTCTTAAAGCGGTGCAGCGCTTTATGGGGTTCATTAACTATTACCGCCAGTTCATTCCCCACTTCTCAACTCTGGTAGCTCCCTTGGTAGCCCTCACCAAGAAGGGAGCGAATCCCAAATTGTGGTCGGAAGAGGTCTCCAAGGCCTTCACTTCTATTAAGTCCCACTTTGCTAGCGCTCCCATCTTACATCGTCCCGATGTGGATAAGCCATTCCTAATGGAGGTGGATGCCTCATCCGTTGGTGCTGGAGCAGTCCTCTATCAAAAGGATGCTCAAGGTCGGAAGCATCCATGCTTCTTCTTCTCTAAGACCTTCACGCCAGCGGAGAGAAACTTCTCCATCGGGGATAGGGAGTTGTTAGCAATGAAATTGGCCTTTTCAGAGTGGAGACACCTTCTGGAAGGTGCGCGGCTTCCCTTCCAAGTTTACACAGACCACAAAAATTTGGTCTACTTGCAAACAGCCCAGCGGCTAAATTCTCGCCAAGCCAGATGGTCCTTGTTCTTTTCCCGGTTCCACTTTTCCCTTCATTTTCTCGCCGGGGAGAAGAATATTCGTGCTGACGCTTTCTCTCGCTCGCTTATGTCAACTGAAGAGGAGGAAGAGGAGCCTCGGCTTATTGTCCCTTCTGAGAGCCTGAGAACCGTAGCGCCGGTTTCGCTGGAGTCTGTGCCTCTGGGCAAGAATTTTGTGCCCATTAATTTGCGACCGGAGGTTCTCTCTTGGGCTCATTCGTCCAGGGTGGGTGGACACTTTGGGACAAAGAGGACATCTGAGCTACTGGCGAGGACGTACTGGTGGCCGCATATGGTCTGGGATGTCAGGGATTATATTCTGGCGTGTGTCTCCTGCGCCAAATATAAATCTCTGCGGCAAAGGCCAGCTGGGTTGCTCTATCCCTTGCCGGTGGCAGATAGGCCCTGGGAAATGGTCGGGATGGACTTTGTCGTGAGTTTACCCAAATCTCGCGGCTGTACCATCATTTGGGTCATCACCGATCATTTCTCAAAAATGGTGCATTTGGTGCCGCTACCACGGTTACCTTCTGCACGGGCCTTGGCAGCATTGTTCATTAAACACATCTTCCACATACATGGTATGCCTGACAAAATTGTCAGTGACCGGGGTCCCCAGTTTGCATCTTGGTTCTGGAGAGAGCTTTGTCGTCTTCTCAGTATTGAGTTGAATCTCTCTTCCGCTTATCATCCCGAGACGAATGGGTTGGTAGAGAGGGCCAACCAGACCTTGGTCACATACCTGCGACATTTTGTTTCAGCCAGGCAGGATGACTGGGCATTCTTGCTATCGTGGGCAGAGTTTGCGCTGAACAACGCCGTAGCCGACTCCACTGGACAAACCCCATTCCTCCTCAACTATGGTCAGCATCCACGGGTACCTGTGCCTATGCCCGTGTCTTCCGCAGACTCCAGGGTGGCAGACTGAGCTGTGGAGGCACGGGATATTTGGGACCGCACTCAGGATGCCATTCGAGCCTCTAAGGAGAGAATGAGGTCCTCCGCCGATGCTCATCGGCGCCCCGCTCCGACCTTTGCTCCTGGCGACTTGGTGTGGCTCTCCGCCCGTAACATCAGGCTGCGAGTTGAGTCCACTAAGTCTGCTCCTCGCTACTTGGGTCCCTTCAAGGTCCTCGAACAGGTTAATCCTGTGGTCTACCGTCTGGCCCTTCCTCCACGCCTTGGTATCACCGACACCTTTCATGTGTCCCTCTTTAAGCCCGTATACATGTCCCGGTTTTCTGAGTCATCTGCCGAGACATCGGGTTCGTCTACGGACGATTTCGAGGTGAACGCTATCTTGGGGTGCAAGGTGGTAGGTGGCAAAAAATTTTTTGGGGTGAACTGGAAGGGTTACGGCCCCTGAGGATAGGTCCTGGGAGCCTGCTGAGCACATTCGGGCTCCGCAGCTTATTGCTGCCTTCGAACGTAGCGAGGCCCAAGGGGGGGGGCCCTAGGAGGGGGGTAATGTTAGGAGTCGAGTTTCCTCTGCTGCACAGGGGGAATCTCGATCCGTGTCTGCTGCGGTCTCCCATTCTGCTTCGGCCGCAGTGGGCTCTGCTCAGCAGAGGCGTCGCTCCCAGCATCTCGCTGGGACTGATTCTGTGCAAAGGGTTACTGCTGCCTTTTCCGGCTCTCCTGTTGTACCCTGCACTGATCTGCGGCGAGCGGGCTTCCCTGGGACTAAGTCCTTATTTGCACACACTGAGCATGCCCAGGACAGGATCTCCCGTTGGAGATCGAGGGTCACATGCTCAGGTGCTGCAGCACATCCCATTGGTCCTCTTGGCAGGTCCTGAAAGGGCAAAACTTCTGTAGCAGCTTCCTGTGCTGCAACTATATAAACTGCGCATGACCGCACGGCCATGCGCTAGTATTGTCTTGATAATATGTGTGTGTGTTGTGAGTGAAAGTCGCTCTTTAACCCTGCTGTTCTGTTCGGTCTGGGGAGACCTATTTTGAACTTTGGTATTTTTTGGGGTGTTCAAGATGCGGTTCTGAAACTTGTGGTTGATTGACTTAAATGAGGATGGGTCGGTCGGCCACGGGTTTCAGAGCATCTTGAATATTTTAAAGAATGTTGAAGTTCAAGGTCGGTCATTTTTGACCAACAGAACAGCAGGGTTAAAATACCCTCCCTATTGGATGACTGTTCGCGGAAGGTGTATGTTTGCTATCTAGCGCCCGACTTATCCAACAGCACGTTACACACATAACAGCGTCTAGTTGCTGTGACCGCCTGTACGGCGCCGTGCGCTTTCCTTACCCAAGCCTGGGTGGTTAGTGGTGTCCGTCAGTGCGGCACTGCATGCACTCTCGTGCCTTTATATACTATTTTTATAGTTTCCTTACACACCCAGTTGCGGTGTTGTGCCAGCAAGTGGTCTAATCGGACTTCATTCCTGTGTTGGGGTTGTGTTCGCTGACTTCTTGCTCGCGCTCTATGTGCGGTACCGCGGTCCTGTGACTCTACAGGATCGCTTCCTTCACGCAGGGTGAAGTTAACCCGTGCGTGTATACTTATAGTACCGTCATATAGTCCGTCTTACTAGCAGCAGGGTATTTACCTGCGCGGTGGACCTCGGACTGCGAACGTACCTAGTTTCATATCATCTATACTTGGTGCGTTCCGCCAGTCCTTAACACCTCATTTATATATTTTTTTATGTTCTCTCTGTGTTTGCGTGGGTTTCCTCCGGGTACTCCGGTTTCCTCCCACATTCCAAAGACATACTGATAGGGAATTTAGATTGTGAGCCCCAACGGGGACAGTGATGATAATGTATGCAAAATGTAAAATGCTGCGGAATATGTTAGCGCTATATAAAAATAAAAATTATTATTATAAAAATTATTATTTTTATGTTTTGGCGCTTTTATATGATAAAAACTATTTTATATAAAAAATAATTATTTTTGCATCGCTTTATTCTGAGGACTATAACTTTTTTATTTTTTCGCTGATGATGCTGTATGGTGGCTCGTTTTTTGCAGGACAAGATTACATTTTCAGCGGTACCATGGTTATCTATATCCATCTTTTTGATCGTGTGTTATTCCACTTTTTGTTCGGCGGTATGATAATAAAGAGTTGTTTTTTGCCTCGTTTTTTTTTTTTAATTTTTATATGGTGTTCACTGAAAGGATTAACTAGTGGGACAGTTCTATAGGACTGGTCGTTACAGACGCAGCGATACTAAATATGTGTACTTTTATTGTTTTTTTATTTAGATAAAGTGCCGGATGTAATAATCAGCTGACACCCAGCAGCGATCGGCCGCACTCCCCCCGTGACCACGGCCGATCGACTATGGCTTACTATCCTGTCACTGGGATTTAAGTCCCAGGTCACCTCGACGGGATAGTACGTCATATGGGATTAAGGGGTTAATGATACCTTAGCCTTGTGTAAAGTTTTGTTTTTTGGAGTATTTACACTCCTATATTCATACATATGAATTAGATCTCCTCACAGATAACGTGGGGTGCACATGCAAGGGTTAATTTATTTCCACTCAATCTAATGCTCAACCTTTGGTTTAGGCTATAAAGTGAGCGTAAATCACACCCCTATTTCTTAACGTGCTTCTACTAGGGTTGATCGATCACCCTAAAAATCGGATCGGAAAGGATCGGTCCGATCACACTTGAAAATCGGCGAATGGGAATTCCGATTTCTGATCCTCATTGAAGTCAATGGGGATAAAAAATCAGAATTCCTAAAACACCTATTTTACATTGTGGTGTTTTCTAAATGACTAAAAACGCCCCCCCCCAAAAAAAAAAAAAAAAAAAAACAATAAAAAAAAAAACGGAAAAAATGGTGTGGGCTCCCACGCAATTTTCTGCGCCAGAGGAGGAAAGCTGATGGCCAGGGAAAAATATTTGCAGCCTGGGAAGGGGGTAATACCCATGGCCCCTCCCAGGCTATGAATATCAGCCCGCAGCTGTCTGCGTAGCCTTTACTGGCTATTAAAATAGGCGTACCCTCCAAACAAAATGATGTGGGGGTCCCCCTATATTTTATAGCCAGAAAGGTTATGCAGACAGCTTCAGGCTAATATTCATAGCTATCAAACAATAGAACCACAGCGGAAGCTTAGATGCCAATAAAAAACTAAATTTTATTAATAGTACAATTAAAAATTCTATTAGAGTCCAATTACAGTCAGTGGAGATACATGAGACAGAATTATACTGTCTGCTGAGGAAAATACATATAATACCTGATATAAATCATATGATCCCAAATAAATACATATAAAACCCACAAGAATCAATAAGGCATGAGTGTTACACAGTAAATCTATATATAAAGGCCAGAAGTGTGCCATAAAAGGAGAAATGCCTAAGGGATATGAGCTGGATTAATATGCCTACGAGAGCAATGGCTGCTGACAAATGTCACGGATACCAAGGGTTAAATCAAATGTATGTTGGCAGACAAAGCTAGCCTAACACATAAGGTATATGAACCTAAAAAATCCCTGAATGATACGACTGTATCTATTCACATAGTAGCCAAAAAGTGCATGTTGTGCTAAAGTGCAAATATATATCCACAGGGGTCAATAAGGCATGAGTGTTACACAGTACATCTATATTATAAGGACCATAAATATGCCATAGAAAAAGAAAAAGAAATGCCTAAGGGGATATGGGCTGAATTAATATGCCTAAGAGAGCAATGGCTACTGAAGAGTGTCACAGATACCAAGGGTTAAATAAAGCGTATGTTGGCAGACAAAGCTAGCCTAACACATAAGGTATATGAACCTAAAGGATCCCTGAATGATACAGGTAGGAATGTATTTACCTATAGCAGCAGACCAGTAGATGGACCCCGACACGTGTTTCGCGTTTAAGCTTCGTCCAGGGGGATAGTCTCAACAACAGTGGCCAGTACATGGGTTTATATAGCGGCTAAATGACAGTGGTGGCAGCGGTTTGTAATGGCGCTCGCACAGACAACGCCGGCTCGAACTTCACTTGAAGCTTAAACGCGAAACACGTGTCGGGGTCCATCTACTGGTCTGCTGCTATAGGTAAATACATTCCTACCTGTATCATTCAGGGATCCTTTAGGTTTATATACCTTATGTGTTAGGCTAGCTTTGTCTGCCAACATACACTTGATTTAACCCTTGGTATCTGTGACACTCTTCAGTAGCCATTGCTCTCTTAGGCATATTAATTCAGCCCATACTCCCTTAGGCATTTCTCCTTTTATGGCACACTTCTGGCCTTTATATATAGATGTACTGTGTAACACTCATGCCTTATTGATTCTTGTGGGTTTTATATGTATTTATTTGGGATCATATGATTTATATTAGGTATTATATGTATTTTCCTCAGCAGACAGTATAATTCTGTCTCATGTATCTCCACTGACTGTAATTGGACTCTAATAGAATTTTTAATTGTACTATTAATAAAATGTAGTTTTTTATTGGCATCTAAGCTTCCGCTGTGGTTCTATTGTTTGATAATTGTTGAAATTTGGAAGTGCCTTATTTTTAGGCTATTGTTTTGGATAATAATATTCATAGCCTAGAGAGGGGCCATGGATATTGCCCCCCCACTACAAATACCAGTCCTCAGCCACCCTAGAAGTGACACATCTGTAAGATGCGCCAATTCTGGCACTTAGCCCCTCTCTTCCAACTCTCGAGTAGCTGTGGGATATGGGGTAATAATGCATCATGCAGCTTTACATGAACACCCGAGCCTTACACTATGGCTGGTCCGAATAACTAAAGCAATTGTTATCATCCACTTCTCGTGTCTCCCCTTTTCCTCATAGTCTGTAAGCGTGCGAGCAGGGCCCTTATTCCTCCTGGTATCTGTTTTGAACTGTATTTCTGTTATGCTGTAATGTCTATTGTCTGTACAAGTCCCCTCTATAATTTGTAAAGCGCTGCGGAATATGTTGGCGCTATATAAATAAAAATTATTATTATTATATATTATTATTATTAATAAGGGGTTAATTACATAATAAACCGTATACTCTCTGTCCGACGCAGTCCAATTAATAACGAGTGTCTCACGACGATCTCCCCTATAGAACAGTGACATCAAGTGATTTCAGTGCTCTATGGGACCTTCAGTGACACACTGACAGGAGACAATGGCTCCTGCAGTGCATCACTGAGAGGTTACTGTAGTTCACTGGTTTCACTTTATGCCATTGCTGCGTGGGAACTTTCTCACATAGCAGTGCCAAAAGTGAGACTAGGGACTAATTTTTACACTGGTGGAGGAATACAGTGTGGAAGGATACATCCCTCCAGTGATTGTATTCCTGGAGCCCCTAGAGAGCGGTCGCATCAGCTGATGCTGCTGCTCTTCACGGGAGATCTTCGTGGGACACTCGTGGATTTCTGTGGATCAGGGAGTATATTGTTTGTTTGTTATTTTAATATTTTTTACCGGTGACACTGGCTTCGGGGATCAAAGTGACAAGTGATGGTGAATATGTACTCTATGTTATATGTATGTATTGTATGTAATGTATGAATGCATTGTATGTAGTATGTATGTATGTAGTATGTATGTAGTATGTTGTATGTGTGTTGTATGTATGTAGTATGTTGTATGTAGTATGTATGTAGTATGTATGCTGTATGTAGGTACAGTAGTATGTTGTATGTATGTTTGTGGGTTTTTTTTACATTCAACACATTAGCCGGATGATGGGACTACTACTGTCCCATCATTGGCTAATGTGTCAATCACTGTCATTGTAGCAGGCATAGCCCGATGGGACTTGTAGTCCCATCGGACAATGCCTGCACACACACACAAAGACCCCCGAGAGGCCCGCACAGACCCCCGAGAGACCCACACAGACCCCCGACAGGCCTGCACAGACCCCCGACAGGCCCGCACAGAGTCCCCGACAGGCCCGCACAGACCCCCCGGCAGCCCGCACAGACCCCCGACAGGCCCACACAGGTTAGGGTTGGGGTTAAAATGAAAATATACAATACTTACAATAAAAGATATAAAAAGGTAAAAAAATAAAGCAACCCACAAATATGCAAAGCAGTTATAAAATAAAAAGGGAGAAATAGTAGTAATATCTAAACGTTTCCGTCTACGGTTATCTTCTGTTTCCTTGAGGGAAGGAGAAATTAATTATGGCTCAAACCAGCACACTAGTTAGTCACCACATGTGAACAACTTATTTTATGTCACCCAGCTTTTTAAAGTCCTGATCATAGGCTCATAATTCTAGGATCACCTAATTGGTCTATTTGAAAATTGCTGTTTGGTGACTCTAAGATGAGATAAGGGCCTTGCTTTTCAAATATCCTGTGTCTCCCCACACTCCTCTTTATACAGTGAATAGGAAACATCCTGCATGTATAACTATGAAAAGGAAAGTGAATGAAAGCGGCACTGGTCATACAGGGTATAAGTAACGTGCAGCGAGTATAACAAACATCACAAGATTGTAAAGAATATAATATAAGCGAATGAATGGAAACTAGGTCAATGAGCTGTAGTTACCTTAATTCGCGGTGAGGCGCCCTCTGCTGGATGTTCTTCGAGCGTGGGAAAAAATCAGAAAAGTTCCAAGGCTCGAGTTCATATGAGGACAACCAGCAGAGGGTGCCTCACCGCGAATGAAGGTAACTACAGGTCATTGACCTAGTTTCCATTCATTCGCTGGGGTTTTACAGTCAGGAGCATAGCTGCATTATAGCAGTGCTCCTGGCTGTAAAAAAAATAACCCTTTCAGATGGATTTACATCGTGGGACGTGACAGATCCTCGGAAGGTATGGATAATGTTGGTTTATTATTTTTTCTTTGTCACAGAGCGAGGGTCTTCAGGTGGATTACCAGAATAATAAAATATTAAAACAACATGTGTTTTTATTTCATTAAAAGACTTTTTAATAATGTGTTTGCTTTTTTTAACCATTTCAGACTATTGGATTAATAATGGATAGGTGTCATAATTGACGCCTCTCCATTATTAATCTGGCTTAATGTCACCTTACAATAGCAAGGTGACATTAACCCTTCATTACCCCATATCCCACCGCTACATGGGAATGGGAAGAGAGTGGCCAAGTGCCAGAATAGGCGCATCTTCCAGATGTGCTTTTTCTGGGGTGGCTGGGGGCAGATGTTTTTAGCCAAAGGGGGGGCCAAAAACCGTGCACCCTCTCCAGGCTATTAATATCTACCCTCAGTCACTGGCTTTACTACTCTGGCGGAGAAAATTGCGTGGGAGCCTACGTTAATTTTTTCCACCATTTAACCCTTAAATTTAATAGCTAGAGCGCCCAAATTTTGCACATACACACTACTAACATTAGTAGTGTGGAATATGCAAAAAAATGGGGATAGGAGATGGTTTACTGTATGTAAACCATGTCTCATATCATGTCGGGTTTAGGAAGGAGATAGCAAAAGCCGGCAATTGAATTACCGGCTTTTAAGCTATCTAGCGCAGTATGAAATATTAATATATATACATATATGTGTCTCACTGACATATATATATATACATATATATATATATATATATATGTATATATATATATATATATATATACCTATTCTATGTGTACACATTTATTCTACCTATTCTATTGTAAGCTGTCAGTGTGATTTTACTGTACACCGCACTGAATTGCCGACTTTTCTCTCTAACACCGCTGCGTATTTCTCGCAAGCCACACTGCTGGTCCGTGTGTAATCCGTATTTTTCTGGCTTCCATAGACATTCATTGGCGATTTTTTTGCGCAATACGGTGACAAACGCAGCATGCTGCGATTTTCTACGGCCGTAGAAAGCCGTATAATACGGATCAGTAAAATACGGCAGATAGGAGCTGGGGCATAGAGAATAATTGGGCCGTGTGTAATGCGTGTTTTACGAACGTATTTTATGCACTCATATGTCCATAAAAGTCGCTAGTGTGACGCCGGCCTTACAATGACTCTTTTTTTCCTGTCTTTTAGCCAATTCATTACCCATCTGTATAAAGTTTTCCCTAGTCCCTGCTTCTGTTGCTTCAGTATAAGGCTGTTATGTGGTATAGTATCAAATGCCTTTGCAAATTCCAGATAAACCACATCAGCTGCATTACCAACATCCAGATTTGCAGTTACCTCCTCATAGAAACCCAACTTGTTGGTTAGATATGACTTATCTTTCATCAATCAGTGCTGCAGGTTAGTTATTATATTATTCTCTGCAGTATATTTCTGAAGGTCATCTCTTATGATGCACCTAAAAACTTTGCACACTTCTCATGTCAGACTTACCGGTCGGTAGTTACCTAGATTCACCTTCTTACCTTTCTTAAATATCAGTACCACATTAGCCATCCTCCGATCATGTGGCAACATCCCTGTTACAAGTATATGAGATACATTGGTTTGTAAATTCGCTCAATATCCTTGGATGAATGCTATCTGGGCTAGGGGATTTGTGAATGTTTAATTTGCTCTGTACTTCTTATTTTGTTATACTAGTTATGACAAGTGGTGAACTTAGGTTTTTGCCTTTTTGAATGATCCCTTGAACAGTCAGTTTATTGGTGACTATAGATGAAAAGTGCCTGTTTAATATCACAGCCTTTTCTTTGTCCTCTGTAATTATCTTGTCGTTATCATCTTTTAGGGAATCAGTACCATTTTTTTTTGGCATTTATATATTTATAAAAAAAAGTTCTAATTTAATTCAATGTTGTGGCAATTTTTTTCTCTGTAGGTAACTTTGTTAGCTTGGTTTATTTTTTACATTTCTTCTGGAGATCTTTATACTCCTGAAATGCTATTTCCTTATTCTCAGCCTTCAAGCCTTTTGAATGCTATTTGTTTTTGACTTATTAAACTTTATACTGTCTTATTTATCTGTAATGGTTTCTTTTTATTCATTATTTATTCAGACATTTTATTTACCGGGGGGTATAGGTTTTCTACAGGATTCTAGTAGTATATCCTTAAACATGCAACATTTATGTTCAGTATCTCCAGTTACCATGACATAGTCCCAGTCTACACAATTAAACGCTTCCCTTAATTTGCTGAAATAAGTTTTCCTAAAAATCCAGGATTTTGATTTTTACCTGTGAAATGTTTTACTGAATATTACATTACAACTTACCATATTATGGTCAATGCATCCCAAATGCCCCCTGTCCTGTAGATGGGAAATTACATCTGGTCTGTTTGACAGGACCGGATCCAGCAGATTATCTGCCCTGGTTATTTCATCTACTAGCTGACATAGGTAATTGTCTTGTGCTTACATATTTTGAAATATCTCATTGAATGTCTGGATAGTTAACCCCTTCATGACCGATTCTTTTTCAGTTTTGCACTTTCGTTTTTCGCTTCCCTTTTTCCAGAGCCATAACTTTTTTATTTTTCTGTCAATATGGCCATGTGAGGGATTATGTTTGGGGGACAAGTTGTACTTTTGAACAACATCATTGGTTTTAGCATGTCATGTATTCAAAATGGGAAAAAATTCAAAGTGCGGCAAAATTGCAAAATAAGTGCAATCTCACACTAGTTTTTTGTTTGGCTTTATTGCTAGGTTCTCTAGTTGCTAAAACTGACCTGTCATTATGATTCTCCAGGTCATTACAAATTCATAGACACCACATATGTCTAGGTTCTTTTTTACCTAAGTGGAGAAAAAAAATCCTAAATTTGCTAAATTATTTTTTAAAAAATTGCACAATATTTTGATACCAGTAGCATCTCCATTTTTCGTGTTCTCGAGTTGGGTGAGGGATTATTTTTGTCTTGCCGAGCTGACATATTTATACCACTTTTGTTCAGATCTTTTGATCTCCCATTATTGCATTTTAATGCAATGTTGTGGCAACCAAAAAACGTAATTCTGGCTTTTTTATTGATGGGCAATTCTGAATGCGACAATATCAAATATGTGTATTTTTTATTTTATTTTTATTGTTTTATTTTGAATGGGGTGAAAGGGGAGTGATTTGAACTTTTATTTTTTTTATTTTTTTCATATTTTTAAACATTTTTATTTACTTTTGGCATGCTTCAATAGCCTCCATGGGAGGCTAGAAGCTGCCATAACTTGATCACCTCTGCTTCATAGAGGCGATGCTCAGAACGCCTCTATGCAGTTGAATTACAGCATTGCCATGAGCGCCGACCACAGGGTGGCGCTAATAGCAATCTGGCATCAACAACCATAGAGGTCTCAAGGAGACCTCTGGTTGCCATGCGTGTATTTCCAGCTCGATAGCCAGAAGCGTGCGTTAAGTGCTGCTGTCAGAGTTTGACAGCAGCATTTAACTAGTTAATAGGCATGTGCAGATTGTGATTCCGACTGCACCTATTTTCAACAGCTGACATGTCGTGGCTTTGAGGTGGATTCACCGCCAGAGCACACCTCAAAGCGGTGCTTCTGACATCATCGTACTATCCCATCTGATTTCAGAAAGGGGTTAAAATCCCCATAATAAGGACCCTTTTATTATTTGCTGCCTTTTTAATGTGTTGCAGCATTTCATCATCTACCCGTACAGCTAAATTAGGAGGCTTGTAGCAAACTCCAAGCTTTCCATTATCACCATTCCCATGTACACTATAATGATACTGTAATTTTTAATTGTGTCATACCAGGATATGCTGCAGAATACCAAACAAAATGGAAGTCTGTAAAGAAAAGTTGTGGATGTGAAAGGTCATCAAGGCATCTAAACAAGATAGGAGTCCAATCAGAGAGGATGTCATACATTAGATGCCTGGTTATAAAGGTTTGTTTGTTTTACTGGCTACATCCCATCAGTAAAGTGGTTCACAGACCATTGTTAAGGACATACCTGGAGTTGTATGTTGATGAGAAACAATCATATATGGGGCTGATCTGCCATTGCAATTGATATATTTGTGTGCTAGTGGTGTTTCTGGTGTTGTTTTCCTGTATGATGGTGCTTCTGGTGATGTATTATTGTACTATTAGTTGTTGTGGTGCAGTATTTCTATAATGTTGGTGGTTCTGTTCCTGTATTTATGTGCTGATAGTGTTTATTGTGGTGTACTCATGTTCTAATAATTGTTCTGTTGGTGTATTCATGTACTGATGGTGATTATAATGCTGAATTTCTGCTGTTTTAGTGGTTCTGTTGATGTATTCATGTAATGTTGATGGTTGTGTTGCTGTATTTCTTTACTGATAGTGATTCTTGTGATGTTTTCATGTACTCAACAATTTATACACAACGTTTCGGCTTGTTACGCCTTTCTCAAGTAATATCTGTGCTTTAGTATATGGATCCCTCTATGGGGAGATAATACGGCATCCCACTGGAAATGAGCATCTGATCGGCAACGCCTGCAGGGTTGAAAGGCTGAAAGAGCCAAGTGAAGTCCGGGACGTGGAGCCTGGCTGCAATCCAAAGTGAAAGTCTCAAAAGCCGAAACGTTGTGTATAAATTGTCTGTGAAACAACCATCATATCTGCATCATTTGTGGCATCACAATATGAATTTTGTTGAGGATGATAATAATTGATTATCACTAGTAAAGAATCAAATGAACTATTTTTTCTGAGTGCCGGAGTTCATCGTATTGTTTGAGATTGTTATTTTTTCCTGAGCACCGATATTTACTGTGAGCACCCCATACGCATTTTTGTCTTAGGTTTTCATGTACTGTTATTGTTTCTGATCCTGTACACATGTAACAATCAATAACCTGTCACATAACGTGATTCATGGCTATGTTAATAAAGTGTTGTGACCTCTGACAAGTTAAGAGTTACTGCAGTTTTATTTGTTAGAATCATTATTTAATAAATTATGAACTGTAGTATACCAAATTCTAACAGTGTATACTGTATACTGTCAGGATTTGGTTCTTCTTGCAGGTTCCTTCACATATTACAAGATATATAAGATTTTCATACTTCGGTCATGTGCTAGTTTGCTTCTCTTTTTGATTCTCTCAATGAAGAGAAGGGGTTGTACATTTCTAATAGGCTGTATGGGGTTCCTCACGGTACTAGGATTCTTTTAAATCATTTGCTTGTACGTCTATACTTTGAACCTCCTAATAGATGTGTGACGTCATGGAGCCTTCTATTGTTGGTGTGGCCGCTCCTATGCCCTATTAGTTATTGGCACAATTATTCAATATGATTTGTTCGCATGTGGAGTAACCAGTTCACCCATTTGGGTCATTTATAGATATACACATATGTATCCCTTGTACGGCTTACCTGACTATTGTGTTTGTGTGTGGCACTAGTGTTGCCTTTCTTTTTTCATTGCATCTGTTTTACTGTTGTCTGTATTGTTGTATTTATATACTCTTTTAGATTTTTGTCTTTAATAAAATTGTTCATTTTAGCTCGTGTGTCCATCTTTTATTGGTTTTCTAGTATGCAAATTGCAGTCACATGACAACAATTCAAACCAATCAAGCTTTATATATCAGGCTTCGTCAATCTGATTTCTTGCACCGGGTGCTGGCAAAACTAGATTAGTTCCTGGATAAAACTGCTATCGGTTGATTTTAAGCATAGATGGTTTTATACTTGGTTTATTGGATTATTTGGATTATGTACACTTCTTGTGAGCCTCATAATTTACTTGTGTTTGGATTTGTGTATTTATTTACCGATCTCCATCCAAATATGAAGGAGTCTTGGAAAAAAGGTCTCACTCTGTGCCAATAAAGAAATCTGCTTTTGCAGCTTGCTAAGAGACTTTCGGGGTCTTCTAGAGAGGACATTTTTGTATACATATTTTTTCACGTTTTTTAAGACTTGGCATCCATCTCGAGCTTTTCTATTTTGACATTGTTAAGCCAACAAATTTACATGCCAAGATCAGACTTTAGACGGGATTTATAGAAGAGCAATATCACATTTGGATCAAAGGTTTTTATCCCTCTTTTTATCTTTGCATTAAATTAGAACCTTTTTGATTCTATTGAAAGTAAAGAATATCTAAATCTCATATGCTGGCTCCTGATTAATTTGTTGCTGCATGTTTGAGATGACTACAAATATGAAAATCATTACATGATTAATTTGTGAAAGGGACAAAGTTCTAACCATCCTGCAATGCAATGCTATTAGGTATTCCTTTGTCAAGATTGAATGAGTGTCAGCATGTAAAATATAAAGCGATTTAGAAATGAAATTAATTCTTTTTCTCCACATTTTGTGCCTATCAACTTTCAGTCGCTCTTTCCTAACTTTGCTCATGTTTTCGAATACAGTCATCAATCATCAAGTTTCTTTCCGAGAACTCTTCAAAAATACCCACAAAGTCCAATAAACATAAAATCTTTTTTTTTTTATTGTCTTTCACTGACCTCTTCAAAAAGGTAATCAGTTTTCGGATTCATCAAACATGATGCTTTGCTTCCTTATGAAGTCCATTACAGTGTGGATGAGCAATTAATTTTTCACCCTCATTCTCCACTAGCCTCAAACTGCTGAAATTTCAATTTCACAGATACACATTAAATGCAAATTTCCTTCATAAAAGTTAAAAATACTAGCAAAGGACATAGTGGAGATCATTCAAAACCATTTTAGTTTTATTACTGCACACTGAGGGGCTCAGAAGTGAAAACCTTCATTTAATACCATGGAGGGGATATGAGGGCAAGTTTATTTCTGAGTTTTAAAAGACTCCAAGGGCACGTTTTCATATTGATAACAGTTCACACGGACTAAAGAAATACAAGTTGAATCTTACAAAAAAGACAAATCAATCTCATCAGAAGTAAAGAAATCTTCGTATCATGTCGTCCAGTCCATTTCCGCATGTCCGGTGACTACACAGGTTAAGTCACAGTCAAGACTTTTGCCGTCAATGTCCCATGTCCCATGTTAAGACGTGGAAGCTGCTTTTAAGATTCAGCAGTCCTGTTTTTCCTCTGGAACTCTTCCAGTTCGTTTTTTCTGTTCATGGCTATTTGCAAGTCTTGCTTAATAACCTGGATCTGTTTTTCCAGTTCGGTCAGTTCCTGCACAACCGAATTTCGAGATAAGTTTAGGGATTCAGCCTTACCATTTGTGGTAAGCGATTTTGGAGTCTCTCTCCTCAACTGCGGCAAAGGCAAATCCTGCTGATGTCTGAAACTTAATTCGTTATGTGCTTCTTTGAGAATATACTTTCTCCTGTTACAGCTGCTTTGGTTGGCAGTATTCCATACACGAGGCTGACTGTTTCCGGCGTTGCACCTGGAAGTAATTACATAAAATGTTATTAGATGGTAGCTATTAAAGACAATCTGGCAGAAGATTGGTGCTATATAATCTAAGAGCAGCAGCATTAAGGGACGGAAACCCTGATTTGAGTGATGTATCACTTAGTTTACTGGGTACAGCAGTTGTTGCCCATACCACTAATTAGCAGCTTTCTGTCACTATACAGTGTACACAGAAAGCTGCCAATCAGAGCTGGGGCTTGTTGGGACTAGTAGGCACGAGGCCAGTTGTCCTGTAGGGATATTCTCCTGCTGATAAATCACTGATTGTATTGAAACAGCAAAACACAACCCAGTAAGTGACACATTGATGGAATCAGGAATTATTCCCCTATGTAATGTTGCTCTCATAGCAAAAATCATCCCTTTAAACAGACATAGTTGCAACTCTGTTACTCCGACTATCAAAAAATGCTAGAAAATTGGCTATTAAATCCAGATGGAATTTCTTGAAAACTAGAATCATATATTACTCCGGCAGCAGAGGAAATCATTTCCCAGCCTTGTCTTGTGATGCATGCTACCCTCCAAAAGCGCCTGAATTCTACATGAGGAGTGGCAGTACAGTCTTCCTTCAGTTTGTACCTGCTGACAGGTAACTCACAGAGCATATGATACCTAACACGATTAGACTAGGACTTGATAGCAGCACATGCAGTACAATGGCAGAATTAAAGGATATGGACACATTTGGGGGCTTTTTTTCAACTAATTGCATGTATTTTGGGGATAAAATAATATTTGAATTCATTAACATTTTTGCAGAGTTTGTCTCCTAGAGCCACTGTTTTGCATTATAATAATCTTTATTTTATATAGCGCTAACATATTCCGCAGCGCTTTACAGTTTGCACACATTATCATCACTGTCCCCGATGGGGCTCACAGTCTAGATTCCCTATCAGTATGTCTTTGGAATGTGGGAGGAAACCGGAGAACCCGGAGGAAACCCACGCAAACACGGAGAGAACATACAATGTCTGTTTATGGCTCCCGACCGAGTTATCTAAGAATCTGACGGGGAGCACATTCTGACCAAGTTTCAAACTTTAACCCCTTCCCACCATGGCCAATTTCCGTTTTCTAATTTTCATTTTTTTTCTTTCCCTTCTTCCAAAAACCATATTTTTTTTTCTCCACCTAGATGTATGAGATCTTCATTTTTGCGGAATGAGATTGACATTTATTTTACCACATAACGTGCTAGCAAGAAGGCAAAAAAGTGAGATGAAATTAAGAAAAAAATTGAATATACCTACTCTTGACTTGTGCCATACAGTGAATGTCAGGAACGGATTAAGATGATTTTATTGATCTTCTCTCAGTTGATTCATGATGATCACATTAAATTTAAGTTCTACTTTTGTCCCTGTTCTTTAATCAACTGAGAGCTCCGTAAAAGACAGGTAAAAGAGTTTGAACTCCCTACAGTATGAGTTCACTGAGGGATTCTTAGAATACTCATTCTGCAGCCAGCCATGTAGGTGCAGGGAAACAAACACCCATAAAAGCTAAACGATGCAACATTTTTAATCGATTACAAAACATATATTTAGCATACAATGCATGTATTAAAGTGCACTTAAATATCAGCAGAAAATGCAGGCACAACACCAGGACAGATTTTTTAAAATTCTGCATATATTTGTGCATTAGAATAAATGTATGCAGTGCTGGCGGTACCGTTGGGAGTGCGTATTTTTTTCTGTTCACTTAGTGGCTGTTACTTATTCTATATGTAAATAGGGATACGAAGTATATAGAGTAAATGGTGCATTTAATTGAAAAGTAATCATGCGTTACATATGACTGTTCACATCTAAAGTGTTGTCTGCTTTGTAATTAACCTATATTTTGTGTTACAGATAGCTATTGAAGCCAAATTAGGCAATGGGAAAGCCAGAAAGGAAGATTGCTTCTAACAATATACTATTGTCTCGTTCTATTAAGATGGCGGAGAGGTTAATGCAGGAGAGGAAAAGACATTAGATAAGAGTGAAAATGAACGTTTTCCTTCTGTATACAAAATGATCATGATCCCAGGGTGCAACGAGCAAAAATGAAGCCCATTTATCACAGCCACAAAAATTAATGGTCGTTTAAAAGTTTAGCAGAAATAGAAAAATAAAATTTTAGCTTTCCAAGTTCTGTGGAAATTATGATGTTTTAAAAGTGCCATGTGCCTTCTGTAATGGGATTCGGTTCATCTTAGTTAAAAAAGGTAAAGTATGCATCATCATAAAGAAGACAGGAGAAATGTAACTGACCCTGAAGGAGGCAGTATAACAAATAGTCGGGAAAATAAGTATTTGATACACTGCCTATTTTGCAAGTTTTCCCACCTGCAAAAAATGGAGAGGTCTGTAATTTTCATCGTAGGTTCACTTAAAATGTGTTCACCTACCAACCAGCAAAATCTCTGGCTCTCACCGACCTGTTAGTTTTTCTTTAAGAAGCCCTCCTACTCTGAATTCATTACATGCACTCATTACCTGTATAAAAGACACCTGTCCACACACTCAATCAATCACACTCCAACCTCTCCACCATGACCAAAACCAAAGAGCTGTCTAAGGACACCAGACACAAAACTGTTGACCTGCACAAGGCTGAGATGGGCTACAGGACAATAGGTACGTAGTTTGGTGAGAAGGCAATAACTGTTGGCACAATAATTGTAAAATGGAAGGAACACAAGATGACTGTCAATCTTCCTCGGTCTGGTGCTCCATGCAAGATCTTGCCTCGTGGGGTGAGGATGATTCTGAGAAAGGTCAGGAATCAGCCCAAAACTACACAGCGTGACCTGGTCAATGACCTGAACAGAGCTGGGACCACAGTCTCAAACATTATCGTTGGTAACACACTAGGCTGTCATAAATGAAAATCCTGCAGGGCACGCAAGGTCCCCCTACTCGGGTCAGCACATGTCTAGGCCCGTTTGAAGTTCACCAATGACCATCTGGATGATCCAGAGGAGGCATGGGAGAAGGTCTTGTGGTCAGATGAGGCCACAATAGAACTTTTTGGCATTATCTCCACTTGCCTTGATTGGAGGAAGAAAAAAGGTCAATGCAACCCCAAGAACACCATCCCAGCTGTGAAGCATAATGAGGGCAACATCATACTTTGTTGCTGTTTTTCTGCAAAGGGGACAGGATGACTGCACCATATTGAAGGAAGAATAAATGGGGTCATGTATCTTGAGATTTTGGCCAACTGCCTCCTTCCCTCACTAAAAGCAAAAGCCATTGAAGACGGGTCATGGCTAGATCTCCCAGCATGACAATGACCCAAATCACCCAGTCAGGACAACTAAGGAGTGCCTCAGTAAGAAGCATTTCAAGATCCTGCAGTGGCCTAGCCAGTCTCCAGACCTGAACCCAATAGAAAATCTTTAGAGAGAGCTGAAATTCAACGTTGCCCTGTGACAGCCCTGAAACCTGAAAGATCTGGAGAAGATTTGTATGTAGGAGTGGGCCAAAATCCCTGCTGCAGTGTGTGCAAACTTTGTCAAAAACTACAGGAATCATCCAACCTTTGTAATTGCAAACAAAGATCAAACATTTAGTTCTGTTTTTCTATTGTATCAAATACTTATTTCAATGTGTAACTGCTTTGGAGTGACCTAGTCAAAGCCCAGACCATAATCCAATTAAAAATCAGTGGTCAAACTTGAAGATTGCTGTTCACCAGAGAAAACCATCTAACTTGAAGAAGCTGGAACAGTTTTACCTTGATGAGTGGGCAAAAATCCTGGTGTCAACAAATGGAAAGCTCATAGACACTTATCCAAAGTGGATTGCAGCTGTAATTGCCACTAAAGGAGGCTCTACAACGTACTGACTTTAGGGGGTGAATAGTTATGCACAGTGAAGTTTTCAGTTATTTTGTCCTGTTTGCTGCTTGCATCACTAAAAAAAAAGAAAACCAAATGTTCACAGTTGCAGGCATGTTCTTTACATGAACTGATGCAAACCCTAAACAAAAACAGTATTTCCTCCTCGTGGCATTTTTCCTGTCTTGCTTCCTCACAACCTGGATTTTCACTTTCTCAAGCCACTGTAAGAGAAAGTAATAGGAGATTGTATTACACGTTTGAAGAATGGATACTAAATAGAAGTAAGTCTGATTTAACCACAGAAAATATTTATGACTATTATCCACGGGTTTAAAATATATGGCCCTGGCTCGGAGCAGAGGTTTACCTAATGGATAATATCTGTTTTAAGAAAAATTGTTCATTTCATATCAAGTCAGTTTACAACCTTAATGTTTCCAGAAGAAATAAAGCCTTATGTTAGGTGTCGAGTTCCCACCGCTGCACAGGGGGAATCTCGAACCACCTGCACTGCATTCTTCTCCAGCCACAGTGTAGCCTGCTCAGCAGAGACGTTGGTCCGAGCATCTGGCTCAGGCAGATACTGTGCGCTTGGTTACTGCTGATCTTCCAGGTTCAGCCATTGCAGCCAGCACTGATCAGCAGCGAGCAGACACTCCTGGCACTAAGTCCTGCTTTTCCTCTACTGAGCATGCCCAAGTGACGACCTCTCATTGAAGGTCGGGGGTCACATGCTCAGGTTCTGTAGCAGCTCTTATTGGACCACTAGGAAGGTCCTGGAAAGCTTCCTCCATAAAAGGTTTGAATGGCTGCACAGCCATGCACTAGTATAAATCAGTAATTGTGTGTGTGTGGCTGTATGCCTGTTCTGGTGAAAGCTCCGATTCATTCCAATCCCTAGAGTGGATGAATGTTTGAGAATGTTGGAGCTGTCTAGCGTCAGATAGTGCCATCCAGCACCAGGCACAATCTATACTGCATCTAACCAGCAGTGACCACCAGTGCGGTGTTGTACGCACTCTGTGTGGCTATCTCCAGTTTCTCCTGACAATCCGTCAGTGTAGGGTGGGAACTCCGACTTGATCCCAGCATCTGACTCAAGGCATCATCAGGCACGGGCTCAAAAGCCACCGAGGGTCAGACGGGATCAATCACCAGCATAGTGGGGGTGAATTGCAGGGATCCCACTAGTATCCATTTGCTGCACCCTGTGACTGCTAACAGGGCACAGCGTTACCTTTATTCCCTGCGTCTCTGTGAAGCAACAGAGTTCGCTCCTATACAGACCGGGTGACAGAACCAGAATCTATTCTGGCACAGTACCGCCATAAAGTGCCGCTATTAACTAGCAGCAGGTTCCACTCATGCACGGTGGACCCCGGGCTGCGAATTCACCTTTAACATCATTACTTTTACTCAGTGCGTTCTGCCAGCCAAAATATACTAGCGCCAAGGTCTTGCTAGTAATGACGGACGAGCAGCGACTGCAGTGGTACATCCAGCAGCTGGAGGGCAGGTTGGCGGCTCTCGAGCGTACAACCTCAGCTGTGAATGTTACCACATTAGCTGTTCAGGCTGCTAGCGTGGCTGCATTGAGTTTGTCTACTGCCACTCCTGCTCCGACATTATCCCGTCTCCCATTGCCGGAAAAGTTTGCTGGCGACAGTAAGCTGTGTCGGGGACTCGTGAGCCAGTGTGCCATACATTTTGAGCTCCTGGCTGCATGTTTTCCCATGGAATGGGCTAGAGTGGGATTTATTATATCCCTTCTGTTGGGCCGGGCATTGGAGTGGGCAACGCTGCTGTGGGAGCGTGATGACCATGTGGTGCAGAGTGCTCCAAGATTCCTTGACACTCTGAAACAGTTCTTTTTGGGACCTCGTGTCACACATGATTCGGCGCTCCACCAACTGCTGGCATTGATACAGGGTTCAATATGAAAAATAGAAAAAAGTAGGCGCGGACTTACCCTGTTGCGGTAAATATCACTTTATTTGGACACTCCAACGGGTCTCAACTTCAACGGGAGGACCCGTTGAAGTGCCGTGGAGCACGAAACGGCCGTTGTCCGTAGCTGACTCTATCCCTCCCTGCTTTTCGTTTGTTATTATGTCCAAATAAAGTGATATTCACCGCAACAGGGTAAGTGCGCGCCTACTTTTTTCTATTTTTCATATTGGACTCTACACGTATTTTCTGGCAGCAGCACCCCTGTGTTTAAGGTGTGGGAGACATACACAGCCGATACCACTTTCATTGGTGTCAGACCGATGGTGTTACATGGTCGTTGGGTTTGACATATGGGCAGTGGGGATGTGTGTTTCTCTTTTTCTTTGACCATTGATACAGGGTTCTTCCATGGTCAGTCATTTTGCTATCCACTTCCAGACATTGACAGCTGAGCTGGACTGGTCAGATAAAGTCCTTATCCCTGTGTTCTGGAGGGGACTAGCTGACCATGTGAAGGACACTTTGGCCACTAGGGAGATTCCTGCCACACTGGAGGAGCTAATAGCAATATCTACCCGCATCGACCTTCCTTTTAATGAGCGAAGGGTGGAGCGACCCCAGTGTAGGCAGATGTTTTGCCTGGCTCCTTCCTTCACCAAACCTCTGGAATCTCCAGTCCAGGCATCCGAGCCATCTGAGGCCATAAAGGTGTCACGGGAGGGGTCTGTGTCCCGGACCGCTCGTGCACCCAAGGTCTGCCCTGTATGCCAGCAGTCTGGACATTATGCTAGGAAATGTCCCCAGCGGTCTGGAAAACATCAGCGTCTAGTGGTAGTAGTAGGAGGTACACTAGACACGGCGATGTTTTCCTTCAAACTGTCCTTCAAGGGGACAATTATTATAGGCCCATCCACTCATACGGTAGAGCTTTGTGTGGATTCTGGGGCAGAGGGCAACTTCATGTATTCTGCCTTCGCCCAACGACACGCAATACCTCTAGTGATGCTCGCCAAACCAGTGACCGTAAGAGTGGTGAATGGGTCGTCACTGCCCTCACAGACAAAACATCACAAGGGCATCCCATTTACTCTTTCTATGTTGCCACCTCATCAGGAGATTATTTCTTTACTGGTCATTCCCGAGGGGATAGACGAGATCCTGCTTGGGATACCCTGGTTACCTTACCACTCCCCACATATAGAGTGGTCCACAGGGAGAATTTTGGGATGGAGTGAATCTTGTGAGGGTAGATGTCTGAAAGAGTGCGTTCAGGTTGCTACTACTGAAGTACCCACATATCTTTCCTCTCTCCCCAAGCACTATTGGCCCTATGCGGATATATTCTCCAAGAGGGTGGCGGAGACCCTTCCGCCTTACCACCCCAATGACTGTCCTAATGACCTCTTGCCTGGTGCATAGCCTCCCCGGGGTCGAATCTATCCCCTATCTCTCCTGGAGACGGAGGCAATGTCCCAATATATCCAGGAGAATTTGGCAAGAGGATTCACTAGGAAGTCAGTTTCACCTGCAGGGGCTGGGTTCTTCTTCGTGTAGAAGAAGAACGGAGAACTACATCCATGCATTGATCACAGGGGTCTTAACGCCATCACCGTTAAGAACAAATACCCTCTGCCTCTGATATCAGAGCTATTCAATAAGTTGCGGGGAGCAAGGGTATTTACTAAATTTGAACTGCGGGGTGCTTGCAACCTGATTCGCATCCGTGAGGGGGACGAAAGGAAGACGGCATTTAACACCAGGGACGGGCACTATGAATACCTCTGTAATGCTCCTGCCTCTTTCCAAGACTTTGTGAATGATATCTTCCGAGACATGCTCTCCATCTCGGTCGTAGTCTATCTGGATGATATTCTCATCTACTCTCCAGATATAGACTCCCACCAGAGAGATGTTTGCAAAGTCTTCAACTTTGAGTTTCACACTCTTCCAGACCCCTTGCCAAAATGGGCATTTCCAGCTCCGCCTCTTTACTACTCTGACACTGCCGTTGTAAGTCTGTGACCACTCAGGGAGAGCTTGCGCTAAAAGCTGAACAAGACAATCCCCCAGTCGTGGTTGATGACTTGATGGAAATGTCAAGGCAAAGCAGGAGCCATCCGTTCATGAAAAGGATGAGACTTCTCTCTTCAAGTGCATAGTAGAGGTACCCAAGGACGTGCAAGAAGCCTGTGCCAGTGAGGCAGTGCATGAAGATTTTAGGAAGGCGGTGGAAGCATGTAGTGTGAACTGGGCACTAGAGTGTAAGCAGTTATTTATACTGTCGACTAGGAAAGTCTTGATGAAGCGGGTGGCTATCCTGTGTGACATGCACCTACATTGTTTTCGCACGAAATGGAGGATCCTGTTGAGGAATGAGGAAGCTGCTCGATGTCTGGAGCATGCAAAGCAAGCTCAAAGACAGTTGGAACTGATGGAGGACATCATTCAATTACCCAGAAATCTGGTGAGAAAAGTTATTGGGAGACTTGGGAGAGTAATGCAGGAAATCATAGATAAGTACGGTGTGGCGAGAGTGAGGATTCTGAATGATGACGAAACCCAGGTAGCTGGTGAAGATGGGATGGTTCTATTCTTTGTTGTAGGATCAATAGAGAGCCTTGAGAATATCTGAAGGCTCCTGGAATATTGCTTTGCGCGCCTAGGAGAGGTAGAGCAGCTGAGACTTTAGAGACTGCAAATTAATAAACAGCTGCAAGAAAGGCAAAGAAGATGGTGGCCACTTTCCACACCAGATATGGAGAGATGAAGGGGTTCTTTAAAGGGTGTAAGTACTCAACCGGAAGATAAATAGGACGGCCACTCTCTGGGTAATAAAGACAATTGGAGAAATTGTCAACAGAGAGACAACCGAAGGTGGCCTGAAAGAAGAGGGCAAGGGAGAGTTAGAAGTAGTGACTCCTCTGTGAGCTCATTGCTGAGTGACCTAGGTAGAAGACCCAGTAGCAGACGTGGTGACAAAGTGTCAGACCAGACAGAGGGTATGGGTGCCAGGGAAACACCACAGCATACTGACCGCTGGGGATGGGGGTGGTCTGACAAAGAGACAACTCTGTCAGAGGATGTGATGGAGTTGAGTGACGGATGGTTCCCAAACAGTTGAGTGACAGGGCCTTATTATGACAGATGGTAGGACTTTCAGAGGCGACCAAGAAGGGAATCTGGTCAGCTAATAGAACGTGCCAAGCCCCATGGCTTTAGGCAGAGAAGTAGGTATGTGGTATGGAGAGTGGCCATATGGTTAATGGGCAGTATGTATCACAGAGGTGGGTGGCCCTGTGATGGAAGCATGGGCTTATTTTGCTCAGCAGATCCAGTAGGTCTAGTAACCTACAAACCCCACACGAAGGGTGTATCTAAACACCCAAGATGGAGCCTGTGTGTTTGTGTACGGTCAGTGCTGGCAAAACTGAGCCAGAAAGAGGAGGTCTGTGGTATTCCTCCGGAGAGGACGCTTCTGAGGATAAGAGGTATCCGGGAACCTGTGTGGTTGTCATGGACAGTTAACGGACCCTAATCTGTGTAAGGCACACAGAGGCTCAGTGACAACCGTGGGTACTGTAGAGCCAAATGGTGGCTGGACGGTGAACAGGGTGCTGCTTCAAGTACCTGAGATTCAGTTTATGCTGTGGATTAATAAACCAAATGAACTTTTGTTTTAACCCTGAGTGTACCAGTGAATGCCTCAACGACTGTTCAAGTGAGTACTCCCCGTCCACAGATAGTGGAGAAATACTACCTGCCTCATTACTTACCTCTCCCACAGCCTGTTGTCCGATTCTCTGTATCTCTTCTTTTTGCCTTCCCCCATCACTCATATCCTTTTCATCCTTCTACACTCTATGTTGAGGCTTCCGGTGCCGACTAGACCTCTGATGTCACTGCATGCCATGCCATCACAGTATACGTTGTGACATCATGTCATTAAGGCGTGTGATGCCCTCTGCTTAGCCTGTGCCTATAGGGAAGTAGGTTGTGATGTTATGACATTCGCTGCGGTGATATGGCATGCAAGTGATGCCACACGTCTGGTCAGCACCAGAAGCCCCAGCATAGATTTAAGCTGGCCAAAGAGGAAACACGTGATAGGGTTAAATGAAAAGAAGCAACTTGGAGGACCAGATAGTGAGCTGCAACATAGTTGGGCAGTAAGATGAGTATTATTTTTTTATGCATTCTATGTTCATTATGCTCTGGGGTCTAGGAAGACCAACATTCAATATGAATTGATTCAAATTTCCCTGTGAAATTCTTATGATTTGCCGAATTTGAGTCTTGGCATATTCAATCATCTCTAACTCTATACAATAGTAGCCGCTAGTTTCCCAAATATCTCAAATTGGTGGTGGCACTGGAGAGAGGAATTTTAACTTGTCTACTCTAAGGATGCCCAAGTACCTCACTTTGTAAACGCAAAAAATACACATGCTATGTCTGTGAAAACTCCAAGCAGCAAGTGCCCCTGATTGGATTCTGAGCAAAGAAACACTGCCGGCGTTTATATTAGCGCAGTATGAATGCCCATATAAATCTATCCTAAGTTCGCAATTTATTTGCTGTTGTGCCTGTTGTATGCAGTATTGTGAAGAATATAATTAGCATATCAAGCTTGTCTGTCAGCAAACATCTCTGCACATTTCCAGGGAGCTGGTCTCACTTGGGCGACTACAATCCATAGTGTACAAACACTTATATTCTCCTTCTCTCATTTAATCTTTACTAATAGCATACTTGGAAGCTGTATTCCACATTATCACTTCGCAATAAAACATACTGAGAGCTCTTCAATATATTCTAATTAAAAATACAGTAATATTTAATGCAATATCACACACACACAATTTCAGCACATTATTTATATGCTAGAGTGATTGAAATGCATGAACATCAATTAACTAGTCTAAATGTTTGTCAAAACTCCATTTAAATTTTGACTAATGCTGCATTTTCTCCTCTGACATCAATTAAATTAAGTATCTTGCTTATTCCTTGGAGTATGAGAAGCACAGGTAGAACTGTTCATCATGTCTCATAACAGCATGATATATTGAAGCAGCTCAGTGCATCCCAATAAATCATCTGCTCGCTCTGCTTTGTACAGCCGTGTAGCTTTTATTAAACTACAATGGCACCATACACATCATGGCATCACAAACATGTCTGATTCCATTCCAGACCAATAAAAGGGGAACATTGTATGTGGCTGTCTTCAAGTGTGTCCAGGATTCATTCGGAATTGGCTATTAAATTGGTTTCCTTGAAGCATATGAAGTGTTTGCTGATAAAAAGGTCAGCATTTATATGCCATAGCTATACATTGCTATACTACTTGTATCAAGATAGATATAAAGATAGGTGTGTTCATAGACAGATAATATATAGATAAAAGGTAGATAGATAGATAGATAGATAGATAGATAGATAGATAGATACTAGATAGATAGATAATAGATAGATAGATAGATAGATAGATATGAGATAGATCTATAGATAGATATGAGATAGATCTATAGATAGACAGAGAGATAGATAAATAGATAGATATGAGAGAGATAGATAGATGATAGATAGATAGATAGATAGATAGATAGATAGATAGATAGATAGATAGATAGTTGATAGATAGATAGATAATAGATAGATAGATAGATATGAGATAGATCTATAGATAGACAGATAGATAAATAGATAGATATGAGATAGAGAGATAGATAGATAGATAGATATGAGAGAGAGATACAGTTAGGGCCAGAAATATTTGGACAGTGAC
Organism: Ranitomeya imitator; assembly: GCF_032444005.1. Taxonomy (NCBI): domain Eukaryota; kingdom Metazoa; phylum Chordata; class Amphibia; order Anura; family Dendrobatidae; genus Ranitomeya; species Ranitomeya imitator. The sequence continues at coordinate 515,756,732 of NC_091282.1, read as the reverse complement.
ACAATTTTCGCGAGTTGGGCTCTGCATGCCACCACATTGGATTTGAAATGAAACCTCTACAACAGAATTCAAGTGCAGATTGTAACGTTTAATTTGAAGGGTTGAACAAAAATATCTGATAGAAAATGTAGGAATTGTACACATTTCTTTACAAACGCTCCACATTTTAGGAGGTCAAAAGTAATTGGACAAATAAACATAACCCAAACAAAATATTTTTATTTTCAATATTTTGTTGCAAATCCTTTGGAGGCAATCACTGCCTTAAGTCTGGAACCCATGGACATCACCAAACGCTGGGTTTCCTCCTTCTTAATGCTTTGCCAGGCCTTTACAGCCGCAGCCTTCAGGTCTTGCTTGTTTGTGGGTCTTTCCGTCTTAAGTCTGGATTTGAGCAAGTGAAATGCATGCTCAATTGGATTTAGATCTGGAGATTGACTTGGCCCTTGCAGAATGTTCCACTTTTTGGCACTCATGAACTCCTGGGTAGCTTTGGATGTATTCTTGGGGTCATTGTCCATCTGTACTATGAAGCGCCGTCCAATCAACTTTGCAGCATTTGGCTGAATCTGGGCTGAAAGTATATCCCGGTACACTTCAGAATTCATCCGGCTACTCTTGTCTGCTCTTATGTCATCAATAAACACAAGTGACCCAGTGCCATTGAAAGCCATGCATGCCCATGCCATCACGTTGCCTCCACCATGTTTTACAGAGGATGTGGTGTGCCTTGGATCATGTGCCGTTCCCTTTCTTCTCCAAACTTTTTTCTTCCCATCATTCTGGTACAGGTTGATCTTTGTCTCATCTGTCCATAGAATACTTTTCCAGAACTGAGCTGGCTTCTTGAGGTGTTTTTCTGCAAATTTAACTCTGGCCTGTCTATTTTTGGTATTGATGAATGGTTTGCATCTAGATGTGAACCCTTTGTATTTACTGTCATGGAGTCTTCTCTTTACTGTTGACTTAGAGACAGATACACCTACTTCACTGAGAGTGTTCTGGACTTCAGTTGATGTTGTGAACGGGTTCTTCTTCACCAAATTAAGTATGCGGCGATCATCCACCACTGTTGTCATCCGTGGACGCCCAGGCCTTTTTGAGTTCCCAAGCTCACCAGTCAATTCCTTTTTTCTCAGAATGCACCCAACTGTTGATTTTGCTACTCCAAGCATGTCTGCTATCTCTCTGATGGATTTTTTCTTTTTTTTCAGCCTCAGGATGTTCTGCTTCACCTCAATTGAGAGTTCCTTTGACCGCATGTTGTCTGCTCACAGCAACAGCTTCCAAATGCAAAACCAAACACCTGGAATCCACCCCTGACCTTTTAACTACTTCATTGATTACAGGTTAACGAGGGAGACGCCTTCAGAGTTAATTGCAGCCCTTAGAGTCCATTGTCCAATTACTTTTGGTCCCTTGAAAAAGAGGACGCTATGCATTACAGAGCTATGATTCCTAAACCCTTTCTCCGATTTGGATGTGGAAACTATCATATTGCAGCTGGGAGTGTGCACTTTCAGCCCATATTATATATATAATTGTATTTCTGAACATGTTTTTGTAAACAGCTAAAATAACAAAACTTGTGTCACTGTCCAAATATTTCTGGCCCTAACTGTAGGTAATAGATAGCTTTGAGATAGATCTATAGATAGATAGATAGATCGATCTATGGATAGATAGATAGATAGATAGATAGATAGATAGATAGATAGATAGATAGATAGATAGATATGAGATAGATAGATATGAGATAGCTCTATAGATAGACAGACAGATAGATAGATAGATAGATATGAGATAGATAAATATATAAATATGAGAGAGATAGATGATGGATAAATATGGGATAGATAGATGATAGATAGATCTATAGATATATAATAGATAGATAGATGATAGATAGATAGATAGATAGATAGATAGATAGATAGATAGATAGATAGATAGATAGATAGATAGATAGATATGAGAAAGATAGATATGAGATACATAGGTAATAGAAAGATAGATGATAGATATGTTTTCTTTTTCTAGATAAATAGATATCATATAGATAGATGATAGATAGATAGATAGATAGATAGATAATAGTTAGATTTATACATAGGGCTTGACAATGTGCTTTGAATTGTAGTTGTCTTGCCTGTTGCCAGATTTTCCAAAAATGTAGTTTTATTCACTTTTCTTTTTTTTTTCCTATTTTTTTTTTGTTAGAGAGAGATGGATTTGACTTAAGGTGAAACATTGGAAATATATTAAAAAAATGTAACTTTACTTCTAACTACCATAAATAAATACTTTTTAAATAATTTCCCTCAACATAGTAGTTATCTAATGAAAAAAAAAAAACCTTGCCCATTAGCCCAAGTATAGAGCACTGCCATCATTCTCGCCATATTGTGTAGGCTTTCAGTGAACACCATCTAATTGATCAAGCTGGTCAAGTAGTTTATTTCCTCTCACTTGTAATAAAAAGAATTTCCACTCAAGATGTAAAAATATCCATATATTAGGAAACCAGAAGTCAGGGCGGCAGCCAAAGGAGCAAAAGAAAGAAGAGCTGCTGGCCTTTTGGCAACAAGAAGAGCAGAAATGCCGGTTATTACTTTTGAACTAACATCTCAGATACTGTCAGTAATCTGTCATTTAGTCATCATGTTCAGTCCATGGAAAAAGAATGGCCTGCCATCAGGGTCGGACTGGGGCACCGGGACACCGGACAATCCTCCGGTGGGCCCCGCCCCCAGCCCCTGCCTCCCTCATTTGTGCCTGCTCTGCATCATGCTCATAGCTTGCACCCAGCAGTGCGCACGTTATTGTATAGACGGCACAGCTGGCAGACTGCACGGGTGATGGGAAGTGCAGGAGCAGCTCCTTCACATCACCTGCTGCCGCTGCCATTCCTCTGCCAGGAGAGCTGTGTGCGTGGACCCTCACTTCAGCCAGCACAGTCAGAACAGCTGACTGTGAGGCTCAGAGCAGACAGCACACAACAACTGACGGCCGCAGTCACCTGTTTCCTGTGCTGCGTGTCTGTGCTCCTCTTCTACAAAGCCCTGGGCAGCAGTGTAAACGCTGATTGGCTGCAATTCAGCCAGTCAGCGTTAGTTTTCTTTGTGTGAGCTCACAGCACAGCTCAGGCAAGGAGCTGTGCTGTGATTGGTCAGCTGTCCTACTACCCAGCAGCAGTGGAGCAGATGGAGTCTGATGGCTGCAGTCAGTGTGACTGTAAGTACATAACTCTATGATGCCGGCACCCTGAGTAGATCTCCAGCCACAGAGGCAAGTAGGGGAGGGGGCCCCATGCATCCTATAGGTGACACAGGGGAGGGGGCCCACAGTGATATTCTAATTTTCTTGTGGGTCCCATCCCCTATTGTGTCATCCACCTCTATTTTACTGTGGCTCCCCTTTCCCTATCTGACTAGGCCCATAGGAAATCAGAGGTGACATAGTGGGGGAGGGGCCCACACAATATTGGGTGACACAGTGGGGGAGGGGGCCCACAGGAAAATAGAGGTGACAGTGGGGGAGGGGACACACAGGAAAATAGAGGTGACACAGTGGGGGAGGGGGCCCACAGGAAAATAGAGGTGACAGTGGGGGAGGGGACACACAGGAAAATAGAGGTGACACAGTGGGGGAGGGGGCCCACAGGACAATAGAGGTAGCACAGTGGGGGAGGGGGCCCACAGGAAAATAGAGGTAGCACAGTGGGGGAGGGGGCCCACAGGATATTGGGTGACACAGTGGGGGAGGGGGCTCACAGGAAAATAGAGGTGACACAGTGGGGGAGGGGGCCCACAGGAAAATAGAGGTAGCACAGTGGGGGGGGGGGGCCCACAGGAAAATAAAGGAAGCACAGTGGGGGAGGGGGCCCACAGGATATTGGGTGACACAGTGGGGGAGGGGGCCTACAGGAAAATAGAGGTGACAGTGGGGGAGGGGGCCCACAGGATATTGGGTGACACAGTGGGGGAGGGGGCCTACAGGAAAATAGAGGTGACAGTGGGGGAGGGGACACACAGGAAAATAGAGGTGACACAGTGGGGGAGGGGGCCCACAGGAAAATAGAGGTAGCACAGTGGGGGAGGGGGCCCACAGGAAAATAGAGGTAGCACAGTGGGGGAGGGGGCCCACAGGATATTGGGTGACACAGTGGGGGAGGGGGCTCACAGGAAAATAGAGGTGACACAGTGGGGGAGGGGGCCCACAGGAAAATAGAGGTAGCACAGTGGGGGAGGGGGCCCACAGGAAAATAGAGGTAGCACAGTGGGGGAGGGGGCCCACAGGATATTGGGTGACACAGTGGGGGAGGGGGCTCACAGGAAAATAGAGGTGACACAGTGGGGGAGGGGGCCCACAGGATATTGGGTGACACAGTGGGGGAGGGGGCTCACAGGAAAATAGAGGTGACACAGTGGGGGAGGGGGCCCACAGGAAAATAGAGGTGACACAGTGGGGGAGGGGGCCCACAGGAAAATAGAGGTAGCACAGTGGGGGAGGGGGCCCACAGGAAAATAGAGGTAGCACAGTGGGGGAGGGGGCCCACAGGATATTCGGTGACACAGTTGGGGAGGGGGCTCACAGGAAAATAGAGGTGACACAGTGGGGGAGGGGGCCCACAGGAAAATAGAGGTGACACAGTGGGGGAGGGGGCCCACAGGAAAATAGAGGTGACACAGTGGGGGAGGGGGCCCACAGGAAAATAGAGGTAGCACAGTGGGGGAGGGGGCCCACAGGATATTGGGTGACACAGTGGTGACGGGGGTCCTCAGGTAACACCTTTACGACATCAGCCTTACATGTATGGCGCGTGTTAAATGCCAGTGTCAATCTCTGACAGCAGCATATAACACATGCCAACATGCGTGCGCATCATTCTCTCACCCATTGGCGCCCATGATGTGATCGTGGGTCGCCGATGGGTTGTAATGACAGCCAGGGGTCTTCTTCCTGTGGCCAGGCGTTAAAGGAGACTGTGATTTCTGCTATCTGCAGTGATGCCGTGGTATCACTGCATATTATAGCACATGCGATCGGATGATCGCATCCTCATGTCCTCTAAGGGGGCTATCTGTACCAGTGAAAGGTAAAAACAAAATTTAAAAAATTCCTAAAAGTTCAAATCACCCCTTTTAAGTCAATTGAAAATAAATATATTTAAAAAATAAAAAAACAACACATATTTGGCATTGCTGGGTTCAGAAACGTCCGATCTATCAAAATATAAAAACAATTAACACGATCAGTAAACACCGTAAACAGAAACAACTCAAGAATTCCAAATGTCCTTTTTTCGGGTCGCCACAATTCCACAAAAAAAGCTATAACAAGTGATGAAAAAAATCACATTTATCCCTAAATCATGCTAATGAAAACAATGTCTCGCCCCCAACAGAAACCTTCCCTGTGTGTAATAAAATACGCAGCAGTCGCCGTCTTCTGCCGCTGTGTCGTTGCTTCTGTCTTCTTCATTGCAGTGGAATATGGCCACCGGTAAGTATTTTACTACACACACTGGACCTACATTACTGCTCTCTTGTGTGGTGTAGTATATAGAGGATCTGTCAGCTCTCCTGTGTGGTGTAGTATGTAGAGCATCTGTCGGCTCTCCTGTGTGGTGTAGTATATAGATGATCTGTCAGCTCTCCTGTGTGGTGCAGTATATAGAGGATCTGTCAGCTCTCCCGTGTGATGTAGTATATAGAGGATTTGTCAGCTCTCCTGTGTGGTGTAGTATATAGAGGATCTGTCAGCTCTCCTGTGTGGTGTAGTATACAGAGGATTTGTCAGCTCTCCTGTGTGGTGTAGTATATAGAGGATCTGTCAGCTCTCCCGTGTGGTGTAGTATACAGAGGATCTGTCAGCTCTCCTGTGTGGTGTAGTATATAGAGGATCTGTCAGCTCTCCCGTGTGGTGTAGTATACAGAGGATCTGTCAGCTCTCCTGTGTGGTGTAATATATAGAGGATCTGTCAGCTCTCCCATGTGGTGTAGTATATAGAGGATCTGTCAGCTCTCCTGTGTGGTGTAGTATATAGAGGATCTGTCAGCTCTCCTGTGTGGTGTAGTATATAGAGGATCTGTCAGCTCTCCCGTGTGGTGTAGTATATAGAGGATCTGTCAGCTCTCCCGTGTGGTGTAGTATATAGAGGATCTGTCAGCTCTCCTGTGTGGTGTAGTATATAGAGGATCTGTCAGCTCTCCTGTGTGGTGTAGTATACAGAGGATCTGTCAGCTCTCCTGTGTGGTGTAGTATATAGAGGACCTGTCAGCTCTCCCGTGTGGTGTAGTATATAGAGGATCTGTCAGCTCTCCCATGTGGTGTAGTATACAGAGGATCTGTCAGCTCTCCTGTGTGGTGTAGTATATAGAGGATCTGTCAGCTCTCCTGTGTGGTGTAGTATATAGAGGATCTGTCAGCTCTCCTGTGTGGTGTAGTATATAGAGGATCTGTCAGCTCTCCTGTGTGGTGTAGTATGTAGAGCATCTGTCGGCTCTCCTGTGTGGTGTAGTATATAGATGATCTGTCAGCTCTCCTGTGTGGTGCAGTATATAGAGGATCTGTCAGCTCTCCCGTGTGATGTAGTATATAGAGGATTTGTCAGCTCTCCTGTGTGGTGTAGTATATAGAGGATCTGTCAGCTCTCCTGTGTGGTGTAGTATACAGAGGATTTGTCAGCTCTCCTGTGTGGTGTAGTATATAGAGGATCTGTCAGCTCTCCCGTGTGGTGTAGTATACAGAGGATCTGTCAGCTCTCCTGTGTGGTGTAGTATATAGAGGATCTGTCAGCTCTCCCGTGTGGTGTAGTATACAGAGGATCTGTCAGCTCTCCTGTGTGGTGTAATATATAGAGGATCTGTCAGCTCTCCCATGTGGTGTAGTATATAGAGGATCTGTCAGCTCTCCTGTGTGGTGTAGTATATAGAGGATCTGTCAGCTCTCCTGTGTGGTGTAGTATATAGAGGATCTGTCAGCTCTCCCGTGTGGTGTAGTATATAGAGGATCTGTCAGCTCTCCCGTGTGGTGTAGTATATAGAGGATCTGTCAGCTCTCCTGTGTGGTGTAGTATATAGAGGATCTGTCAGCTCTCCTGTGTGGTGTAGTATACAGAGGATCTGTCAGCTCTCCTGTGTGGTGTAGTATATAGAGGACCTGTCAGCTCTCCCGTGTGGTGTAGTATATAGAGGATCTGTCAGCTCTCCCATGTGGTGTAGTATACAGAGGATCTGTCAGCTCTCCTGTGTGGTGTAGTATATAGAGGATCTGTCAGCTCTCCTGTGTGGTGTAGTATATAGAGGATCTGTCAGCTCTCCTGTGTGGTGTAGTATATAGAGGATCTGTCAGCTCTCCTGTGTGGTGTAGTATATAGAGGATCTGTCAGCTCTCCTGTGTGGTGTAGTATGTAGAGCATCTGTCGGCTCTCCTGTGTGGTGTAGTATATAGATGATCTGTCAGCTCTCCTGTGTGGTGCAGTATATAGAGGATCTGTCAGCTCTCCCGTGTGATGTAGTATATAGAGTATTTGTCAGCTCTCCTGTGTGGTGTAGTATATAGAGGATCTGTCAGCTCTCCTGTGTGGTGTAGTATACAGAGGATTTGTCAGCTCTCCTGTGTGGTGTAGTATATAGAGGATCTGTCAGCTCTCCCGTGTGGTGTAGTATACAGAGGATCTGTCAGCTCTCCTGTGTGGTGTAGTATATAGAGGATCTGTCAGCTCTCCCGTGTGGTGTAGTATACAGAGGATCTGTCAGCTCTCCTGTGTGGTGTAATATATAGAGGATCTGTCAGCTCTCCCATGTGGTGTAGTATATAGAGGATCTGTCAGCTCTCCTGTGTGGTGTAGTATATAGAGGATCTGTCAGCTCTCCTGTGTGGTGTAGTATATAGAGGATCTGTCAGCTCTCCCGTGTGGTGTAGTATATAGAGGATCTGTCAGCTCTCCCGTGTGGTGTAGTATATAGAGGATCTGTCAGCTCTCCTGTGTGGTGTAGTATATAGAGGATCTGTCAGCTCTCCTGTGTGGTGTAGTATACAGAGGATCTGTCAGCTCTCCTGTGTGGTGTAGTATATAGAGGACCTGTCAGCTCTCCCGTGTGGTGTAGTATATAGAGGATCTGTCAGCTCTCCCATGTGGTGTAGTATACAGAGGATCTGTCAGCTCTCCTGTGTGGTGTAGTATATAGAGGATCTGTCAGCTCTCCTGTGTGGTGTAGTATATAGAGGATCTGTCAGCTCTCCTGTGTGGTGTAGTATATAGAGGATCTGTCAGCTCTCCTGTGTGGTGTAGTATATAGAGGATCTGTCGGCTCTCCTGTGTGGTGTAGTATATAGAGGATCTGTCGGCTCTCCTGTGTGGTGTAGTATATAGAGGATCTGTCAGCTCTCCTGTGTGGTGTAGTATATAGAGGATCTGTCAGCTCTCCCGTGTGGTGTAGTATATAGAGGATCTGTCAGCTCTCCCGTGTGGTGTAGTATATAGAGGATCTGTCAGCTCTCCTGTGTGGTGTAGTATATAGAGGATCTGTCAGCTCTCCCGTGTGGTGTAGTATATAGAGGATCTGTCAGCTCTCCTGTGTGGTGTAGTACAGGTCCTTCTCAAAAAATTAGCATATAGTGTTAAATTTCATTATTTACCATAATGTAATGATTACAATTAAACTTTCATATATTATAGATTCATTATCCACCAACTGAAATTTGTCAGGTCTTTTATTGTTTTAATACTGATGATTTTGGCATACAACTCCTGATAACCCAAAAAACCTGTCTCAATAAATTAGCATATTTCACCCATCCAATCAAATAAAAGTGTTTTTTAATAACAAACAAAAAAACCAACAAATAATAATGTTCAGTTATGCACTCAATACTTGGTCGGGAATCCTTTGGCAGAAATGACTGCTTCAATGCGGCGTGGCATGGAGGCAATCAGCCTGTGACACTGCTGAGATGTTATGGAGGCCCAGGATGCTTCAATAGCGGCCTTAAGCTCATCCAGAGTGTTGGGTCTTGCGTCTCTCAACTTTCTCTTCACAATATCCCACAGATTCTCTATGGGGTTCAGGTCAGGAGAGTTGGCAGGCCAATTGAGCACAGTAATACCATGGTCAGTAAACCATTTACCAGTGGTTTTGGCACTGTGAGCAGGTGCCAGGTCGTGCTGAAAAATGAAATCTTCATCTCCATAAAGCATTTCAGCCGATGGAAGCATGAAGTGCTCCAAAATCTCCTGATAGCTAGCTGCATTGACCCTGCCCTTGATGAAACACAGTGGACCAACACCAGCAGCTGACATGGCACCCCACACCATCACTGACTGTGGGTACTTGACACTGGACTTCAGGCATTTTGGCATTTCCTTCTCCCCAGTCTTCCTCCAGACTCTGGCACCTTGATTTCCGAATGACATGCAAAATTTGCTTTCATCAGAAAAAAGTAGTTGGGACCACTTAGCAACAGTCCAGTGCTGCTTCTCTGTAGCCCAGGTCAGGCGCCTCTGCCGCTGTTTATGGTTCAAAAGTGGCTTTACCTGGGGAATGCGGCACCTGTAGCCCATTTCCTGCACACGCCTGTGCACGGTGGCTCTGGATGTTTCCACACCAGACTCAGTCCACTGCTTCCTCAGGTTCCCCAAGGTCTGGAATCGGTCCTTCTCCACAATCTTCCTCAGGGTCCGGTCTCCTCTTCTCGTTGTACAGCGTTTTCTGCCACATTGTTTCCTTCCAACAGACTTACCATTGAGGTGCCTTGATACAGCACTCTGGGAACAGCCTATTTGTTGAGAAATTTCTTTCTGGGTCTTACCCTCTTGCTTGAGGGTGTCAATGATGGCCTTCTTGACATCTGTCAGGTCGCTAGTCTTACCCATGATTGGGGTTTTGAGTAATGAATAGTGTTGAGCGATACCGTCCGATACTTGAAAGTATCGGTATCGGATAGTATCGGCCGATACCCGAAAAATATCGGATATCGCCGATACCGATATCCGATACCAATACAAGTCAATGGGACATCAAGTATCGGAAGGTATTCTCATGGTTCCCAGGGTCTGAAGGAGAGGAAACTCTCCTTCAGGCCCTGGGATCCATAGGGATGTGTAAAATAAAGAATTAAAATAAAAAATATTGATATGCTCACCTCTCCGGCGGCCCCTGGACTTCACGCTGCTATCCGGGAGGCTTCTTTGTTTAAAAAGCGCGCCTTTCGGACCTGTGAATGATGTCCCGGCTTCTGATTGGTCGCGTGCCGCCCATGTGACCGGCACGCGACCAATCAGAGGCCGCAACGTCATTCGCAGGTCCTCAATTCCTAGAATTAGCAGTTTTGTGAATGAGAATGACGTTGCGGCTTCTGATTGGCCGCGTGCCGCCCATGTGACCGGCACGCGGCCAATCAGAAGCCGCGACGTCATTCTCATTCACAAAACTGCTAATTCTAGGAATTGAGGACCTGCGAATGACGTCGCGGCCTCTGATTGGTCGCGTGCCGGTCACATGGGCGGCACGCGACCAATCAGAAGCCGGGACGTCATTCACAGGTCCGAAAGGCGCGCTTTTTAAACAAAGAAGCCTCCCGGATAGCAGCGTGAAGTCCAGGGGCCGCCGGAGAGGTGAGCATATCAATATTTTTTATTTTAATTCTTTATTTTACACATCCTTATTGATTCGATACCGATACCCGATATCACAAAAATATCGGATCTCGGTATCGGAATTCCGATACCGCAAATATCGGCCGATACCCGATACTTGCGGTATCGGAATGCTCAACACTAGTAATGAACCAGGCAGGGAGTTTATAAAAGCCTCAGGTATCTTTTGCATGTGTTTAGAGTTAATTACCGTATATACTCGAGTATAAGCCGACCCGAGTATAAGCCGACCCCCCTAATTTTGCCACAAAAAACTGGGAAAACTTATTGACTCGAGTATAAGCCTAGGGTGGAAATGCAGCATTTACCGGTGAATTTCAAAAATAAAAATAGATCATTATTTCCCCATAGCTGTGCCATATAGTGCTCTACACCGTTCATTATTTCCCCATAGCCGTGCCCCATATAGTGCTCTGCACCGTTCATTGTGCCCCATTGCTGTGCCATATACGGTGCTCTGCACCGTTCATTGTGCCCCATTGCTGTGCCATATACAGTGCTCTGCACCGTTCATTGTGCCCCATTGCTGTGCCATATACGGTGCTCTGCACCGTTCATTGTGCCCCATTGCTGTGCCATATACAGTGCTCTGCACCGTTCATTGTGCCCCATATCTGTGCCCATATACGGTGCTCTGCTCCGTTCATTGTGCCCCATTGCTGTGCCATATACGGTGCTCTGCACCGTTCATTGTGCCCCATTGCTGTGCCATATACGGTGCTCTGCACCGTTCATTGTGCCCCATTGCTGTGCCATATACAGTGCTCTGCACCGTTCATTGTGCCCCATATCTGTGCCCATATACGGTGCTCTGCTCCGTTCATTGTGCCCCATTGCTGTGCCATATACGGTGCTCTGCACCGTTCATTGTGCCCCATATCTGTGCCCATATACAGTGCTCTGCACCGTTCATTGTGCCCCATTGCTGTGCCATATACAGTGCTCTGCACCGTTCATTGTGCTCCATTGCTGTGCTATATACGGCACTCTGCACCGTTCATTGTGCCCCATTGCTGTGCCATATACGGTGCTCTGCACCGTTCATTGTGCCCCATTGCTGTGCCATATACAGTGCTCTGCACCGTTCATTGAGCCCCATTGCTGTACCATATATGGTGCTCTGCACCGTTCATTGTGCCCCATTGCTGTGCCATATACGGTGCTCTGCACCGTTCATTGTGCCCCATTGCTGTGCCATATACGGTGCTCTGCACCGTTCATTGTGCCCCATATCTGTGCCCATATACGGTGCTCTGCTCCGTTCATTGTGCCCCATTGCTGTGCCATATACGGTGCTCTGCACCGTTCATTGTGCCCCATATCTGTGCCCATATACGGTGCTCTGCACCGTTCATTGTGCCCCATTGCTGTGCCCATATACGGTGCTCTGCACCGTTCATTGTGCCCCATTGCTGTGCCATATACGGTGCTCTGCACCGTTCATTGTGCCCCATATCTGTGCCCATATACGGTGCTCTGCACCGTTCATTGTGCCCCATTGCTGTGCCCATATACGGTGCTCTGCACCGTTCATTGTGCCCCATTGCTGTGCCATATACGGTGCTCTGCACCGTTCATTGTGCCCCATTGCTGTGCCATAAACGGTGCTTTGCACCGTTCATTGTGCCCCATTGCTGTGCCATATACGGTGCTTTGCACCGTTCATTGTGCCCCATTGCTGTGCCATATACGGTGCTCTGCACCGTTCATTGTGCCCCATAGAAATCTCTGCCGCCGCTGCTGCAATAAAAAAAAAAAAACACATACTCACCTCCCTTGATTGGAGCTCCCGGCGTCTCGTTCCGGCGCCTCCATCTTCCCGGTGTCTCTGCTCTGACTGATCAGGCAGAGGGCGCCGCGCACACTGTATGCGTCATCGCGCCCTCTGCCTGAACAGTCAGAGCGCAGACGCCGGGAAGATGGAGGCGCCGGCCGGGAAGATGGAGCGGCGCCCGGCGGCTGGAACGAGGACAGGTGAATATGCTATACTTACCTAGTCCTGGCGATCCTCGCGCTGTCCCTCTGCCTGGTCTTCGATGCCGCTCTTCCTGTCAGCGGTCACCGGCACCGCTGATTAGAGGAATGAATAGGCGGCTCCGCCCCTATGGGAGGTGGAGCCGCTTATTCATATCTCTAATGAGCGGTCCCACGTGACCGCTGAAGAGGGGAAGAAGCTGCAGCACAGAAGCCCGTGGGACGGCAGGGACAGCGCGAGGATCGCTGGGACTAGGTAAGTATACCTCAGCGCCCTCACCCCCTCACCCGCCGACCCTGCCACCCACATTGACTCGAGTATAAGCCGAGAGGGGCACTTTCAGCCCAAAAATTTGGGCTGAAAATCTCGGCTTATACTCGAGTATATACGGTAGTTGATTCAGAAGATTAGGGTAATAGGTCGTTTAGAGAACCTTTTCTTGATATGCTAATTTATTGAGCCAGGTTTTTTGGGTTATCAGGAGTTGTATGCCAAAATCATCAGTATTAAAACAATAAAAGACCTGACAAATTTCAGTTGGTGGATAATGAATCTATAATATATGAAAGTTTAATTGTAATCATTACATTATGGTAAATAATGAAATTTAACACTATATGCTAATTTTTTTAGAAGGACCTGTATATAGAGGATCTGTCAGCTCTCCTGTGTGGTGTAGTATATAGAGGATTTGTCAGCTCTCCTGTGTGGTGTAGTATATAGAGGATCTGTCAGCTCTCCCGTGTGGTGTAGTATATAGAGGATCTGTCAGCTCTCCTATGTGGTGTAGTATATAGAGGATCTGTCTGCTCTCCTGTGTGGTGTAGTATATAGAGGATCTGTCAGCTCTCCTGTGTGGTGTAGTATATAGAGGATCTGTCAGCTCTCCCGTGTGGTGTAGTATATAGAGGATCTGTCAGTTCTTCTGTGTGGTGTAGTATATAGAGGATCTGTCAGTTCTTCTGTGTGGTGTAGTATATAGAGGATCTGTCAGCTCTCCTGTGTGGTGTAGTATATAGAGGATCTGTCAGCTCTCCTGTGTGGTGTAGTATATAGAGGATCTGTCAGCTCTCCTGTGTGGTGTAGTATATAGAGGATCTGTCAGCTCTCCTGTGTGGTGTAGTATATAGATGATCTGTCAGCTCTCCTGTGTGGTGTAGTATATAGAAGATCTGTCAGCTCTCCCGTGTGGTGTAGTATATAGAGGATCTGTCAGCTCTCCCGTGTGGTGTAGTATATAGAGGATCTGTCAGCTCTCCTGTGTGGTGTAGTATATAGAGGATCTGTCAGCTCTCCTGTGTGGTGTAGTATATAGAGGATCTGTCAGCTCTCCTGTGTGGTGTAGTATATAGAGGATCTGTCAGCTCTCCTGTGTGGTGTAGTATATAGAGGATCTGTCAGCTCTCCTGTGTGGTGTAGTATATAGAGGATCTGTCAGCTCTCCTGTGTGGTGTAGTATATAGAGGATCTGTCAGCTCTCCTGTGTGGTGTAGTATATAGAGGATCTGTCAGCTCTCCTGTGTGGTGTAGTATATAGAGGATCTGTCAGCTCTCCTGTGTGGTGTAGTATATAGAGGATCTGTCAGCTCTCCTGTGTGGTGTAGTATATAGAGATCAAAGTCAATAACTTGTAATTCAAGTATAGATGATCCTCTATTTTACAAGCCATAATAGGAAGTAGATAATTAACTGATAAGCTGCTGCCTGACCTTGCACAATAAAGTTTATTCAAAGTGAGTCACTAGATTAGAGCAGCCTATTTTAGGGAAAAAGACCCTGACTCTATGACGCTATGAGTCACTTACTGAGTTGCCTGCTTGTAATTTTCATACAATCATTGTTTTGTCATCAGAAGATTATCACTAGTGGACTAGTGAGCCTGCAGACAGATAGGTCTCCATATTCACAAACTTTGTATGACCCGGCTTCCACCACTGATTGGAAAATGTCTGCCTGTGCACAGTGTACACATAAAGCCACCAATCAGTGCTATAGGCAGGGTTATTAGGGACAAAACCTACAACAAACAAAATGATCCCATGCCATGTGTTTATGTGCTGCTTGTATACCAACTTAAACCCAAGCTCAATTTTTTGTGTTTTTTCTTTGGATTTTGTGCAAGCCTGGGTGTGGCCTCCCTTCCTTTAGCTGGAAAATACATTTAAATAGCTTCCCATGGCTGGTGTCCACAGGTCGGGACCCAATCCTTTGTCTGCCCTTATTCACATTGAAGTCAACTCTGACACATGGTAAGGTTTTTAATATAAGTCAGTATTGGACCATACTTAATGTACAAGATAAAAAAATATATATATTTTTTTGCCTAAAATACAAAGGAAATTTCTCATCTTTAACTTTTGGCCTTTCAGAGATCATTTCATCTTCAAATTACTTAACTGTTCTCAATAACAGTAATTTTGACCACAGGCGCCCAAACTTTTACATGCCACTGTATCCAGAAGTTGTCAATGATGCTTAGACATCTCCAACGAAGAGATCCTGACCATGAAGGTCTTTAGTAAAATGGCACCGTTATCGTCGCATGCACAGATTTAGATGTCAACTAATTGACGGGCCGAGATTTCTATTTGTGCATGCACTGCCACCTGAAGCATGCCACGAGATCAATGTGGGCAAGCGTCGCCCGTGGTAAGAATGGCACCCTTGTGAAATTTAAAACAGTAAGAGAATATGGACACCAAAGGTTGAATAGGGGCTGCAGCAGAGCCCAGGATCCTACCCTCAGTCCTGCCCCAATGCATGAAGAGCATATTGCACCCAAACGTTTAATGATGTACATCATAGATCAGAGGTCCCCAACTCCAGTCGTCAAGGCCCACCAACAGGTCATGTTTTCAGGATTTCCTTTGCATTGCACAGGTGATGCAATTATTACCTGGGCAAGACTAAGGAAATCCTGAAAACATGACATGTTGGTGGGCCTTGAGGACTGGAGTTGGGGACCTCTGTCATAGATCACCTTCCCCTCTTTGATGCATGCTCCGGCGCTGAGCCTGCATGTTTTCAGGCATATGACAGCTGATATGGTCAGCTGTCATGTGCCCCTAACAACTGCGGACTGATTCGCGATGCAACCGCGGCTGTTAACATGGGTAGGCATAACAACCTCGCGTGTGCAGTAGACCCTGTAGTTGTCATTGCTAATCAGTGGCCGGCATTCATAATGTGTTGTGTGAAGCGCAAGCGATTAGATCACAGCTTCACATCTCCTATGTAGACTATTGAAGCAAGTAGATAGTAAAAAAAAAAGTTTAAAAAAAAAAAAAATATATATATATATATATATAAATCACCCTACTTTTTGCCCCATTCATAATAAAACAATAAAAGAAAATAAAAACCTTTTTGGTAATGCCGCATTCAGAAATGCCCAATCTATCAAAAAATAAACAGAATAAATTTGATCGGTAAACAAAAGAATAAAAATAAAAACGCTAGAATAATGTATTTCTTGGTCACCGCAACATTGCAATAAAATGCAGTAACTGTCGAGCAAACCATAGTATCTATCCATAAATAATATCAATAAAAACATTAGCCCGATGCACAAGAAATAAAAAATAAGCCCTCACCCAGTTCCAGATCCCAAGAAATGGAGACCGGTCTCGGAATATAGTGACATTTTTTTACAATTTTTTTCACTACTTAAATAAAAAAGAACCTACACATGTTTGGTATCTGCAAACTCATAATGAGCTGAAGAATCATAATGGCAGGCAGGTCAATTTAAGCATTTATTAAATATTATTAAAAAAACAAACCTTAAAACAATTGTGGAATTGCATATTTTTTTTTGCAATTTCACCGCACTTGGAATTTTCTTTCCAGTTTTCCAGTACATTATGTGTCAAAATCAATGGTGTTGTTCAAAAGTGCAACTCGTTGCGCCCAAAAATAAGCCCTCACACAGCCATATTAAACGAACAATAAAACAAGATATGCACTGTGTAGAAGGGAAGCAAAGAATGAAAATGCAAAGAAACAAAGAAAACCAAGGTGGTAAAGGGGTTAAAAAACAAACAGGTTGCTGATTGATACATTGAGGGTACCTATTAAATCAGTATAACAGTGCATTTATGCCCATACCCTTAGTTTAACATGTGTGACACTGACAACAGGTTCTCTTTAATAGCAATAAAAAAATAAACATTGTCCCTATTCTGAAATATTTATTTTGTGCCCATTTAACATCCTAATGTCTTAAGCTACTTTCACACTAGCGTTGTTTGCTGTACGTCGCAATGCGTCGTTTTGGAGAAAAAACGCATCCTGCAAATTTGCCCGCAGGATGCATTTTTTCTCCATAGACTTGCATTAGCAATGCATTGTGACGTATGGCCACATTTCGCATCCGTCGTGCGACGGATGCGTCGTGTTTTGGCGGACCCTGGGCACAAAGAAACATTCAATGTAATGTTTTTTTGTGCATCGAGTCCGCCACTTTCGACCGTGCATGCGCGGCCGAAACTCTGCCCCCTCCTCCCCAGACATTACAATGGGGCAGCGGATGCGTTGAAAAACTGCATCCGCTTCCCCCGCTGTTCATTTCTTTCACAATGTGCGTCGGTACGTCGGGTCAACGCATGGCGACGGCCCCGTACCGACGCTAGTGTGAAAGTAGCCTTAATGTTCTGTTCTAATTTTCTGCTATTATTCTTACTGGAGGGTAACGGCGCGCTACTGAAGATTAATGATTTGGTGACTAAGGCCTGTTTCACACTTCCGTCTTTCAGCTCCAGTCACAATTCATCGTTTTTTGAGAATGCAGGATCCTGCATTTTCTCATAGTCTTGTATTAGTGACGGATTGTGACGTATGGCCATCCGTTTCATCCGTCTTTCACTGGATACTGCATACAAAAACGGTCCGTTGGGCAGATAAAATGTTCAGAGAAACGTTTTTTCTGCACGCCGGAAAATTGGTCAGCGACGCATTCTGCGCTGCCAGTCACTGGCTACAATGGAAGCCTATGGGCGCAGGATGCGTCCCTGCCTGTGAAAAGCAGGAATCCAGCGACGGGTCCCGACTTTTCAAACTGAGCATGCGTGGAAGAATTACCCATCAGGGAATATTCTTTCTCACTCGCTCTCTTTTTCTTTTTACTATTGATGCTGTCTATGCAGCATCAATAGTAACAAGATATAATGTTAAAAATGATTAAAAAAATTAAAAAGCACAATATTCTCACCTACCGGCGTTCTCGCGCAGCGTCACCGATGTTCCCGGCAGCTAGCGTTACTTCCTAGTAATGAATTGCAAAATCTCTTGAGACGTCGCGCTCTCGCGAGACCGCGAATATTCGCGAGATTTTGCAATGTATTACTAGGAACGCTAGCTGCCGGGAGCATCGCTATGCGGGAATGCCGGTAGGTGAGAATACTGCGATTTTTTTTTTCTAATCTGTTTTGTGTTGTGTATGCGTTTTTGCAGCGGAAAACCGCTGTGAAGACGCATACACAACAGGTGCACATAGCCTCGACGGGTCCGTCAGAAAGATGGGCCCAGTGCACACGTTTTCCACAATCTGCACAGGATCCGTCATTTCAATGTCTTGACGGATCCTGTGCAGATTTGGAAGACGGAAGTGTGGAAGAAGTCTAACAGCAGTGGCATGGTCAGCTCCCTCATCTGAACGGTGTACTTTTTGTTACTGCTAGCAGGGCAGCTCTACCTTTGCAACATCGGAGGAATGTAGTGATCCAGCCAGCTTCAGATCAGCTCTTGTCGGTTGTATTGCAAACAGCATACAAGCACACCCACCTTGCCTTGCCAGTCTCATAAACTGCAGATATAATTGGTAACCTAGACAATGTACATTAAACTATAAAATGAACAATCTTTCCATTCTGAAAAAAAGAGCATGCTTAACCTCTTATCTTTGCACCGACTTTCATTTTTATGTTTGTATTTGTCCTGTCTTTCAACAGCCTTGTCTTTTTTATTCTTCCAATGAAATATCCATTTATCAGAAAGAAACCACCGGAGACTAGACGGAGGTGGACATGACTTGGGGATGGGTGGACTGAGAACTCCTGCAGCCTTTGTTTGTATTGCAGTGTAGATTTTAAACAAGAGTGATGTTGCTTTAAGAGGAAGGAGTTTAGATGTTTGTGCCTGGTGTATTACTGTGAGGAGGGTGGGGCTTATATAGAAGAGGCAACTCTGGCTCTCCCTCTTTCTCTCACACGATGGACAGGAGGAAACATGTCTGCAGTCTCAGGGAGTATAATACTGGGGTTATCACCTCACATTATAGCTGATAGGAGCACATTCAATTCACACATCATATATTAGTGTAGTATCAGCTCCTACATCATATATGGGATCAATTTTACCTCAGAAATTCATGTGGCTGCCATGTTCTCTCATGTGTACCTCCCTGCAGACATGGCTGATATACTACTCCACATTCATCATGTATTAGTGTAGTCTCAGCTCTTACATCTTATTTGGGAGCAATATTACCTCAGAGATTCATGTAGCTGCCATGTTCCTTCATGGGTCTGTTACAAGTTGCCTCACACACTGCAGAGACAGCTCCTGTGTGACCTGCTTACAGACATGGCTGTTGTGTATTATTTCTGCTGTATTGTGCAGAGTCTTCATGAGTTTTGTGTATCTGTGTGATGGGTCAGAGCATTGGCACATACAGTGTCTGCTATTGGTAGCATGGAGCTGGGCAGTTACAGGGACTAGTCACTGGTGAGAGGGAGCAGTAACGGGGTGGTATATATATACCGTATATATATTAGGGTAAGAGGCTTCATTCTGCTTTCTGCTGATTCCCCTCTTCCCATTTATGGAGTCTGGTGACCTGTATGTGACCTCATCTCTGCTACAATACAGTCTGATGATGCTGGGTGATAACCAGGTTACTATCACTATCTATATGTGATATATGAGAAAAGGCTCCATCTCTGCGCAGCATGCTTATCATGTATACAGACTTTGAGTACATGTTAGATCCTGGGTCTCCAGGTTATTTTCCTTGCTGCACATATAATCTGTGCATGACTTCCAAATCCGTGCTTTATTTCTGGAGATAAGGCATCCTTTAGTCTCATTATGTTGCATGCTGTCCTGCCTGATATATCCACCCCTTTTTCTGTATATACTTATGGCTGCAGGCAGCTTATCACAAGCCTGAGTGGATTACCTGGAGCCTTACTACATATATTTTATCAGGTGTCAATAATTATTCAGGGAGTAATTCAGCACATGGTGGGGTGGTGAGTGGGCACTAATAACTCAGCACATGGCAGGCAGTGAGTGGGCACTAATAACTCAGCACATGGCGTGCAGTGAGTGGGCACTAATAACTCAGCACATGGCGGGCAGTGAGTGGGCACTAATAATTCAGCACATGGCGGGCAGTGAGTGGGCACTAATAACTCAGCACATGGCGGGCAGTGAGTGGGCACTAATAACTCAGCACATGGCAGGCAGTGAGTGGGCACTAATAACTCAGCACATGGCGGGCAGTGAGTGGGCACTAATAACTCAGCACATGGCAGGCAGTGAGTGGGCACTAATAACTCAGCACATGGCGTGCAGTGAGTGGGCACTAATAACTCAGCACATGGCGTGCAGTGAGTGGGCACTAATAACTCAGCACATGGCGGGGGCAGTGAGTGGGCACTAATAACTCAGCACATGGCGGGCAGTGAGTGGGCACTCCTAGTGTGATGCTGCACCTTGCTCTGGAGAATACATCATGGGCCCAGTTTTCAGCCCTGTCTCTTGTCTATTGTATGTAGGTAGTGTGACTGACTGGGGACACAGACCTTGCAGTTTTCTGCACATACACTTATGGCTGCAGGCAGCTTATACTAGACCTACATATTATATTTTCTTATGATGTATGTGCAGCTGGTGGTTAGAGAGCCTGTCTGTAACTGCTGTAGAGGAGCAGGCGGCTTCTTTATTTTTACAGCATATAACAGCATTGCCCATCATCGAATGTATCTGACCTTATGATGGGACATTTTACAGGATCAACCTTTAATATGCCTTGGTTTAAACTTACATGGTGTTTTCATCTTCACTTATCCCACATCTTGTGCAGTTGGGGGGGGGGGTGGTCCTTGAAGTTGGTTACAAATTGGTCTGGGGGATCCATTGGGATATGGATTCCTCTTTTTGGAATTTAATTTGGTTCTTGATCTGGTGAATGGTAGAGGGGATTTTCAGCAAGGGTTTGTTGAATCCTCAGGAAGTTCAAGTGAACATTGGAACCCTGTGGTTATGGTGCTCCCGAGCTAGTGGGGTAGCGGCTGGGAGTAATTGTTGGTACATTTTATGTTCACTTTTTGTTTGGTAATCACCAGATCTTATGAGCTTCAAGGACTCCTCCCAGCATGTTAATGTTCTTTATGCTTTGATGTTTTATTGTGTGCTGTTTTTAATTCTTATATTGTTCCCTTCATATATTTGCAGGAATGGTGTATATCCACTGAGTGCTAAATTTTATATTACCTAAGATGGTGGATAGCACAGACTAAGTGGATTACCTGGAGCCGGGCAGTTGGGGGGTTCCTTGAAGTTGGTTACAAATTGGTCTGGGGGATCCATTGGGATATGGATTCTTCCTTTTGGTATTAAATATGGTTCTGATCTGGTGAAATGTGGAGGGGAGTTTCTACAAAGGTTTGTCGGATCCTCAGGAAGTTCAAGTGAACATTGGAACCCTGTGGTTATGGTGCTTCCGAGCTAGTGGGGTAACGGCTGGGAGTAATTGTTGGTACATTTTATGTTGACTTTATGCTTGGCAATCTCCAGATCTTATGAGCTTCAAGGATTGCTCCCAGCTAGCTAAGGTTATTTATGCTTTGTTGGGTTATTGTATGTTTGTATTAATAAAGGTGTGTATTTAAAAAAAAAAAAAAAAAAGTACTTATTTGTTTCTTTTTTAGTGGGTCCTTGAAGCTAATTATAATTTGGTCAGTAGGGGTAACCAGCTCAGGTATGGACCCTCTGTTTAGGGGGGTGTTCATCATAGTATGACCCCCTGGAATGGAGATGTAACCATCTTTGGTATGGCCCCCTGGTGTGGAGGAGTGACCATCACGGTATGGCCCCCTGGTCTCCAGAAGCATTTATATCTTACAAGACCCTGTTAGGGTAAAGTCCCTGTGGTCATGGCAATCATATTCTACATGCATACAAATTGGGTGTTGGACGAGGTCCTGAATAGTACCTGGACAGGTCATATGCCTGGGGTGTTGGACGAGGTCCTGAATAACACCTGGACAGGTCATATGCCTGGGGTGTTGGACTACGTTCTGAATAGCACCTGGACAGGTTATATGCCTGGGGTATTGGACTGACGTCCTGAATAGCACCTGGACAGGTCATATGCCTGGGATGTTGGACTGATGTCCTGAATAGCACCTGGACAGGTTATATGCCTGTGGTGTTGGACTGACGTCCTGAATAGCACCTGGACAGGGCATATGCCTGGGGTGTTGGACGAGGTCCTGAATAACACCTGGACAGGTCATATGCCTGGGGTGTTGGACTACGTTCTGAATAGCACCTGGACAGGTTATATGCCTGGGGTATTGGACTGATGTCCTGAATAGCACCTGGACAGGTCATATGCCTGGGATGTTGGACTGATGTCCTGAATAGCACCTGGACAGGTTATATGCCTGGGGTGTTGGACTGAGGTCCTGAATAGCACCTGGACAGGTCATATGCCTGGGGTGTTGGACGAGGTCCTGAATAGTACCTGTGACTTGAGAATGCTGAGGCACAGATTTTGACTGTTTATATTGACCAACTCCTATTTCTTTCAGGGTTGTTGCCTGGACAATGCAGTAATCTGGGGCATTAAACTGAAGAGCAATGTACCTAATATGGGTGCCCTGGAGTCAGTGGGAGTGACTAAAGGTACCGTCACACTAGACGATATCGCTAGCGATCCGTGACGTTGCAGCGTCCTCGCTAGTGATATCGTCCAGTGTGACAGGCAGCAGCGATCAGGCCCCTGCTGTGCTGTCGCTGGTCGGGGAAGAAAGTCCAGAACTTTATTTCGTCACTGGACTCCCCGCAGACATCGCTGAATCGGCGTGTGTGACACCGATTCCGCGATGTCTTCACTGGTAACCAGGGTAAACATCGGGTAACTAAGCGCAGGGCCGCGCTTAGTAACCCGATGTTTACCCTGGTTACCATCCTAAAAGTAAAAAAAACAAACACTACATACTTACCTACAGCTGTCTGTCCTCCAGCGCTGTGCTCTGCTCTCCTGTACTGGCTGTGAGCGTCGGTCAGCCGGAAAGCAGAGCGGTGACGTCACCGCTCTGCTTTCCGGCCGCTGTGCTCACAGCCAGTACAGGAGGAGTGCAGAGCACAGCGCTGGAGGACAGACGGCTGTAGGTAAGTATGTACTGTTTGTTTTTTTTACTTTTAGGATGGTAACCAGGGTAAACATCGGGTTACTAAGCGGGGCCCTGCGCTTAGTTACCCGATGTTTACCCTGGTTACCGGCATCGTTGGTCGCTGGAGAGCGGTCTGTGTGACAGCTCTCCAGCGACCAAACAGCGACGCTGCAGCGATCCGGATTGTTGTCGGTATCGCTGCAGCGTCGCTAAGTGTGACGGTACCTTAAGAGAAAAGTAATAAAGTGCATCCCGATGCCCTTGAGCCAGTGGGAGCGGCGAGGGGTGAAGACATCAAGTGCATTAACACGAAGGGCAATGTGCCTATTTCCAATGCCTTTGTCCCAGTTGGAGAAGGTTACTGGTATATGTTATCAAATGCCTGTAAAGCAATTAAAAATGGCGTGGCAAGGTTATTAATAATGTCTTTGTAGACTTTTCTGCTATAGGCTTATTTCATTTACCATGTCCAAATATTGCAAAAATTATTTAAATTATTAATGATCGGTTATAATGTAGATATTATATTGTGTATGGGTTTTAATTACTCCTTGTTTATAGTATCTTTCTCTTTATATACACTCATCACTTTTTGGGTAGTAATAGTAAGTGGGTTTAAGATTTGGTTACTGCACAGCCCAGCTACTGTATGTAATGGTGGTTTCTTGAACTGAAATCTGTGAATTAGTGAGTTATTAGAGCTAGCTACAATACATGCAGTATAATAGTTTTTGAGGCATCATAGATGTCATTATACAGGTAGTCAGACTGTGGCTACCCCTTTGTTATGGTTTAGTTTCTGCATTCCCTATTATAGGATCCACATTGCAGGATGTGTAGCGGCTGGTATTTTGCTGTAGTTACCATATTATCGATCATAATTTGGTAGTGTTGCATTGTTAAAATTAATCTGTTGCAGTCCTGGAATTTTGTTCCTTATATGCACAGTCTTTCCATAGCATGCAGATCTGGTTGATGACTTTATTAGGCATGGGTGATGGGGGTCGAGTCCATTCAAGGTGTCAAATGGCCTCGCTGGTGGCGGTTTAGGAGTCAGGTGGAAGTTGCAGACAAGTTAAGGTGGACTCATTTTAACTAATAGAGGATGTAAAACCTCATGGTGGTGAGCAGGCTCGGCTTTGGTGGCCAGCCTCAAGGACGTTGTAATGGTAACATCAATCAGGGGCGGGCACAGTGGTTAAGCACAGGAGTGAGGATAATAGGGTCATTGGTGCCCTGAAAGTTTACTGGCTCTGCTTGAATGGCAAGCCAGTGCGTGCCGCCCCTTTATGGCTGTCTGTCCTGGTGCTGTATGTCAGACAGCTGGGGATATCGCAGTACTTGTGAATCCCAATGTACTAGCACTCCACCTGACTCCTACTGTAATTATTTAATCCTGTGATTTGAATAAAAGCTGTGGCCATTTTGACAACCAAAATAATGTGTTTTGTGTATTTATTTTAGTACCTAGGTTTACAGTAGTTATGGTGGTTTTAAGAAGGAGTGGGGTCCATCCCATATCCAAAAGTCATGTTTTTTTTTCTAGATAAGTGGTAGTTTTGAATGACAACATCTATTTTACTATACAATGTACAGAAAAACAAGAAAAAAAAATCCAAATGGATAAAATGCTGAAAAAATGAATTTTACCATAGTTATTTGGGTTATGCAACATAGCTGGCATATACCATGAGAGGAAGGAGCTCACCATCCACACATGACATATCTAATTTTGGGCTAGAAGATAAATAAAAGGTAAATTGTAATGTTTCTTGGTATTATGAGCACTTTGCAATTGTCATGGTTTTAGCGTGAAAGAGTGGAGCCAGAAAACCGTACCATCTGATTTCTCCTACTCCTGCACTGTTTAGAAGGACTTCACCTTCATAGTGAGTGTGCAGGTTTCTTTTAGCAGTGCAGGGGTTAATCTGCTCAGTTGAGAGCTCTTGGAAGATTTCCTGCATTAAGACTCTCAGCTTTTCACTGTTAGCCATTCCCATCTCCTATGTAATCTGGGTCCTGGCTAGCACTCATTGCCAAAGTTAGCTTATGCTGCATGGCTAATAGATGGTTGATGGTGGTTGTTGTTTGAGCAGGCATTTGATGGATTTATCTGAGACTGTTGCAAGTTTTTGGGTGTGTGCTAATTCCCCTTCTCCTACTTTGGTTTTACCCCATCCTCTCCTATCCAGTGTATGCCTCTGTTGTTTATGTGAGTATATTTGTATGATGGGTACTTTCTTTTATCCCTGTTTATAATACCTTGTTTGTCTGGTTGGTGTATTACAGTACATTACTACTCTCCTCTTCCCTGGGTGGGGAAAGGTACAGACAGAGGGCAGATTCAGGAGCTAGGTAAAGCTATTGTTCTCCTGCGTCTTCATCATCGGAAGTAATGCTGGGAACAGGGCAAGCTAGAGCGTCCCCTTACATCCAACATGACATTAGCTCTATCAGAATCCGTTTTTTGATCCATTATGGATCCTATCACTGCTTTGACAGGTCATCTACAGCAAGTCAGCCTGAAGGTGGCAGATCTATGCACTGTCATTTTCAGCACTCCAACACATCAGGTTTGGGGACCATAACTCCAAGCCAACCCTTAGTGACAAAATTGTTGTTTTCAGAGTGGCCTGTAGCCTATACTTCAGGTTATGTCCTAGTTCCTCAGGAACTAAAGGAAACAAGGGTCAACGGGTGGGGATAATAATCTCTCCCCTTCAGGGTGACCCTCAAACATCCATCTGACTCCAGTTGCTCCATATAGTGGAGGATTTTTTTATTGATCTAGATCATATATATATGACAATGCAGACCGCATCTCTCTGGCTGAGTCCACATTGCATCAGCTTCTGCAGGATGACAGGATGGAGCAGGAATATTGTTCTGAGTTTTGGAGGCGGTCCACTAACACTAAGTCGAATGACCCAGTGCTCCGTTTCCAGTTCTGTCAGGGGCTATCGGTAAGGGTGAAAGAAGCCTTAGCCCTGTATGAGACTCCAGTTTCCCTTGAGGTAACCATTAGAGTTGAGCGACCTTGACCTTTTTAGAGTCGAGCCGGGTTTCGCGAAACCCGACTATCTCAAAAGTCGGGTCGAGTGAAATCGGCCGATTATGACGTAAAGTCGGGATCGACCGAAACACGAAACCCAATGCAAGTCAATGGGGCAGCATAGTCGGCAGTGAGTGGGGGCCAGGAAAACACCTAGAGTGCCCATTTTAATGTCAAAACCATCCATTCTTCTTAATGAAGCTTGTCAAGCGTAATTTACCTTATAATAATTGGAAGGCATTTGAAATTGGGGGTCATTTGGCTAAAGTTGTGGTGGGTAGGGCTGGTTCAAGTAATTAGTGGGCCCAGGAAATCTGGACCACGTCACGGCAGTGGAGCAGGGAGAGGTAAGTATTTCAACTTTGCAAGTGCTGTGAACCTGAGCAAGCAGGGGGGGCCCACTCGTTGGCATTGGCACTGGCACAGGGCCCCTCAAAGTACAGCGGTGTGTTTGCACGGCGGGGGCGCCTCCCACCGGCAGCAACACTTTTGCGTACTATGAGAGGCCCTGTGCCAGTGACGTTGCCAACTAGTATTCCTCCCCCCACCTGATGAAGGAACCTGCACTTTCATCTGCACCTTCCTCTTTGTCCCCGTGTAAGGTGGTATGGTATGCGGGAAGAGCAACCTGACTTTCAGCAGGGTCACAATGTTGTTGTGTAGCGTGCACGGGGAATGTTGCGTTATGGGTCAATGTACCAGCAGACTCATCTATCACTGGCTGGGCAATGGGCAGGATGAGGAGGAAACACAGATATAGGCCCAAAGAATAAAGTTGGCTAAATGCAGTTCAAAATTGGTAACACAGGAATTACCAGGGGGCATTGCAGTGGAGGACAACTGGAATGAGAGGCTGACACAGAGAGTAGGCCCAAATCAGTAAGTAGTCGAAATGCAGTTCAAAATTGGCAACCGTAGTAAACAGGCGGCACAGCTTTGTTCAGTGGAGGAGAACAGCAAGGAGTGACAAACACCGATAGTAGGCCCCAACCCAACTAGTAGGCCAAATGCAGTCTAACATTAACAACTACTTAACGAGCGCCTGAAAACGGAATTTCAGGACAGGAAACCAGGAGAACAGCAAGGAGCGGCAGACACTGTTAGTAGGCCCCAAACCAACTAGTACGCCAAATGCAGTTGTTCCATTTAACCACAATTTAACGAGAGCCTGAAGATAGAAGCTCAGGAAAGGCAACCTGGAGAACACCTTGGAGTGGAACACACCATCTCTCTCCACCCCATACCCATTTTGTAGGCCTAATGCAGTGTAGTTTTCTACAACTACTAAACGAGAGTCGGAAGACCGAAGCAACGGCAAGGAAACCTGGGGAACACCTTGGAGTGTAACACACCATCTCTCTCCACCCCATAGCCAATTTGGAGGCCTAATGCAGTGTAGTTTCCAACAACTACTAAACGAGAGCATTAAGATCGAAGCTCTGGAAAGGCAACCTGGAGAACACCTTGGAGTGGAACACACCATCTCTCTCCACCCAATACCCATTTTGTAGGCCTAATGCAGTGTAGTTTTCTACAACTACTGAACGAGAGTCGGAAGACCGAAGCAATGGCAAGGAAACCTGGGGAACACCTTGGAGTGTAACACACCATCTCTCTCCACCCGATACCCATTTTGTAGGCCTAATGCAGTGTAGTTTTCTACAACTACTAAACGAGAGTCGGAAGACCGAAGCAATGGCAAGGAAACCTGGGGAACACCTTGGAGTGTAACACACCATCTCTCTCCACCCGATACCCATTTTGTAGGCCTAATGCAGTGTAGTTTTGTACAACTACTAAACGAGAGTCGGAAGACCGAAGCAATGGCAAGGAAACCTGGGGAACACCTTGGAGTGTAACACACCATCTCTCTCCACCCGATACCCATTTTGTAGGCCTAATGCAGTGTAGTTTTGTACAACTACTAAACGAGAGTCGGAAGACCGAAGCAATGGCAAGGAAACCTGGGGAACACCTTGGAGTGTAACACACCATCTCTCTCCACCCGATACCCATTTTGTAGGCCTAATGCAGTGTAGTTTTCTACAACTACTAAACGAGAGTCTGAAGACCGAAGCAATGGCAAGGAAACCTGGGGAACACCTTGGAGTGTAACACACCATCTCTTTCCACCCGATACCCATTTTGTAGGCCTAATGCAGTGTAGTTTTCTACAACTACTGCACAAGAGTCGGAAGACCGAAGCAATGGCAAGGAAACCTGGGGAACACCTTGGAGTGTAACACACCATCTCTTTCCACCCGATACCCATTTTGTAGGCCTAATGCAGTGTAGTTTTCTACAACTACTAAACGAGAGTCGGAAGACCGAAGCAATGGCAAGGAAACCTGGGGAACACCTTGGAGTGTAACACACCATCTCTCTACACCCGATACCCATTTTGTAGGCCTAATGCAGTGTAGTTTTGTACAACTACTAAACGAGAGTCGGAAGACCGAAGCAATGGCAAGGAAACCTGGGGAACACCTTGGAGTGTAACACACCATCTCTCTCCACCCGATACCCATTTTGTAGGCCTAATGCAGTGTAGTTTTCTACAACTACTAAACGAGAGTCGGAAGACCGAAGCAATGGCAAGGAAACCTGGGGAACACCTTGGAGTGTAACACACCATCTCTCTCCACCCCATACCCAATTTGTAGGCCTAATGCCGCCTACTTTCCGACAACTACTAAACGAGAGCATGAAGATCGAAGCTCAGGAAAGCCAACCTGGGGAACACCTTGGAGTGTAACACACCCTCTCTCTACACCACGGAAGGGCTGATTCTTAGGAAGGAAGGCTGTCGGAAAGAAGCAGGGCGCGTCCGAGGGTGATTATATTCTTATTAGGTATATTCTCACCCTCGGACGCGCCCTGCTTCTTTATTTGTAATGAATGTTTATTTGCAATGTGGTTTTGACTTACTCTATTTTTTTGGTAAATAATGATTTTATTATTTTCATTGTTTTGCATCTTCTTGGCAATAATATAAAGAAGACGCGACAGGACAACACTCGGTGGATGCCATATCTGTGTTTTAAATTGAAAAAAACTTTCAGTTAACTACTTGCAGGAGAAAGTTATTGTAGCTGGTGGCCATTTTTAGTACTGTACCAGATTTTTGTTGTATGTGTTTGTTTTTAATGTTAAAATGTCTGCATTTGATATCTCTCCAGTATTTTCTTTTTTATAAGCAAAATACTTATTTTTATATTTTCTGATGTTGGTTCAAGGGGTACACGGGCAGCAGTAGACAGGTCAGTGGAGGCCTAGTGGAAGGAGGGACCGCAGACAGGCTTCGAAGGCCTAACATAATAAATTGGGCTTGCTGTCGGCAATTTTAAATTGGTTCCAGGGGAACACGGGCGGCAGTAGCCAGGTCAGTGTAGTAGTAGTGGAAAGAACGGGCCGCAGACAGGCTTCGAAGGCCTAACATAACAAAAATTGGGCTGTAGGCAATTTAAAATTGGTTCCAGGGGAACACGGGCAGCAGTAGACAGGTCAGTGGAGGCCTAGTGGAAGGAGGGACCGCAGACAGGCTTCAAAGCCCTAACATAATAAATTGGGCTTGCTGTCGGCAATTTTAAATTGGTTCCAGGGGAACACGGGCAGCAGTGGCCTGGTCAGTGTAGTAGTAGTGGAAAGAACGGGCCGCAGACAGGCTTCGAAGGCCTAACATAACAAAAATTGGGATGTAGGCAATTTACAATTGGTTCCAGGGGAACACGGACAGCAGTAGACAGGTCAGTGGAGGCCTAGTGGAAGGAGGGACCGCAGACAGGCTTCGAAGCCCTAACATAATAAATTGGGCTGGCTGTAGGCAATTTAAAATTGGTTCCAGGGGAACACGGGCAGCAGTGGCCTGGTCAGTGTAGTAGTAGTGGAAAGAACGGGCCGCAGACAGGCTTCGAAGGCCTAACATAACAAAAATTGGGCTGTAGGCAATTTAAAATTGGTTCCAGGGGAACACGGGCAGCAGTAGACAGGTCAGTGGAGGCCTAGTGGAAGGAGGGACCGCAGACAGGCTTCGAAGCCCTAACATAATAAATTGGGCTTGCTGTCGGCAATTTTAAATTGGTTCCAGAGGAACATGGGCGGCAGTAGCCAGGTCAGTGTAGTAGTAGTGGAAAGAACGGGCCGCAGACAGGCTTCGAAGGCCTAACATAAGAAAAATGTCAATACAATGGTATTGACAGTGCCAGGCATTGAAGGATGTCAGCGCATAGACTAAACATTGGTGGAGCTGTGAGAGAAAATTTTGCAAGTGGTAGAGCACTGTTTGAGCTGGGGGGGGGGACTGTCTTGTGGCCGGCGGTACAGGCCCAGGGCCCCTCATATTACAACGGTGTGTCTGACGTTGGGTGCGCACCACCACCGCCAGACACTTTATTGTACTATGAGGGACCTAGTGGCAGTACCGTCGACCAAAAGCGGGCACACCCACCTCCTCAGACAAACAGTACTCTCACGGGTGCTGGCGCCAAGTGGCGATACCACGGCCCCGTGTGGGGACTTTGGCCATTTAGGGAGGTGTTAACATGTCGGATGCTGGACAATCAGGTGCTGCAAATTACGAGATTGTAAAAGTCGTTCAGAATAGTCCACAGGCAAGACCTTTACATAGGAAAGCTAGGTGTCAGCCGGGCAAGGTGGGGCAAAAGATTTCGAAATCCAGTTGTGGTTCATTTTAATGAAGGTTAGATCATCTACATTTTGGGTAGCCAGACGAGTCCTTTTTTCTGTTAGTATTGAACCTGCAGCACTGAATACTCTTTCTGATAGGACACTAGCTGCCGGGCAAGCAAGCTCCTGCAATGCATATTCTGCCAATTCTGGCCAGGTGTCTAATTTTGATGCCCAGTAATCAAATGGGAATGACGGTTGAGGGAGAACGTCGATAAGGGATGAAAAATAGTTAGTAACCATACTGGACAAATGTTGTCTCCTGTCACTTTGAATTGATGCTGCAGTACCTGTCCTGTCTGCGGTCATAGCAAAATCACTCCACAACCTGGTCAGAAAACCCCTCTGGCCAACGCTACTTCTGATTTCTGCCCCTCTAACACCTCTGGTCTGCTGGCCCCTGCAGCTCGTGTTAGAACGATCACGGGCGCTGTGTGCAGGGAATGCCAGAAGCAAACGGTCAACAAGAGTTCATTGTTTGGTTGCTAATATTAGTTCCAAGTTCTCATGTGGCATTATATTTTGCAATTTGCCTTTATAGCGAGGATCAAGGAGGCAGGCCAACCAGTAATCGTCATCGTTCATCATTTTTGTTATGCATGTGTCCCTTTTGAGGATACGTAAGGCATAATCCGCCATGTGGCCCAAAGTTCCAGTTCTCAAATCTGTGGTTGTGCTTGGTTGAGGGGCAGTTTCAGGCAAATCCACGTCACTTGTGTCCTTCCAAAAACCAGAACCCGGCCTTGCCGAGCCAACAATTTCCACTGGCCCCGGAAAAGCTTCCTCATTAAAAATATAATCATCCCCATCATCCTCCTCGTCCTCCTCCTCCTGTTCGCCCGCTACCTCGTCCTGTACACTGCCCTGGCCAGACAATGGCTGACTGTCATCAAGGCTTTCCTCTTCCTCAGCTGCAGACGCCTGATCCTTTATGTGCGTCAAACTTTGCATCAGCAGACGCATTAGGGGGATGCTCATGCTTATTATGGCGTTGTCTGCACTAACCAGCCGTGTGCATTCCTCAAAACACTGAAGGACTTGACACATGTCTTGAATCTTCGACCACTGCACACCTGACAACTCCATGTCTGCCATCCTACTGCCTGCCCGTGTATGTGTATCCTCCCACAAAAACATAACAGCCCGCCTCTGTTCACACAGTCTCTGAAGCATGTGCAGTGTTGAGTTCCACCTTGTTGCAACGTCTATGATTAGGCGATGCTGGGGAAGGTTCAAAGAACGCTGATAGGTCTGCATACGGCTGGAGTGTACGGGCGAACGGCGGATATGTGAGCAAAGTCCACGCACTTTGAGGAGCAGGTCGGATAACCCCGGATAACTTTTCAGGAAGCACTGCACCACCAGGTTTAAGGTGTGAGCCAGGCAAGGAATGTGTTTCAGTTGGGAAAGGGAGATGGCAGCCATGAAATTCCTTCCGTTATCACTCACTACCTTGCCTGCCTCAAGATCTACAGTGCCCAGCCACGACTGCGTTTCTTTCTGCAAGAACTCGGACAGAACTTCAGCGGTGTGTCTGTTGTCGCCCAAACACTTCATAGCCAATACAGCCTGCTGACGTTTGCCAGTAGCTGCCCCATAATGGGAGACCTGGTGTGCAACAGTGGCAGCTGCGGATGGAGTGGTTGTGCGACTGCGGTCTGTGGACGAGGTCTCGCTTCTGCAGGAGGACGAGGAGGAGGAGGAGGGGGTGCGAACGGCTACAGCCAACTGTTTCCTAGACCGTGGGCTAGGCAGAACTGTCCCAAACTTGCTGTCCCCTGTGGACCCTGCATCCACCACATTTACCCAGTGTGCCGTGATGGACACGTAACGTCCCTGGCCATGCCTACTGGTCCATGCATCTGTTGTCAGGTGCACCTTTGTGCTCACAGATTGCCTGAGTGCATGGACTATGCGCTCTTTAACATGCTGGTGGAGGGCTGGGATGGCTTTTCTGGAAAAAAAGTGTCGACTGGGTAACTGGGTAGCTCGTAGCGTGGTACAGCGTAGTCCATTAGGGCTTTGAAAGCTTCGCTTTCAACTAACCGGTAGGGCATCATCTCTAACGAGATTAGTCTAGCTATGTGGGCGTTCAAACCCTGTGTACGCGGATGCGAGGCTAAGTACTTCCTTTTTCTAACCATAGTCTCATGTAGGGTGAGCTGGACTGGAGAGCTGGAGATCGTGGAACTAGCGGGGGTGCCGGTGGACATGGCAGACTGAGAGACGGTGGGAGATGGTATTGTTGCCGCCGGTGCCCTAGATGCAGTGTTTCCTACTACGAAACTGGTGATTCCCTGACCCTGACTGCTTTGGCCTGGCAAAGAAACCTGCACAGATACTGCAGGTGGTGCAGAAAATGGTGGCCCTACACTGCCGGAAGGGATGTTGCGTTGATGACTAGCTTCATTGGCCGAGGGTGCTACAACCTTAAGGGACGTTTGGTAGTTAGCCCAAGCTTGCAAATGCATGGTGGTTAAATGTCTATGCATGCAACTTGTATTGAGACTTTTCAGATTCTGCCCTCTGCTTAAGGTAGTTGAACATTTTTGACAGATGACTTTGCGCTGATCAATTGGATGTTGTTTAAAAAAATGCCAGACTGTACTCTTTCTAGCATCGGATACCTTTTCAGGCATTGCAGACTGAGCTTTAACCGGATGGCCACACTGTCCTCCAACAGGTTTTGACTTTGCCACGCGTTTTGGGCAAGATACGGGCCCGGCAGATGGAACCTGTTGCGATGTTGATGCCTGCTGCGGCCCCTCCTCCTCCGCTTCAGAACTGCTGCCGCCTGCACCCTGTTCCCCCAATGGCTGCCAATCGGGGTCAAGAACTGGGTCATCTATTACCTCTTCTTGTAGCTCGTGTGCAACTTCGTCTGTGTCACCGTGTCGGTCGGTGGTATAGCGTTCGTGATGGGGCAACATAGTCTCATCAGGGTCTGATTCTTGATCAGCACCCTGCGAGGGCAATGTTGTGGTCTGAGTCAAAGGACCAGCATAGTAGTCTGGCTGTGGCTGTGCATCAGTGAACTCCATGTCAGATTCAACTTGTAATGGGCATGGACTGTTAACTGCTTCACTTTCTAAGCCGGGGACGGTATGTGTAAAGAGCTCCATGGAGTAACCCGTTGTGTCGCCTGCTGCATTCTTCTCTGTTGTTGTTTTTGCTGAAGAGGACAAGGAAGCGACTTGTCCCTGACCGTGAACATCCACTAACGACGCGCTGCTTTTACTTTTACCAGTTTCACGAGAGGAGGCAAAAGAGCTAGAGGCTGAGTCAGCAAGATAAGCCAAAACTTGCTCTTGCTGCTCCGGCTTTAAAAGCGGTTTTCCTACTCCCAGAAAAGGGAGCGTTCGAGGCCTTGTGTAGCCAGACGACGAACCTGGCTCCACAGCTCCAGACTTAGGTGCAATATTTTTTTTCCCACGACCACCTGATGCTCCACCACTATCACTACCCTCATTACCAGCTGACAATGAACGCCCCCGGCCACGACCTCTTCCACCAGACTTCCTCATTGTTTTAAAAACGTTACCAAACTAATGGTATTTGTTGCTGTCACACAACTTACACGGTGAGCTATAACTTCAGTATGATTTAGCTACCCCTTTACAGGTGGGTGAGACCACAACGAAAATCAGGCACAATGTTACACACTCTGTTGTTGGTGGCAACAAATGAGAGAGATGCCACACACGCAGGACTGTCACTGAAGCGCAAATGTAAATATTAATCTCCCACTGATTTGTTTTTTTTTTTTTAAAAGAGAAACTTTAGAAAAAAAAAATAATAAAAAAAAATGATTTTTTAACCCCTTTCTGCCATTGGACGTAATATTCCGTCCATGTGGGGTGGGCCTTAATTCCCAAGGACGGAATATTACGTCCAGCGCGATCGGCCGCGCTCACGGGGGGAGCGCCGCCGATCGCGGCCGGGTGTCAGCTGCTTATCGCAGCTGACATCTGGCACTATGTGCCAGGAGCGGTCACGGACCGCCCCCGGCACATTAACCCCCGGCACACCGCGATCAAAGATGATCGCGATGTGCCGGCGGTGCAGGGAAGCATCGCGCAGGGAGGGGGCTCCCTGCGGGCTTCCCTGAGACCCCCGCAGCAACGCGATGTGATCGCGTTGCTCCGGGGGTCTCCTACCTCCCTCCCTGCAGTAAGTCCCGGATCCAAAATGGCCGCGGATCCGGGTCCTGCAGGGAGGGAGGTGGCTTACCAAGTGCCTGCTCAGAGCAGGCACTTGGTAACGCTGCACTGCTCTCAGACAGATCGGTGATCTGTCAGAGTGCTGTGCAAACTGGCAGATCACCGATCTGTATTGTCCCCCCCTGGGGCAAAGTAAAAAAGTAAAAAAAAAAATTTCCAAGTGTGTAAAAAAAAAAAAAAATCCTAAATAATGAAAAAAAAAAAATATATTATTCCCATAAATACATTTCTTTATCTAAATAAAAAAAACAAAACAATAAAAGTACACATATTTAGTATCTCCGCGTCCGTAACGACCCGACCTATAAAACTGGCCCACTAGTTAACCCCTTCAGTAAACACCGTAAGAAAAAAAAAAAAAAACGAGGCAAAAAACAACGCTTTATTATCATACCGCCAAACATAAAGTGGAATAACACGCGATCAAAAAGACGGATATAAATAACCATGGTACCGCTGAAAGCGTCATCTTGTCCCGCAAAAAACGAGCCACCATACAGCGACAACAGCAAAAAAATAAAAAAGTTATAGTCCTCAGAATAAAGCGATGCAAAAATAATTATTTTTTTCTATAAAATAGTTTTTATCGTATAAAAGCGCCAAAACATAAAAAAATGATATAAATGAGGTGTCACTGTAATCGTACTGAACCGAAGATTAAAACTGCTTTATCAATTTTACCAAACGCGGAACGGTATAAACGCCTCCCCCAAAAGAAATTCATGAATAGCTGGTTTTTGGTCATTCTGCCTCACAAAAATCGGAATAAAAAGCGATCAAAAAATGTCACGTGCCCGAAAATGTTACCAATAAAAACGTCAACTCGTCCCGCAAAAAACAAGACCTCACATGACTCTGTGGACTCAAATATGGAAAAATTATAGCTCTCAAAATGTGGTAACGCAAAAAATATTTTTTGCAATAAAAAGCGTCTTTCAGTGTGTGACGGCTGCCAATCATAAAAATCCGCTAAAAAACCCGCTATAAAAGTAAATGAAAAAAATGTATTTATTTCCATTTTCCCATTAGGGTTAGGGCTAGGGTTAGGGTTAGGGCTAGGGCTAGGGTTAGGGTTAGGGTTAGGGCTAGGGCTAGGGTTAGGGCTAGGGTTAGGGCTAGGGTTAGGGCTAGGGTTAGGGCTAGGGCTAGGGTTAGGGCTAGGATTAGGGCTAGGGTTAGGGCTAGGGTTAGGTTTAGGGCTAGGGTTAGGGCTAGGGTTAGGGCTAGGGTTAGGGTTGGGACTAGGGTTAGGGTTAGGGTTAGGGCTAGGGCTAGGGTTAGGGTTAGGGTTGGGGCTAGGGTTAGGGTAAGGGCTAGGGTTAGGGTTAAGGCTACAGTTAGGGTTGGGGCTAAAGTTAGGGTTAGGGTTTGGATTACATTTGCGATTGGGATTAGGATTAGGGGTGTGTCTGGGTTAGAGGTGTGGTTAGGGTTACCGTTGGGATTAGGGTTAGGGGTGTGTTTGGATTAGGGTTTCAGTTATAATTGGGGGGTTTCCACTATTTAGGCACATCAGGGGGATCTCCAAACGCGACATGGCGACCGATCTCAATTCCATCCAATTCTGCATTGAAAAAGTAAAACAGTGCTCCTTCCCTTCCGAGCTCTCCCGTGTGCCCAAACAGGAGTTTACCCCAACATATGGGGTATCAGCGTACTCAGGACAAATTGGACAACAACTTTTGGGGTCCAATTTCTCCTGTTACCCTTGGGAAAATACAAAACTGGGGGCTAAAAAATAATTTTTGTGGGAAAAAAAGAGATTTTTTATTTTCACGGCTCTGCGTTATAAACTGTAGTGAAACACTTGGGGGCTCAAAGTTCTCACAACACATCCAGATAAGTTCGTGGGGGGGTCTAGTTTCCAACATGGGGTCACTTGTGGGGGTTTCTACTGTTTAGGTATATTAGGGGCTCTGCAAACGCAATGTGACGCCTGCAGACCATTCCATTTAAGTCTGCATTCCAAATGGCGCTCCTTCCCTTCCGAGCCCTCCCATGCGCCCAAACGCTGGTTCACCCCACATATGGGGTATCAACGCACTCAGGACAAATTGGACAACAACTTTTGGGGTCCAATTTCTCCTTTTACCCTCGAGAAAATACAAAACTGGGGGCTAAAAAATAATTTTGAGGGGAAATTTTTTATTTTATTTTCACGGCTCTGCGTTATAAACTGTAGTGAAATACTTGGGGGCTCAAAGTTCTCACAACACATCTAAATAAGTTCCTTGGGGGGTCTAGTTTCCAATATGGGGTCACTTGTGGGGGGTTTCTACTGTTTAGGTACATTAGGGGCTCTGCAAACACAATGTGACGCCTGCAGACCATTCCATCTAAGTCTGTATTCCAAATGGCTCTCCTTCCCTTCCGAGCCCTCCCATGCGCCCAAACGCTGGTTCTCCCCCACATATAGGGTATCAGCGCACTCAGGACAAATTGCACAACAACTTTTGGGGTCCAATTTCTCCTGTTACCCTCAGGAAAATACAAAACTGGGGGCTAAAAAATTATTTTTGTGGGAAAAAAATTTTGTTTTATTTTTACGGCTCTGCATTATAAACTTCTGTGAAGCTCTTATTGGGTCAAAGTGCTCACCACACATCTAGATAAGTTCCTTAGGGGGTCTACTTTTCAAAATGGTGTCACTTGTGGGGGGTTTCAATGTTTAGGTACATCAGTGGCTCTCCAAATGCAACATGGCGTCCAATCTCAATTCCTGTCAATTTTGCATTGAAAGGTCAAACGGCGCTCCTTCCCTTCCGAGCTCTCCCATGCGCCCAAACAATGGTTTACCCCCACATATGGGGTATCAGAGTACTCAGGACAAATTGTGCCACAACTTTTGTGGTCCAATTTCTTCTCTTACCATTGGGAAAATAAAAAATTTGGGGCGAAAAGATAATGTTTGTGAAAAAAAATGATTTTTTATTTTTACGGTTCTGCATTATTAACTTCTGTGAAGCACTTGGTGGGTCAAAGTGCTCACCACACCTCTAGATAAGTTCCTTAGGGGGTCTACTTTCCAAAATGGTGTCACTTGTGGGGGGTTTCAATGTTTAGGCACATCAGTGGCTCTCCAAACGCAACATGGCGTCCCATCTCAATTCCAGTCAACTTTGCATTGAAAAGTCAAATGGCGCTCCTTCCCTTCCGAGTTCTGCCATGCGCACAAACTGTGGTTAACCCCCACATATGGGGTATCAGCGTACTCAGGACAAATTGTACAACAACTTTTGGGGTCCATTTTCTCCTGTTACCCTTGGCAAAATAAAACAAATTGGAGCTGAAGTAAATTTTTTGTGAAAAAAAGTTAAATGTTAATTTTTATTTAAACATTCCAAAAATTCCTGTGAAGCACCTGAAGGGTTAATAAACTTCTTGAATGTGGTTTTGAGAACCTTGAGGGGTGCAGTTTTTAGAATGGTGTCACACTTGGGTATTTTCTATCATATAGACCCCTCAAAATGACTTCAAATGAGATGTGGTCCCTAAAATAAAATGGTGTTGTAAAAATGAGAAATTGCTGGTCAACTTTTAACCCTTATAACTCCCTAACAAAAAAAAATTTTTGGTTCCAAAATTGTGCTGATGTAAAGTAGACATGTGGGAAATGTTACTTATTAAGTATTTTGTGTGACATATCTCTGTGATTTAATTGCATAAAAATTCAAAGTTGGAAAATTGCGAAATTTTCAAAATTTTCGCCAAATTTCCGTTTTTTTCACAAATAAACGCAGGTAATATCAAAGAAATTTTACCACTATCATGAAGTACAATATGTCACGAGAAAACAATGTCAGAATCACCGGGATCCGTTGAAGCGTTCCAGAGTTATAACCTCATAAAGGGACAGTGGTCAGAATTGTAAAAATTGACCCGGTCCATAACGTGCAAACCACCCTTGGGGGTAAAGGGGTTAAGGAAGAATTTATAAACCAAATAAAATGAAATGATTGTTTCAGGGAGAATTTAGAAAACAAATAAAAAAAAATAGGCTTTCTATGGCCCACTGAGTGAGAGAGGACGCACACAGGAGTCAGGAGTGGCACACAAGCCAAGAGGCCAATATTTATCTCCCACTGATTGATTTAGTGATTTTTTCAGGTAGATTTTGGAACCCAAATCAAGCAAAAAAATTAATAGGCTTTCTATGGCCCACAATTGGAGAGAGAGAGATGGCACACCCAGGAGTCAAGACTGGCACACAAGCAGGAAGGGCAATATTAATCTCCCACTGATTTGATTTTTTTTTTTTTTCAGGGAGACTTTAGAAAAAAAAAATACAAAAAAATGAATTTTTCAGGAAGAATTTAGAAACAAAATAAAATGAAATGATTGTTTCAGGGAGAATTTAGAAAACAAATAAAAAAAATAGGCTTTGTAGGGCCCACTGAGTGAGAGAGGACGCACACAGGAGTCAGGAGTGGCACACAAGCCCAGAGGCCAGTATTTATCTCCCACTGATTGATTTAGTGATTTTTTCAGGTAGATTTTGGAACCCAAATCAAGCAAAAAAATTAATAGGCTTTCTATGGCCCACAATTGGAGAGAGAGAGATGGCACACCCAGGAGTCAAGACTGGCACACAAGCAAAAAGGGCAATATTAATCTCCCACTGATTTGATTTTTTTTTTTTTTCAGGGAGACTTTAGAAAAAAAAAATACAAAAAAAATGATTTTTTCATGAATAATTTAGAAACCAAATAAAATAAAATGATTTTTTCAGGGAGAATTTAGAAAACAAATAAAACAAAAAATAGGCTTTCTAGGGCCCACTGAGTGAGAGATGACGCACACAGGAGTCAGGAGTGGCACACAAGCCCAGAGGCCAATATTTATCTCCCACTGATTGATTTAGTGATTTTTTCAGGTAGATTTTGGAACCCAAACCAAGCAAAAAAATAAATAGGCTTTCTATGGCCCACAATTGGAGAGAGAGAGAGAGATGGCACACCCAGGAGTCAAGACTGGCACACAAGCAGAAAGGGCAATATTAATCTCCCACTGATTTGATTTTTTTTTTTTTTTTCAGGGAGACTTTAGAAAAAAAAATACAAAAAAATGAATTTTTCAGGAAGAATTTAGAAACCAAATAAAATGAAATGATTGTTTCAGGGAGAATTTAGAAAACAAATAAAAAAAAATAGGCTTTCTATGGCCCACTGAGTGAGAGAGGACGCACACAGGAGTCAGGAGTGGCACACAAGCCCAGAGGCCAATATTTATCTCCCACTGATTGATTTAGTGATTTTTTGAGGTAGATTTTGGAACCCAAATCAAGCAAAAAAATTAATAGGCTTTCTATGGCCCACAATTGGAGAGAGAGAGATGGCACACCCAGGAGGCAAGACTGGCACACAAGCAGAAAGGGCAATATTAATCTCCCACTGATTTGATTTTTTTTTTTTTTTTTCAGGGAGACTTTAGAAAAAAAAAATACAAAAAAAATGATTTTTTCAGGAATAATTTAGAAACCAAATAAAATAAAATGATTGTTTCAGGGAGAATTTAGAAATCAAATAAAAAAAAAATAGGCTTTGTAGGGCCCACTGAGTGAGAGAGGACGCACACAGGAGTCAGGAGTGGCACACAAGCCCAGAGGCCAATATTTATCTCCCACTGATTGATTTATTGATTTTTTCAGGTAGAATTTAGAACCCAAATCAACCAAAAAAATAAATAGGCTTTCTATGGCCCACTATTTGTGAGAGAGATGGCGCGCTCAGGACTGGCACACAAGCCCAGAGGCCAATATTAATCTCCCACTTTTTTTTTTTTTTTTCCAGGGAAAATTTATAAACCCAATAAAAAAATAATAAATAGGCTTTCTATGGCCCACTATCTGAGAGAGAGAGATGGCACGCTTAGGACTGGCACACAAGCCCAAAGGCCAATATTAATCTCCCACTGATTGATTTATTGATTTTTTCAGGTAAAATTTAGAACCCAAATCAAGCAAAAAAATTAATAGGCTTTCTATGGCCCACTGAGTGAGAGATGGCACACACAGGAGTCAGGAGTGGCACACAAGCCCTGAGGCCAATATTTTTCTCCCACTGATTGATGTTGTGATTTTTTCAGGTAGATTTTGGAACCCAAATCAAGCAAAAAAATAAATAGGCTTTCTATGGCCCACTGAGTGAGAGATGGCACACACAGGAGTAAGGAGTGGCACACAAGCCCTGAGGCCAATATTTTTCTCCCACTGATTGATGTAGTGATTTTTTCAGGTAGATTTTAGAACCCAAATCAAGCAAAAAAATAAATAGGCTTTCTATGGCCCACTGAGTGAGAGATGACACAGACAGGGATGGCACTCTAGCAGAAATGCCAATCTTAATCTCCCACAAAAAAAAAAAAAAAAAAAAGGAACTGTCCTTCAATTACTATCTCCCTGCAGTAATCTCAGCCAGGTATGGCAGGCAGCAATAAGGAGTGGACTGATGCACAAATTAAATAAAAAGTGTGGACAAACAAACAAGATAGCTGTGCAGAAAGGAAGGAACAAGAGGATTTGTGCTTTGAAAAAAGCAGTTGGTTTGCACAGCGGCGTACACACAGCAATGCAGCTATCAGGGAGCCTTCTAGGGCAGCCCAATGAGCTACAGCGCTGAGGAAAAAATAAAAAAATGTAGCTTCCACTGTCCCTGCACACCGAAGGTGGTGTTGGGCTGTGGAAATCGCTACAGCACAAGCGGTTTGGTGGTTAATGGACCCTGCCTAACGCTATCCCTGCTTCTGACGAAGCGGCAGCAACCTCTCCCTAAGCTCAGATCAGCAGCAGTAACATGGCGGTCGGCGGGAACGCCCCTTTATAGCCCCTGTGACGCCGCGGACAGCAAGCCAATCACTGCAATGCCCTTCTCTAAGATGGTGGGGACCAGGACCTATGTCATCACGCTGCCCACACTCTGCGTTTACCTTCATTGGCTGAGAAATGGCGCTTTTTGCGTCATTGAAACGCGACTTTGGCGCGAAAGTCGCGTACCGCATGGCCGACCCCGCACAGGGGTCGGATCGGGTTTCATGAAACCCGACTTTGCTAAAAGTCGGCGACTTTTGAAAATGAACGACCCGTTTCGCTCAACCCTAGTAACCATATCTATGTCTATCCATGTGAATCACGATCTTCACTAGAGACATAACGAGACACCCCAATGTGTATTCCCCG
Source organism: Ranitomeya imitator (assembly GCF_032444005.1). Taxonomy (NCBI): domain Eukaryota; kingdom Metazoa; phylum Chordata; class Amphibia; order Anura; family Dendrobatidae; genus Ranitomeya; species Ranitomeya imitator. The sequence goes on along the minus strand of NC_091282.1, from coordinate 515,714,559 downwards.
AGAGAACAGGGGTAAAAGGTAACCAGGCCTAATTAATCTGATGCAGTTGGGTGGGGCAACACATTCTTGGAATAAAATTGTAGTTCAGCATAAAGACGAGTGTGTTTTTACTGTAGGAAAAGGGACCATTTCATGAGTGCACGTCCTTCCCTACCTCTCTGTAAGCAGCAGATGGAAAACTAAGCTGCCCAGGTTGCGTGGAGGTTAGTGTGTACATATCTCTTTCGTGGGTAAGAAAACAATTTTTCTACCTGCTGAAATCCATCTGGGAAAAATAAGGCGGTTATTTATGCCTTTTTGGACAGTGAGGTGGGGTTTAACTTGATCGAAGCTAGGTTTGTCCAGGTCCATTGCCTCAAACCCCATACTGTCCAGACATATATTCATAATTGCCATCAACTCTGCACCCTTGAGACAAGGATAATTTACTAAAGTTGTCCGAGAGTTACATCTACAGGTAGGGGCCATGCACTCAGAAGGTGTTAACTGTAATGTGCTAGAGGTTCTTCAAGCGCTGGGGTTATTGGACTACCATGGCTCACCACTCTGCACAACCCTGTGGTAGATTGGCAAACTCATGAGATGGTACAGTGGAGTGAGTATTGTAGACAACACTGCTTTGGCACATGGCTTGAAGGGTGGATACCCAGTCTGTGCTTAAATAGTTGAGGCAGCCCATGAAGGACTATATTGCAGAGTGTTTGGCAAAAGGTCATTTCAGACCATCCTCATTCTTCATTGCTGTGGGGGTTTTCTTTGTAAAGAAGAAAGATGGAGGAGTTATGCCTCTAGGAAAATAGAAACAATTGGAGTCTGGCTCAACAGGACTGGATTTTCCTTTTCTTTTTCAAAAGAAAATATGGTGCATACAAAAGAAAAATTTACATGGTCGACATGACCCAGTTGACATGTTTCAACTGCACTAGGCAGTCTTACTCATGCCCCTGCCTAGATTTCCACAAACTCAATCAGATCACGATCCAGGATTTGTATCCGCTTCCACTCATCCAGGATCTCTTTAGTCAAATAGAAGGAGCAAACTAGTTTTGAAAACTGGATCTCAGCGGGGGACATATAATCTCATTTGTATTGAAGAGGGGATAAGTGTAAAACAGTTTTTCAATATGCCTGAAGGACACTAAGGGAACCTTGTGATGCCATTTGGGTTGACTAATGCCCCCCCCCTCCCCCCATCTTTCAGCACTTTGTAAATTACATCTTTAGGCATGTGGTAGGTATTATTACTATTATTATTATTTATTATTATAGTGCCATTTATTCCATGACGCTTTACATGTGAGGAGGGGTATACATAATAAAAACAAGTACAATAATCTTGAACAATACAAGTCACAACTGGTACAGGAGAGAGGACCCTGCCCGCGATGGCTCACAATCTACAAGGTATGGGTGAGGATACAGTAGGTGAGGATAGAGCTGGTCGTGCAGCAGTTTGGTCGATCGGTGGTTACTGCAGGTTGTAGGCTTGTCAGAAGAGGTGGGTCTTCAGGTTCTTTTTGAAGGTTTCGATGGTAGGCAAGAGTCTGATGTGTTGTGGTAGAGAGTTCCAGAGTAGGGGTGATGCGCGAGAGAAATCTTATATGCGATTGTGGGAAGAGGAGATAAGAAGGGAGTGTAGATGGAGATCTTGTGAGGATCAGAGGTTGCGTGCAGGAAAGTACCGGGAGACGAGGTCACAGATGTATGGAGGACACAGGTTGTGGATGGCTTTGTATGTCATTGTTAGGCTTTTGTACTGGAGTATCTGGGTAATGGGGAGCCAGTGAAGGGATTGAGAGAGAGGAGAAGCCGGTGAATAGCGGGGGGACAGGTGGATTAGTCGGGCAGCATGGTTTAGAATAGATTGAAGGGGTGTGAGAGTGTTAGAGGGGAGGCCAAAGAGCAGGAGGTTACAGAAGTCAAGGCGGGAGATGATGAGGGCATGGACTAGGGTTTTTGCAGATTCTTGGTTTAGGAATGTACAGATCCGTGAAATATATTTGAGTTGAAGGCGGTAGGAAGTGGAAAGGGCTTGGATATGTGGTTTGAAGGAGAGATCAGTGTCAAGGATTACCCCAAGACAGCGAGCTTGTGGGACTGGGGAGAGTGGGCAGCTGTTTACTGTAATGGATAGGTTCGTTGGGGGGGGTCGCATGAAATGGGGGAAAGAAAATGAATTCTGTTTCATCCATGTTAAGTTTTAGAAATCTACCGGAGAAGAAGGATGAAATAGCGGACAGACATTGAGGGATTCTGGTTAGTAGGGTGGTGATATCTGGTCCAGATATGTAAATCTGTGTGTTGTCAGCATAGAGATGATACTGAAAACCGTGAGATTCTATGAGCTGTCCCAGGCCAAAGGTGTAGATGAGCAGGGGCCCTATAACTGAGCCTTGCGGGACTCCGACAGAAAGGGGGCGAGGTGAGGAGGCAGTGTGTGAGTGGGAGATGCTGAATGTCCAGTCAGTTAGGTATGATGAGATCCAGGATAGGACCATGTCTGTGATGCCAAGGGATGAGAGGGTCCGCAGCAACAGGGAATGGTCCACTCTGTCAAAGGCAGAGGACAGGTCCAGGAGGAGGAGGATCGAGTAGTGTTGCTTTCTCTTGGTGGTTAATAAGTCATTGGTGACCTAAGTTAAGTCAGTTTCAGTGGAGTGGTGTGACCGGAAGCCTGATTGTAAGTGGTCGAAGAGGGAGCAGGAAGATAGATGGGAGGACAGTTCAAGATGGACGTGTTGTTCCAGTAGTTTTGAGACATAGGGGAGAAGTGATATAGGGAAATAGCTAGATACAGAGGATGGGTCAAGAGAAGGCTTTTTGAGGATAGGTGTGATGGAGGCATGTTTAAAGCTTGAGGGGAAAACACCAGTTGTTAGTGATAGGTTGAAGAGATGGGTTAGGGTTGGGATGAAGACTGTGGTGAGGTTTGGCATGAAGTGGGATGGGATCGAGTCAAGTGCACAGGTGGTGAGATGCAATCTTGAGAGTAAAATGGAGAGTTGATCTTCTGTAATGGTGGAGAAGTTGGTTTTGGAGGTGGAGGGCTGGGTAGTTGGGAGGAAGGGCTCTGGGGGTTGTTCACTAAAACTGTATCTGATATTCTCAATCTACTGCTTGAAAAATGAGGCAAAGTCTTCAGCTGAGATGAGTGGGGAGGAAGGAGGTGCTGGGGGATGGAGGAGAGAATTGAAGGTGTTGAATAACTATTTAGGGTTGTAAGACAGGGAGGATATGAGAGATGAGAAGTCAGTTTGTTTTGCTGTGGCTTGATTTTTTTGTCACCATTTTCTCAGTGTAACTGCGCAGAGAGCCGCTCCTGCTGCTGATGTAAGTGAACTTGTCAGTTAGCTAGATAGGTTCCTGTCCTGTGTGAAATCGTTTTTCCTCATCATATTTTTTTCTCCACAGATGACAGATTTTTAGAAAAGTATGCACATGAATACCATTTACCAGTACATTAACTCTGCGACAAAACAGCCCCCACCCCCTCTTCAGATGGGTCAACTTGCACAAAAATAAGAATCGGTGCAGATGCAGAACACTCCTTCAAGGTATCAAATGCCTCCCTTGCCAGAATGGACCATTTGGAAAACTCGGTCCCTTCCCTGGTCATATCTGTCAGAGGTTTGGCCACTACAGAAAAGTCAAAATACAAAGTCCAATAGTAGAGAAAACACACATCCGCACTGCTCAAAGGTCAAACTCAATGTATACAGAATCCAATGGCAAAATAGAAAAAGTAGGCGCGCACTTACCCTGTTGCGGTGAATATCACTTTATTAGGACATATAAACAAACGGATAGCAGGGAGGGATAGAGTCAGCCACGGACAACGATCGTTTCGTGCTCTACGGCACTTCAATGGGTCCTAACGCTGAGTGGAACAGGAAGGAGTTTTATAGACCCATCCGGATCCCAGACTCCTCCCCCTGGACTCCAAACATAAACAGTGTTACATTTAAAACAAAATGATATTAAAAACAACAATGATAAAATAGCACATGCTGAGAACTACAAATAAACCGAATATAGCTTTTAGAAACAAAGATTGAGACACTTTTATAAGAAAACCGACATGTCGACTTTGTCATTTAAACCAGATGGTCCTGCTGCGTCTGCGCGCAGGATCCATCTGGCTTCCCTGCGCAGCAAGAGGCGGCACAAATCCCCTCCTCCCTCAGGCAACGAAACCCGCTCCAAACCCGCAAATCTCAGTACTTGGGCATCTCCTGCATGTTAAGTGTGTATATGGTCTATTAACCTCGGAGCTCCTTTCCCTGTTCTAATGGAATAAAAATGCTCCCTAATCCGAACAAATAGCGGGCAAAATGTTTTGCCAATGTAGAAGCGTCTACACGGACAAAAAAGAACGTAGACAACATGGGTAGTCCTGCAAGAAATAAAGTCCCGTACAGTATGCTGGATATGACCTACTCTAATTCTATCACCTGTATGATGGTACTTACAGAAATTGCAACCCCCACATGTGAAGTTGCCTTAAGGGATACTATCCGTGAGCCAATTATTTTTGGTAGTAACAAAGCGGTTGCGACCCCCCGTGAAGTGTTCCCAGGGGAGTCACCTTGCCATGTGGGTCCCCTGGGCTTTTTTGTTACAGAGGACCCATTTGGTGATGTGCGGGAAGAGACTTGTGACCTTCTGGATTCTATGAGTATTACACCAGTTTCTGTAAGTCATAAAGATAGAGTAATTGCACCTTTTACTGGAGGTAATAAATCTACCTACATGCCCCCAGTAGCCACAGGCAATCTTGTAGACGTTTTTCAATCGCAGGTTTTAAAAGACATGGAGGCTTTAATATATGAAAAGCCCATAGAAAGCCTTCTTTTAAAGGAAAAACAAGCTTTAGGTGAAATACAGGGCTGGTCTGATGTGGTTGTCCGCAGTGCGGATAAAGGTGGCAACGTGGTGCTGCTTACAAGAGAATACTACAAAACAGAGGCATTGAGACAGTTGTCAGATGATACAACATATTTGAAGCTTAAGGGGGACCCTACGGTAAAATTTAAAAATCTTTTGCGTTCTTTGCTAAGAAATTTTGTGGATAAAAAGGTGTTTTCTTGTAAACAGGCTGAAAAGCTATTACCGGACTTTCCGAGACGCCCACATTGGTATCACATACCGAAATTACACAAATCAGTGGAAGCCCCCCCTGGCCGTCCCATAGTGTCAGGGGTTGGTTCTTTAACTGAGCCTATCTCCTCTTACATCGACTGGCTACTGCGCCCCCTGCTATTGGATGTCCCTTCATTTATTAAAGACACGGGAGACTTTCTGAATGTGATTAAGGATTTTGAATGGCAGGAGTCATATGCTTTGACTTCGATCGATGTCGAAAGTCTTTATACACTTATTCCACAAAAGTTGGGGGTGGAAACGATTAGAAGCATTTTGGAGAATACTCCCACTGGTCATGACACTGTAGAGTTCATTTGTGATGGACTCTCGTTCATTTTAGAACAAAATGTTTTTTCTTTTGATGGCCAGTGGTACCTGCAGACGGTGGGTACCGCTATGGGTACCCCCGTCGCATGTACCCTGGCAAACCTTTTTCTTGCGAGGTTTGAGGAAGAATATATTTATTCCAACAAAAACCCATTTCTTCGACATATCAAGCTATATGCTAGGTATGTCGATGACATGTTCATGGTGTGGGATGGGCACCAGGATGCCTTCATGGAGTTCGTGAGGTACCTGGGGACATCCAATACCATGAACATGGGGTTTACCTCGCAATTTGGAGGTACCAACTTGGTCTTTTTGGATGTCCAGTTACACATTAAGGACGGGGGGATCTCCACCAGAGTACATCGTAAACCCTCGGCATGTAATTCTTTATTACATTATAACAGTGCTCATCCGCCATACATGAAGGGATCTCTGCCCTATAGTCAACTCCTTAGGGTTAAGAGAATCAATAGTGATCCTGCAGGTTTTGCGCAGCAGTCAGTCGATTTGATTGGAAGATTTAAGAAACGAGGGTACCCCCGTCTATTTTAAAAACTGCCTACGATAAAGCAGCAGCCACGGATGTTTCCACCACCTCTAAAAAAAGACAAAAAGAAGAAAAAAAGTTTGTCTTCAGTTTTAAATTTGGCCCTCTTGACAACCACATCAGAACCGTCATACGTAAAAATTGGTGTATTTTACGACAAGATACTGACCTTAAAGAAATAATAGATAGGGGACCTCTCTTCGCTAGCCGTCGCAGTAGAAACATTAGAGACAGCATAGTCCGCAACCGCTTTGTTACTACCAAAATAATTGGCTCACGGATAGTATCCCTTAAGGCAACTTCACATGTGGGGGTTGCAATTTCTGTAAGTACCATCATACAGGTAATAGAATTAGAGTAGGTCATATCCAGCATACTGGACGGGACTTTATTTCTTGCAGGACTACCCATGTCGTCTACGTTCTTTTTTGTCCGTGTAGACGCTTCTACATTGGCAAAACATTTCGCCTGCTATTTGTTCGGATTAGGGAGCATTTTTATTCCATTAGAACAGGGAAAGGAGCTCCGAGGTTAATAGACCATATACACACTTAACATGCAGGAGATGCCCAAGCACTGAGATTTGCGGGTTTGGAGCAGGTTTCGTTGCCTGAGGGAGGAGGGGATTTGTGCCGCCTCTTGCTGCACAGGGAAGCCAGATGGATCCTGCGCGCAGACGCAGCAGGACCATCTGGTTTGAATGACAAAGTCAACATGTCGGTTTTCTTATAAAAGTGTCTCAATCTTTGTTTCTAAAAGCTATATTCGGTTTATTTGTAGTTCTCAGCATGTGCTATTTTATCATTGTTGTTTTTAATATCATTTTGTTTTTAATGTAACACTGTTTATTTTTGGAGTCCAGGGGGAGGAGTCTGGGATCCGGATGGGTCTATAAAACTCCTTCCTGTTCCACTCAGCGTTAGGACCCGTTGAAGTGCCGTAGAGCACGAAACGATCGTTGTCCATGGCTGACTCTATCCCTCCCTGCTATCCATTTGTTTATATGTCCTAATAAAGTGATATTCACCGCAACAGGGTAAGTGCGCGCCTACTTTTTCTATTTTGCCACTACAGAAAAGTGTCTGATTAACTTGCAATAGTAGTTGGTAAAAACCGGTGGACTATAAAACATATCCTAGAAAAGGGATCTCCTCAACCAAGAACATACATTTCTCGGGTTTGACAAAAAATGATTGCCCATGAGTATACAGTTAGGGCCAGAAATATTTGGACAGTGACACAAGTTTTGTTATTTTAGCTGTTTACAAAAACATGTTCAGAAATACAATTATATATGTAATATGGGCTGAAAGTGCACACTCCCAGCTGCAATATGATAGTTTCCACATCCAAATCGGAGAAAGGGTTTAGGAATCATAGCTCTGTAATGCATAGCGTCCTCTTTTTCAAGGGACCAAAAGTAATTGGACAATGGACTCTAAGGGCTGCAATTAACTGTGAAGGCGTCTCCCTCGTTAACCTGTAATCAATGAAGTAGTTAAAAGGTCAGGGGTGGATTCCAGGTGTGTGGTTTTGCATTTGGAAGCTGTTGCTGTGAGCAGACAACATGCGGTCAAAGGAACTCTCAATTGAGGTGAAGCAGAACATCCTGAGGCTGAAAAAAAAGAAAAAATCCATCAGAGAGATAGCAGACATGCTTGGAGTAGCAAAATCAACAGTTGGGTACATTCTGAGAAAAAAGGAATTGACTGGTGAGCTTGGGAACTCAAAAAGGCCTGGGCGTCCACGGATGACAACAGTGGTGGATGATCGCCGCATACTTAATTTGGTGAAGAAGAACCCGTTCACAACATCAAGAGGTCCAGAACACTCTCAGTGAAGTAGGTGTAGCTGTCTCTAAGTCAACAGTAAAGAGAAGACTCCATGACAGTAAATACAAAGGGTTCACATCTAGATGCAAACCATTCATCAATACCAAAAATAGATAGGCCAGAGTTAAATTTGCAGAAAAACACCTCAAGAAGCCAGCTCAGTTCTGGAAAAGTATTCTATGGACAGATGAGACAAAGATCAACCTGTACCAGAATGATGGGAAGAAAAAAGTTTGGAGAAGAAAGGGAACGGCACATGATCCAAGGCACACCACATCCTCTGTAAAACATGGTGGAGGCAACGTGATGGCATGGGCATGCATGGCTTTCAATGGCACTGGGTCACTTGTGTTTATTAATGACATAAGAGCAGACAAGAGTAGCCGGATGAATTCTGAAGTGTACCAGGATATATTTTCAGCCCAGGTTCAGCCAAATGCTGCAAAGTTGATTGGACGGCGCTTCATAGTACAGATGGACAATGACCCCAAGCATACAGCCAAAGCTACCCAGGAGTTCATGAGTGCCAAAAAGTGGAACATTCTGCAATGGCCAAGTCAATCTCCAGATCTAAACCCAATTGAGCATGCATTTCACTTGCTCAAATCCAGACTTAAGACGGAAAGACCCACAAACAAGCAAGACCTGAAGGCTGCAGCTGTAAAGGCCTGGCAAAGCATTAAGAAGGAGGAAACCCAGCGTTTGGTGATGTCCATGGGTTCCAGACTTAAGGCAGTGATTGCCTCCAAAGGATTTGCAACAAAATATTGAAAATAAAAATATTTTTTTTGGGTTATGTTTATTTGTCCAATTACTTTTGACCTCCTAAAATGTGGAGTGTTTGTAAAGAAATATGTACAATTCCTACATTTTCTATCAGATATTTTTGTTCAACCCTTCAAATTAAACGTTACAATCTGCACTTGAATTCTGTTGTAGAGGTTTCATTTCAAATCCAATGTGGTGGCATGCAGAGCCCAACTCGCGAAAATTGTGTCACTGTCCAAATATTTCTGGCCCTAACTGTATGTAAGACCTTCCTGACATGTACCTGATGTGACTCAAGATTAGGCGTTAAGCAAACTGTGTTTGTTATTTTAAATATAAAAGTCAGAGTGTTTTGTTTTATTTCAAATAAAAGACTTTATTCTGTCTGTATCTATATTTACCATACAACTATAGAATTAGTCATAGATAGGTGTCTTATAGATACCTCTCCATTACTAAGCTGTGGGCTCGATGTCACCTGAAAATACAAAGGTGACATCAACCCCACAAATATGAACCCCACTTGCCACTACTACAGGGTCAGGCTATGTGCACACGTTCAGGAATTCATGCAGAAAATTCCTGAGAATTCCGGACATTTTCGGCATGAAATCCGCAAGAAAACCGCATGCGTTTTTGCCGCGATTTTGCAGCGGTTTTGACGCGTTTTTTCCGCGTTTTTTTCCGGACACTTCCCAATGCATTTTGGAGTGGGAAATTCGCAAAAAAACTGCAAAAAGATAGAGCATGTCTGGATTTTGTGCGGTATGCGTTTTTTTTGCGGAAAAAAACGCATCATGTGCACAAAACATCCGGAATTCATTCTAAATGATGGGATGCTTATTGTATGCGTTTTTTTTGCGGTTTTATAGCGTTTTTATCGGGAAAAACCGCGAAAAAAACGCGAAAGAAACGCAACGTGTGAACACAGCCTCAGTGGGAAGAGCTTGGCCAAGTGCCAGAATTGGCGCATCTAATAGATGCGCCTTTTCTGGGCGGCTCTGGGCTGCTCTTTTTAGGCTGAGGGGTGCCAATGTACATGGCTCGTTACCAGCCTCAGAATACTAGCACCCAACTGTCTGGTTGTCAGAAATGGAGGGACTCCTTGCCAATTTTTTTTATTTATTTAAATAATTACAAAAAAGTGATTGTGGACCCCTCTGTTCTTGATAACCAGCTGAAGTTTGCAGCTGGTTTTCAAGGTTATGAGTAGTGTTGAGCATTCCGATACCGCAAGTATCGGGTATCGGCCGATACTTGCGGTATCGGAATTCCGATACCGAGATCCGATACTTTTGTGGTATCGGGTATCGGGTATCGGTATCGGATCCATAGGGATGTGTAAAATAAAGAATTAAAATAAAAAATATTGATATATTCACCTCTCCGGTGGCCCCTGGACATCACGCTGGTAACCGGCAGGCTTCTTTGTTTAAAATGAGCACGTTTAGGACCTGTGAATGACGTTGCGGCTTCTGATTGGTCGCGTGCCGCTCATGTGACCGCCACGCTACCAATCAGAAGCCGCGACGTCATTCTCATTCACTAAACTCCTAATTCTAGGAATTTAGGACCTGCGAATGACGTCACGGCTTCTGATAGGTCGCGTGGCGGTCACATGAGCGGCACGCGACCAATCAGAAGCCACGACGTCATTCGCAGGTCCTAAACGCGCTCATTTTAAACAAAGAAGCCTGCCGGTTACCAGAGTGAGGTCCAGGGGCCGCCGGAGAGGTGAATATATCAATATTTTTTATTTTAATTCTTTATTTTACACATTAATATGGATCCCAGGGCCTGAAGGAGAGTTTCCTCTCCTTCAGACCCTGGGAACCATCAGGATACCTTCCGATACTTGGTGTCCCATTGACTTGTATTGGTATCGGATATCGGTATCGGCGATATCCGATATTTTTCGGGTATCGGCCGATACTATCCGATACCGATACTTTCAAGTATCGGACGGTATCGCTCAACACTAGTTATGAGGTAATAGATTCACAACAGTCAGGAGATGAAGAGGATAATGATCCCCTCTCTCTTGTTCGTGGTTGGCAGAAGGGAATGGAGGAAGCAACCTTGAGTGTTACCCTGCTACCAACACACCATGGACTTGGACCTTATGTAAGCGCCTGACACATGAGTGCCTTGTTGCTGCACTATTTTCAACATGATACCTGTATTCTTAGGGTTGAAATAGTACTGACTACTGGGCTGCCACTCTGTTAGATCCATGGAACAAGATTAAATTTTGCCAGATACTTCCCTGTTCCTGGAAAGGGCCACACGCATGTTGGAGTATTGAAACACGCTTGTAGACAATCTTAAGAGTGGTTTTCCTCAAGACAGCAGTGAATCACACAGCATGCATCACAATTGTAGTCTTTCAACCCTGGGAATGTCAAGGCATCATCACAAATACTGTACATTAGCAGCAGCAGTTGCAGCAGTATGAGTGGCATAAATAATTTCTGAGAGTCATTTCACACATTTTTAAGACCAGCCCATGCACCAGCAGAACAGAGTAAAAGTCTGACATGCTGTAAATGACTGGAGAGCATGTCCGAGGGTGAGTATATACCTAATAGGAATATACTCACCCTCGGACGCGCCCTGCTTCTTTCCGGCAGCCTTCCTTCCTAAGAATCAGCGCTTGAAGGACCTTCGGTGACGTCGCGGCTTGTGATTGGTCGCGTGAGCGGTCACATGGGCGGTCGCGCGACCAATCACAAGCCGCGACGTCATCTAAGGTCCTTCACGCGCTGATTCTAAGGAAGGAAGGCTGCCTGTTAGTACCAGGGCGCATCAGAGGGTAAGTATAGAAATATTTTTTATTTTAATTCTTTATTTTACACTTAAATATGGATCCCAGGGCCTGAAGGAGAGTTTCCTCTCCTTCAGACCCTGGGAACCATTGGAAACCCAATGCACTGCATTGGGTTTCGTGTTTCGGCCGACCCCGACTTTTTTATAGGATCGGCCGATTTTACTCGACCCGACTTTTGAAAAAGTTGGGTTTCGTGAAACCCGACCCAATCCTATAAAAGTAAAAGTCGCTCAACCCTAGTGCTGTGTATACATTTTGTTTGACTTTTCACTAAATTTAATGGAGTTCGGGTACCTATGGCAAACCGTTTGGCAAACATGTTAGGCAAACAACAGGACGTTTGGAAGATTTGCTCATCAGAAGAAGGGGGAATGTCACAGCTTTATCGCGACACAGAGGAACCAGAAGACTAGAGCATCTAATTTCTGCTACTCCTGCACTGTTTAGAAGCACTTCACCTTCATATTAAACTTTGCAGGTTTTTTTTTAACAGTGCAGGGGTTAATCTGCTCAATTGAGAGCTCTTGAAATCTTTCCTGCATTAGGGCTCTCAGCTGTCCGCTGTTAGCCACTCCCTTCTCCTATATAATCTGGGCCCTGGCTAGTACTCTTTGCCAGAGCTAGTTTATGCTGCATGCTTAATAGATGGTTGATGGCGGATGTTTGAGAAGGCTTTTGATGGATTTATCTGATACTGTTGAAAGGTTTTGTGTGTATGCTAATTCTCCTCCTTCTCTTACTCTGGTTTTACCCCATCCTACACTCCTCGATGTACAGGGTGAGCAAGGGATTTTAACTATTTAAGAAGACAACCTCCTTAATCTCATGCTTCTGAAGCCTATTTTCACCTTTATGCTTTCATTTTTTTCCCCTACTTCCAAGAACCATAACTGTGTTGCTTTGCATGCTAAAAAGACTTGGAAACATGATTCAGGCATGTATAATTACAGTTATATCAAATTTGGATATACAGGGTGGGCCATTTATATGAATACACATAAATAAAATGGGAATGGTTGGTGATATCAACTTCCTGCTTGTGGCACATTAGTATATGGGAGTGAGAAAACTTTTCAAGATAAGTGGTGACCATGGCGGCCATTTCGAAGTTGGCTATTTTTGATTCAACTTTATTTTTTTCAATGGGAAGAGGGTCTTGTGACACATCAAACTTATTGAGAATTTCACAAAAAAAACAATGGTGTGTTTGGTGTTAATGTAACTTTATTCTTTCATAAGTTATTTACAAGCTTATGACCACTTATAAAATGTGTTCAAAGTGCTTCCCATTGTGTTGGGTTTTCAATTAAACCCTCTTTTCCCACTCTTGACACTGATAGTAACACTGCAGAAGAAATGCTAGCACAGGCTTCCAGTATCCATTGTTTCAGATGCTGCACATCTCGTGTCTTCACAGCATAGACAATTGTCTTCAGATGACCCCAAAAATAAAATTCTAAGAGGGTCAGATTGGGAGACCTTGGTGGCCATTCAACTGGCCCACGACAACCAATCCACTTTCCAGGGAACTGGTCATGTGTAGACCTGACACCCAAGATGGTGTAGTACCACAGATCAACTTTCCTCTCTAGTCTCAATATCACATCACATCACTGACCTCGTCTGACCTCTTACCAAACGACAGCACAGTCTTTACGCAAAGCTAGCCCATCTCTTTAACCTATCACTAACAATGCTTCAAACATGCCTTGATCACACACTTATTATCAAAAAGCCCTCCCTTGACCCATTCTCTATGTCTAGCTATCACGCAATATCATTTCTCCCCTATGCTTCAAAACTACTGGAACAACACGTTTATCTCATTCTCCTTCATTGACTGTTTAGAATCTGGCTTCTGACTACATCATTCCACTGAAATTGCCCTTACTAAAGTCTCCAATTACTTACTAACAGTCAAATCCAAGTGACACTACTCTGTCCTCATCCGCCTGGACCTGATCTGCTTTTGACATAGTGGACTTTTTCCTTTTAATACAGATTCTCTCGTCACTTGGTATTACAGACTTGACCATATCTTGAATATCTTCATACCTAACAGACCGGATATTCAGAGTCTCCCACTCACACACTACCCCCTCCTCATCTAGCCCCTTATTGTTGGTGTCCCCCAAGGTTCAGTTCTAGGACCTCTGCTCTTCTCCATTTACATCTCTGGCTGCAAAAGTCCCACGGCTTTCAGTATCATCTTTATACTGGTGGCACACAGATCCACCTCCACCTTACTAACCAGACTCCCACAATGTTTGTTTGCTATTTCATCTGTTATGGACCTGGTGGTTAGGAGCACCCGGAACGACCTGATAGTTAAACTCACACAGGACAAGCTCTGGGATGTGGGAGCTCTGCTGACTGCAGGCCCTAATCCTATCACAACAACTAGAAATAGCCGTGGAGCGTTCCTGACTCTCCCTAGACGCCTCTTCACAGCCTAAGAGCTAGCTAGCCCTAGAGATAGAAAATAAGCCTGCCTTGCCTCAGAGAAATTCCCCAAAGGAAAAGGCAGCCCCCCACATATATTGACTGTGAGTAAAGATGAAAGTCACAAACACAGAAATGAAACAGGATTCAGCAAAGGGAGGCCAGACTTACTAAACAGACAGAGGATAGGAAAGGTATCTTTGCGGTCAGCACAAAAAACTACAAAAGACCACGCAGAGTGTGCAAAAAGACCTCCGCACCGACTAACGGTGCGGAGATGCATCCCAGAGCTTCCAGCTAGCAAGACAAAATCATGATAACAAGCTGGACAAGGAAACAATGAACAAATAATAACTATCAGGAACTTAGCTTCTGCTGGAGAAGACAGGTCACCATAAAGAACCAAGAGCGAACTGAACCAATGCAGGGACATTGACAGCTGGCATGGAGTAACGATCTGATTGGAGTTAAATAGAGCAGCCAACCAAAGGATAAACCATGTCACCTGTGTAAGGAACCTCAGAAGCAGCAGCTTCACTCACAGCCACCAGAGGGAGTCCATGGACAGAACTCGCCGAAGTACCATTCACGACCACAGGAGGGAGTTCGACAATAGAATTCACAACATTCATCCTTCTTCTCTACTCAATTTCTAAAACTTAACATTGGCAAAACAACATTCATTATCTTTCCCCTTCTCACTCAGCCACCCCAACAAACTTATAGAATAAAGTAAAAGGCTGCTCCCTCTCTCCAGTTTCGCAAGATCGCTTCCTCAGGCTAACCCTGGACTCTAATCCATCCTTAAAACCATATATTCAAGCCATTGCCACTTCTTGCCTACTCCAACTCAAGAATCTGCAAAAACACTAGTGCATGCCTTATCATCTCCCTCCTCGACTACTGCAAGCTCCTTCTCTGTGACCTCCCTTCTAACTCTCTTTCAGTACCACAATCTATCTTTAACTCTGCTGCCCGACAAATTCACTTATCCTCCCACTATTCATCGGCCTCTTTCCTCTCTCAGTCCCTTCACTGGCTCCCCATTTCCCAGAGACTCCAGTTCAAAACCTTAACCGAGGCATACAAAACTATCCACAACCTGTCTCCTCCATACATCGGTGACATATTCTCCCAGTATGGACATGCATGCGACCTCTGATACTCACAAGATCTCCTTCTCTTCTCCCATCCATTTCCATTACTCTAGAACTCTCTACCCAACATGTCAGTCTCTTGCCTACTGTGAAAACCTTCAAAAGAAATTGGAAGACCTACCTCTTATGACAAGCCTACTGCCTGTAGTCACCTTTGTTCAACCATACCGTTGCACAACCAGCTCTCCCCTCACCTACTCTATCCTCATTCACCCCTTAGACTGTGAGCCTATGCTGACAGATTTCCCTCTCCTCCTTTATCAGTAGGTGACTTGTATTGTTTCAGATTATTGCACTCTTTAATTATGTATACCCCTTTTCACATGTAAAGCACCATGGAATAAATGGCCCTATTTTAATAAATAATAATAATAATGACTGATTGCTTAAATATCAATATACAGCTCTGGCGAAAATTAAGAGACCACCACATCAAAACTCTGTCATGTGCAGCCCAATCTCCAGACCTGAACCATAATAAATCTGGAATGTAATCAAGAGGATGATGGATAGTCACAAGCCATCAACCAAAGAAGAACTGCTTACATTTTTGCCCCAGAAGCAGTGTGAAAGACTGGTGTAAAGCATGCCAAGACGCATGAAAGCTGTGATTAAACATCATGGTTATTCCACAAAATATTGATTTCTGAACTCTTCCTTAGTTAAAACATTAGTATTATTGTTTTTAAATGAATATGAACTTGTTTTCTTTGCATTATTTGAGGTCTGAAAGCACTGGGTGCTTTTTTTAAATAATTTTGACTATTTCTCATTTTCAGAAAAAAAATACAAAATGTATTGCTTGGAAATTTGGAGACATGTTGTCAGAAGTTTATAGAATAAATTAACAATTTACATTTTACTCAAAAATATACCTATAAAAAGAAAAATCAGTCAAACTGAACATTTTGCAGTGGTCTCTTAATTTTTGCCAGAGCTGTATTTTCTGTGACTGTCTTGAATATTGTGGAGTAAACTACCATCTTTTGTGATTGTAGTACACTTCTCCCTATTTTTATTTTTCCCTTTGTCTGTGTTGTGTCAATTTTGTCTCATAGTATCTGTATTTTACTGTATTAACACTTTTTTTTTGTTTTCTTGATTTTTGTGATGTTCTTGTATTACTACAAATGTATTATGTTTAACTTTTGAGCCCATTTTGATCATATATGTAAGGATACAATGATTCAATAATGCCTTATTCTTGAACTTGTGAAACATTTCAATAAAAACTCAGTTAACCCTCCGTCACATACAACTGATCTGACAGGCGCTTCTCTTTTACTTTCATTTCTCCCTCCTCACCAGATTGTGAGGAAACCCCCTCCCTCCAGGTAGTCTCCTGTCTCTTGAAGGTCTGTGAAACCTGATATCACAGTTGGATTTCAGAGCTTCAGGGGAGAGGATATAGCTGCACAGATCTCTCAGGCTCATTGTATGTGAATACGTCACATTCAGTAAGGTTGGTATTTTATGTTTTTATTCATCACAATAGTTTATTTAGCTTGTTTTATGAATGTATAGCACAAAATGTGAGGATATTTCATAGAAATAAGGGAGATTTTATAAAAGAAAGTGTGCTGCTCAGGCATATACAGTAGTTCCCTAACATATTCCTTCTCTTGCTTCAGATTATCTGCTGAAATGGAGAGGAAAATGTACAATTTATCCAAACAACTTGATGTTGAGGAAGTAACATACATGCTGTTAGATGATAGAGACCTCACACTGAATGAGGATTTAGGAGAGGAAAGTGAGATTGATTCTCATGATGAGGTGGAAGAATGTGTCCTGGATTCTGAAACAGAGCAAGATGGTGACAGTGGTGAGGATGAAGAAGTTGGATCATATTATATTGGAAAAGATAAAAATACTAAATGGAACAAGAAGCCATTCCAGAAAAAACGTAGGGAACCTTTAAACATTATTACTCACCTTCCTGCAGTAATAGGAACTGCACGTAATGCAAAAACTGCAGTTGAATGCTGGAACAGTATATTTACAGATGACATTCTGGACTCTATTGTCACATATACCAACCAATATATAGACATTATAAAGGACAAGTACATCTGCAACAGAACCATCAAGCCCACAGATGAAATAGAACTGCGTGCTTTTTTTGGATTACTGTACCTTGCAGGAGCTTATAGGGCAAATAGACAAAGTTTGGAGGAACTTTGGGGTAAAGATGGGGATGGAGTTGAAAAATTTAGCCTTGTTATGTCCATAAACAGATTCAAGATTCTAATTCGTTGCCTTCGGTTTGACGACAGAACTACCCGAACCGAACGCAAAACACATGACCGATTTGCTCCAATTCGTGATATATTTCAAAGATTTGTTGTAAACTGTAAACAAAGTTATTACCTTGGAGAGAATCTCACTATTGACAAAATGCTCCCTGGTTTTCGTGGTAGATGTGCCTTTCGTCAATATATTCCATCAAAGCCAAACAAATATGGAATAAAAATGTATGCCCTTGTTGATGCCAGTAAGACCTACACTTACAACCTGGAAGTTTATGCAGGAAAACAACCAGAAGGTCCTTACTGTGTGAGCAACAAACCCATTGATGTTGTAAAAAGACTGGCTGAACCCTTATTTGGATCGGGTCGCAATATTACAGCTGACAATTGGTTTACAAGTTGTGATCTGATTGATTATCTGAAAATTCAGAAGCTGTCATATGTGGGAACTGTAAGAAAAAACAAAAGGGAATTGCCGCCACAGTTTGTAAGTGTGAAAGAGAGACAACAGTACAGCAGTATGTTTGCATTCCATAATGGAAAGGCTTTAGTTTCCTATGTACCACATGCCAAAAAAAATCGTACTTCTTCTATCAACACTTCATGATGATGCTGCCATCGATCCTGGGACTGGGGCAGAAAAAAACCCAGAGATAATTACATTTTACAATGCCACCAAAGGGGGTGTGGATACAGCAGATCAGATGTCCTCCACTTTCAACGTCAGCAGAAACATCAAACGCTGGCCAATGGTCATATTTTTTGCTATGTTGAACTTGGGTGGTATAAATTCACAAGTAATTTATCTTGAAAACAAGCTTGAACCACTCCGTAGACGATTGTATCTGAAAAAATTGGCCCATGAACTAGTACTTGGAGAGCTACGCAGGAAAAGCGTGAAAACAATCGGTATCCCCTCTCGCCTTCAAGTTCAGCTCAAAAGGTTCCGCCCAGAAGATGATGGTGAAAAGTCACCATCTGCACCACCTCACAAAAGAAGGAGATGCACCACCTGCCAAACGGAAAGCGGAACCAGAAGGCTTTCAAATTATGAATGTCTCAAATGTCATAAAGCAATTTGCCTGACACATGCAAAAATGGTGTGTAATTCTTGCTATTTGCTCTGCAAGTGTGACTTTTCTGGGGAAACCTCAGCATCTACTTCTGATTGAATATGTTTTTAATAGTACTTAAGGTACCTTAAAATTAAGTTTGTGTTCAAAAATTTTCTTTGTACATTTTTTTGAGAGAGTCGAACTGGGGACTATTTGGCGGGAGTTTTGAAAAGTTTATATTTCATAGTTATTAGTTTTATGTTAAGTAAATGTTTTTTTTGCAACTGATTATGTGTAGTCTCTTATATTACATCCCTATGAAGGTCACTGATCACTTTTAGAGCACTGAAATTGCAAACATTAGATATTATAGGTATTTTTCCAGCAGGCGCCTGACAGGCACATTGTATGTGAACTCGTTAGTCCGAATATTGTATGTGACGGAGGGTTAATACAAAAAAAAGTTGTGTAAGAGCTTGATTTTTTTTATATGACAAAATAGATATTTGCCCTTTGAGAAAACAACGGCAAAGCAAGTATATGTGGGGAAGTATAATTCATATGAAGATTATTATATACTCTATCTACCTTGAATATGAGTCTTTTGTGCCTGGTTTGATGTCAAACATGATCCAGTTGAAGTGATTTATTACTAAGGTACTATTGTGGCCACTGGCGGATACTGACAGAAGTATGCAAGAACAGCATCTGGGTCCTTTTCAGTCCAATCGCACATCATAATGCTTTGCGCCCTCTGGGCTCTTTGGTCCTTGTGCGACAGTACAGGTGGCAACAATGATATGTCCGCAGATGATTGTATCAGATATATCCTTGTACTCCTTTCATCTTTTGTATGGGGCTCTATAAATGTAATATCCCCAGCAGTATCACAAGTGGATACCATTATATTTTCACTTTATTACCATATATGAACAATAATTGCATAAAAGTAAAACAGATTGAAACTAAATAAACCAAAGAAAATAAATTAACTGAAGACATAATTATCCATCATTATCAAATAAAACACCTACATGAAATGTGAAAGGAAAATAATTACATCTTTTTGGCAGTCAGTTACATAGTCAGAAAGCAGAAACTCCGTGTGAAAAAGGTAATTAGCATATCTTGATAAACTCTCATAAACAGCAGAAATGAATATAGTGAAGCGATGATGAAATTGAAGAAGTCCTGATATACTCTTCCTGCATAACTTGTTTACTATATGGTTATACAATATAAAGTACATTACTTGTTATAAATTTACTTGAGGAAAATACTTGTCTCTGTTTTTATGTTCCCGATAAGTCGCTGCCTTCTTTAATTTTCTATAGTTTTGTCAAAATTAACTTTTTGTTTTTTTGCTCTACAATTCATTACATTTTAAAAACTTGTGATAAGAAAGCAACTTTGATAATAGAAACCATGGTTACCTGTTATAATTTATGCAAATGGCAACAATGCAGAACATACTGTAAGTTTATGTAAATACAATAACATAATAACATACAAAAATGTTGCCTTTTCCTTTACTTAGATTTAAATAGCAGTGCAAGGCTATTGCTCTGGCTCTATACAGTGTTGAAAAAAGTATTTGATCCCTTGCTGATTTTGAAAGTTTGCCAACTGACAAAGACATGAACAGTCTATAATTTTAAAGGTAGGTTAATTATAGGCTATGTGCACACGTTCAGGATTTCTTGCAGAAAATTCCTGAGAATTCCGGACATTCTCTGCAAGAAATCCGCAAGAAAACCGCGTGCGTTTCTGCCGCGATTTTGCCGCAGTTTTGACGCGTTTTTGCCGCGTTTTTTTCCGGACACTTCCCAATGCATTTTGGAGTGGGAAACCCGCAAAAAAGAATGGAAAATTAATGAACATGCTGTGTTTTTTGCCGCGATGCGTTTTTTTCGCGGAAAAACATGCATCATGTGCACAAAACATGCGGAATTCATTCTAAATGATGGGATGCTTATTGTATGCGATTGTTTTGCGGTTTTACAGCGTTTTTATCGGGAAAAAACCGCGAAAAAAACGCAACGTGTGCACACAGCCATAAAATTGAGAGATAGAATATCAAAAATAAAATACAGAAAATCACATTGTAAAAATTATATAAATTTATTTGTATTTTGCAGTGAGAAATAAGTATTTGATTCCTCTGGCAAACAGGACATACTAGTTGGTGGCAAAACCCTTGCTGGCAAGCGCAGCAGTCAGATGTTTTTTGTAGTTTATGATGAGGTTTGTGCACGTCAGGAGAAATTTTGGTCCACTCCTCATTGCAGATCATCTCTAAATCATTAAGATTTTGAGGCTGTCACTTGGCAACTCAGAGCTTCAACTCCCACCCTTAGTTTTCTATGGGAATAAGGTCTGGAGACTGGCTTGGCCACTCCATGACCTTAATATGCTTCTTTTTGAGCCACTCCTTTGTTGCCTTGACTGTATATTTTGGGTCATTGTCCTGCTAGAAGACTCAGCCACGACCCATTTTTAATGTCCTGGCGGAAGGAAGGATGTTGTCACTCAGGATTTTACGGTACATGGCTCCATCCATTCTCCCATTGATGAGGTAAAGTAGTTCTGTGCCTTTAGCAGAGAAACACCCACAAAACAAAAAAAGTGTTTCCACCTCAATGCTTGACAGTGGGGACAGTGTCTTTCAGTCACAATCAGCATTTCTCTTCCTCCAAACAAGACGAGTTGAGTTAATGCCAAAGACCTCAATTTTTGTCTCATCTGACCACTACGCCTTCTCACAATCACTCACAGAATCATCCAGGTGTTCATTCGCAAACTTCAGATGGGCATGCACATGTGCCTTCTTGATCAGAGGGACCTTGTGGGCAATAAAGTATTTTAAACCTTTAAGGCATAATGTGTTACCAGTGGATTTCTTGGTGACTGTGGTCCCAGCTGCTATGAGATCATTATCAAGTTCTCACCGTGTAGTTTTAGGCTGATCTCTCACCTTCCTCATGATCAAGGATACCCCACGAGGTGAGATTTTGCATTGTGCCCCAGATCGATGTCAATTGACAGTCATTTTGTATTTCTTCCATTTTCTTACTACTGTACCAACAGTTGCCTCTTTCTCACCCAGCGTCTTACTTATGGTTTTGTAGCTCATTCCTGCTTTTTGCAGGTCTATGATCACGATCCACCCTCCACTATTAACTAGATAAATGCCGTTGTCAAACACTGACAGCAGCATTTAAATCACTGTTCCGGCCATCGGACCGGAAATATGCGCACCAGTGACCCCGTCACGTGTTCGGGGGTCATTGGTTCGTAGGCATGCCAACTAGAGGTCTCCTTGACACCTCTATGGTTGTCAGTGCCGGATTGCTGTGAGTGCCACCCAGTGGTTGACACTCATAGCAACGCAGCAATTCTACTACATAAAGGCGATCTATGCATTGCTTCTATGTAGCAGAGCCGATCAAGTTGTGCCAGCTTCTAGCCTCCTATGAAGACTATTGCAGTATGGCAAAAGTAAAAAGAAATGTGTTTAAAAATGTAAAAAAATAAAAAATATATGAAAGTTCAAATCACCCCCTTTTGCCCCATTCAAAATAAAGCAATAAAAATGAAATCAAACATACACATGTTTGGTATCGCCGCATACAGAATCACCCGATCTATCAATAAAAAAGCATTAATCTGATCACTAAATGGCATAGCGATAAAAAAAGTCAAAACACCAAAATTTAATTTTTTTGGTCACTGCGACATTGCATTAAAATGCAATAATGGGCGATCAAAAGATCATAGCTGCACCAAAGTGGTATCATTAAAAACGTCAGCTCAGTGTGAAAAAAATAAGACCTCAACCAACCCGAGATCACAAAAAATGGAGAAGCTGCGGGTATTGGAAAATTGCACAATTTTCTTTTTTCTTTTTTTAGCAAAGTTTGGAATTTTTTTCACCACTTAGTTAAAAAAAAGTATCTAGAGAATCATAACAGCAGGTCAGTTTTAGCATTTAGTGAACCTAGCAAAAAAGCCAAAAACAAGTGTGGCACTTATATTGTAATTACACCGCACTTGGAAATTTTTTCCCATTTTCAAGTACACGACATGATAAAACCAATGGTGTTGTTCTAAAGTAAAACTCCTCCCCCAATAAATAAGCCCTCACATGGCCATATTGATGGAAAAATAAAAAAGTTATGGCTCTGGGAAGGAGGGAAGCGAAAAACGAAAACGCGAAACCGAAAAAAAAGGTCATGAAGGGGTTAAGTTGCTGTCCTAAAATTACATGGATTATGAAGGTTTGTTCTACCACTACTTACAGAAACACGACATCAGTTATTTTTGAGTGACGAATGACTTACCAGCCAAAGGCACCTGAGCAGGTTAAGCTTGAAAGACTGAAGAGCTGGGTAAGACTTGGTGTGTCATTAGACTGTTGAAAGACAGATTCGTTTCTGACATTTTTAGAACCAAACCTGATACTGATTAGGTTTTCTGTGAAAGATAACCTCTTATAAAATTCCTTTTTGTGGGTATGTTAAAGTAATAAAGAGCTCCCTGCTTGGTAGTTATAGCTGAGACACTAGATCACTGTTTGGCCGATCGTTCGGTCTACAGCCATTTCAGCCTACTGTGCCATACATAGGAGCACTTGATCAGGGAGAAAAACGCAATCAGCTGTCCATAATCAGACATGCGTGATCGACATCTCTATCAGTCATCAGCTTGATGGCGCCCTCATACACATTAGACCATAAGTCAAACCTGTCGATATTGACTGGTACAGCCAACTTAAAGGGGTATTCCCATCTCAGAGATCCTATCCCAATACATAGTGGGTGTAATAATAATAATAATATTAGCAAAAACCACCAATTAGAAACGTGTTTTAGTTTTACTGATTCGCTATGTCTCTTACCCCATGTGCAGGCATTGCAGGACCTTAGTTATCCATAGTTGTTACCACTAGCAACTATCTAACTCACTATATCATTGGTTGTAACCATGAATACCTAAGGTCCTGCAATGCCTGCACATGAGGAAAGAGAGGTAGAAAAACTATACTACATTTCTAATTGGAGGTATTTGCTATTATTACTATAATTATTATTACCACTATTACTACACCCACTACTATATATTGGGATAGGATCTTGGAGCTGAGAATACCCATTTAAGTGTAATGTGTATGGGAGCTTTAAATCTTTAACAGACATCCAAGGATGGGTAGCCGTTGTCTTGTAAGGCCATGTTCACACAGTGCGTTTTTTACCGCGGAACCGCGGCGGTTTTGCCGCTGCGGTTCCGCAGCTGTTTTCCATGCAGGGTACAGTACACTGTACCCTATGGAAAACAGGACACACTGTGCACATGGTCCGGAAATTGTAAAAAAAAAGACGCGCTGAATAGCTCCCGGAAAAAAGGAGCATGTCAATTCTTTTTCCGGAGCCGCAGCGGTTCTGCACCCATAGACCTCCATTGTGAGGTCCAAACCGCAGTAAAACCCGCAGATCAAAAATATATCTGCGGGTTTCACTGCGGTTTGATGTGCAGAACCGCTGCAGCAGGAAGTGCGGGGAGCGGGCGGAAGTGCGTGGGCGGAGTGTGGCTGCCCCCCCCGTGTTCCGATCCCGCCCCCCCGTGCTCCGATGCCCCCCCCCAGTGCTCCGATGCCCCCCCCCAGTGCTCTGATGCCCCCCCCCGTGCCCTAATCTCCCCCCCTTATACTCACCCGGCGTCCCGGTGTCCGTCCGGCCGTCTTCTCCCTGGGCGCCGCCATCTTGCAAAATGGCGGGCGCATGCGCAGTGCGCCCGCCGAATCTGCCGGCCGGCAGATTCGTTCCAAAGTGCATTTTGATCACTGAGATATAACCTATCTCAGTGATCAAAATAAAAAAATAGTAAATGACACCCCCCCCCCCTTTGTCACCCCCATAGGTAGGGACAATAAAAAAAATAAAGAATTTTTTTTTTTTTTTCACTAAGGTTAGAATAGGGGTAGGGGTAGGGTTAGGGTTAGGGTTAGGGGTAGGGTTAGGGGTAGGGGTAGGGGTAGGGTTAGGGTTAGGGGTAGGGTTAGGGGTAGGGTTAGGGTTAGGGTTAGGGTTAGGGTTAGGGGTAGGGTTAGGGGTAGGGGTAGGGTTAGGGTATTTTCAGCCATTTTAACCCTAAAAAAATTCCTAGAAAACACACAGACTCTGGCTAGAAAACTGCATAAAAAAAACGCATCAAAAAACGCATCAAAAACCGCATCAAAAACGGACCAAAAAAGGACCAAAAAAAGGACCTGCGTTTTCTGCCAAGAGCTGCAGTTTTTTAAAAAACAGTCAGGAAAAAAAAAGGATGGAAATCCTGAACGTGTGAACATACCCTAATGCTTCATTTGGTAAGTAACATAGTAACATAGTAACATAGTTAGTAAGGCCGAAAAAAGACATTTGTCCATCCAGTTCAGCCTATATTCCATCATAATAAATCCCCAGATCTACGTCCTTCTACAGAACCTAATAATTGTATGATACAATATTGTTCTGCTCCAGGAAGACATCCAGGCCTCTCTTGAACCCCTCGACTGAGTTCGCCATCACCACCTCCTCAGGCAAGCAATTCCAGATTCTCACTGCCCTAACAGTAAAGAATCCTCTTCTATGTTGGTGGAAAAACCTTCTCTCCTCCAGACGCAAAGAATGCCCCCTTGTGCCCGTCACCTTCCTTGGTATAAACAGATCCTCAGCGAGATATTTGTATTGTCCCCTTATATACTTATACATGGTTATTAGATCGCCCCTCAGTCGTCTTTTTTCTAGACTAAATAATCCTAATTTCGCTAATCTATCTGGGTATTGTAGTTCTCCCATCCCCTTTATTAATTTTGTTGCCCTCCTTTGTACTCTCTCTAGTTCCATTATATCCTTCCTGAGCACCGGTGCCCAAAACTGGACACAGTACTCCATGTGCGGTCTAACTAGGGATTTGTACAGAGGCAGTATAATGCTCTCATCATGTGTATCCAGACCTCTTTTAATGCACCCCATGATCCTGTTTGCCTTGGCAGCTGCTGCCTGGCACTGGCTGCTCCAGGTAAGTTTATCATTAACTAGGATCCCCAAGTCCTTCTCTCTGTCAGATTTACCCAGTGGTTTCCCGTTCAGTGTGTAATGGTGACATTGATTCCTTCTTCCCATGTGTATAACCTTACATTTATCATTGTTAAACCTCATCTGCCACCTTTCAGCCCAAGTTTCCAACTTATCCAGATCCATCTGTAGCAGAATACTATCTTCTCTTGTATTAACTGCTTTACATAGTTTTGTATCATCTGCAAATATCGATATTTTACTGTGTAAACCTTCTACCAGATCATTAATGAATATGTTGAAGAGAACAGGTCCCAATACTGACCCCTGCGGTACCCCACTGGTCACAGCGACCCAGTTAGAGACTATACCATTTATAACCACCCTCTGCTTTCTATCACTAAGCCAGTTACTAACCCATTTACACACATTTTCCCCCAGACCAAGCATCCTGAAATCTGATCAAGGTAAAACAGCATGACCCCTTAATTGACTTTATTTTTTTTAAATCATCATTTTTCAGACATAGTAGAAACTAATGTGGTTTTATATTAAAATATATCTCCGCACAAGGACCTACAACACTCACATATTATTGACTTGAGTGGGATAAGCAGAGAAAATAAAACCTTTATTCTACACATTAAACATAGTTTTCCCAATTCCACCGAGCTTACTGCAAGCCTATCCTAGCAACCTCCAACAGCATACTAGCTATATTTTTTTGATCATGGCAGCTACCAATCGGGTTGTTTTTATATTTTGATAGATCACACTTTTCTGAATGCAGCAATAACACATATGTGTATTTACATTTTTTTTTTAAAAATGCCATTGTTTTATTTTTTTTTTACTTTTCCCTGTTATTGTTAGACCCTTATTAAACTTGAAGCTGTGTTTGTCCGATCACTTGCTCAATATACAGCCATCGCTCCATATAGCAAAAATTGCGGTTTCCTTTGAAGATCAGCAACAGGCAGGGCTTCAACGGCGCTCCATAATGACAGGCATGGGGGTCATCCTCTAACCCCCAGCTGTCATGACAACCCATCGGTACTCACATCAAGGGTGCTCCAATTGGTGGAGAGAATGATGTGAAAGCATACCGGCGCGTGTTAAATGCCACAGTCAGAGATTGATAATGACATTTAATGGCTTAACAATCGTGGGTGGAGTACTACACCCATGATTGTTAGCGGCAGGTGCTGGTTATAATACACAGTTATCACCTGCTCGCTCCATACACCAGTTTTTGACTATCACCATACATGTACAGATGTCGTGAAGCTAATACAAAAAAAATAAGTGATGAGAAATGGTACTTGCTCATTGGCATTGACTTAAAACTCTAGACAAGGCATTGTGTAATAGCAAAAGGAATAAAAATAATTTTTTTAGATCACTTGTTACTATTTTAATGAGAATAAATAGGAATTTTATTATGCTGTGGATCGTGTGTGTGTACCAACTAGAATATGCTGTAAAGATATTTTAGCTTTCAAGATAAGCTACTGGTTGACAGATCGGTATAAGATCAGTTTCACGACAGCTGCTAAAAATGACAATACCGAAGCGCTAGAAAGTAATATTGTTTATTAAGTGAGGATCATGATTCGGCTTTTTCTCAGTTTGCACTATTAATCGAAGATTCAATACATCATGGCAGAAATGCCATGACAGACACATTAAAAGTACCGTACCTTTTCTCCAGTCTTTTCAGTTTTTGCTGAAATTTCTCTTCATTGAATGATGTGTTTAAAGCTCGATGGAGACGCTGTTTTTTGAAAAAAAATAAATAAGAGGAAGACAAAAAAAGAAACCATAAATCGGTATTGTTCAATAACAGATAACTGTTGTGAATTGGATTTTTTTGCAGTGTAGATTTCTAGAATTTCTAGCATATTCTAATATTCCAAATATAATGCTTATATAAATCTCTCAAGTAACAAGAAATTAAATATTCCAGAAATGTCAGCCAAGTTAAATATTAACATTTAATGTTTGATGCTTCTTCAACATCCACTGTGCTTCTCAACCTCTCCATAGTATTCTGTGGCAACTACAATGCAAGGAGATATCCAAATGAGTCTTTGGGCCCAATTCATCAAGACCTGTGTTGTTCACACTGTTCTTGATGATGGGACATGACAGAGACAGATGTTTCTGATTAATGAAGAGGTCCATACCCCTTCATAAATCTGGAGCATCTGACGAGTGGCATGTGCCTCCGTGTGCTAAGCAAGAAAGTACTCCAGGGAGGTGCTAAACAGATTTCTTACATTAGGAATCCAAAAATTTCTAAATTCCGAGTTGCTCCTAAATTTTACAATGCTTCAAATCTTTTACGCCAGAATTCTGTCATGAAAGCTTTGCTGAATCAGGTACTTTGTCTGTAGCTGCTTTGTACAGACAAAGGATCTTTTGTATTTTGTTTTAACATTTATGGTACTTTTTCAGACCACATGAATTTAACCCCTTTCTGACCTCGGACGGGATAGTACGTCCAAGGTCAGATCCCCTGCTTTGATGCAGGGCTCCGGCGGTGAGCCCGCATCAAAGCCGGGACATGTCAGCTGTTTTGAACAGCTGACATGTGCCCGTAATAGGCGCGGGCAGAATCGCGATCTGCCCGCACCTATTAACTAGTTAAATGCCGCTGTAAAACGCAGACAGCAGCATTTAACTACCGCTTCCGGCCGGGCGGCCGGAAATGACGTCATCGCCGACCCCCGTCACATGATCGGGGGTCAGCGATACGTCAGGATGGTAACCATAGAGGTCCTAGAGACCTCTATGGTTACTGATCACCGGTGGCTGTGAGCGCCCCCCTGTGGTCGGCGCTCACAGCACACCTCCATTTCTGCTACATAGCAGCGATCAGCAGATCGCTGCTATGTAGCAAAGGCGATCGAGTTGTGCCTGCTTTTAGCCTCCCATGGAGGCTATTGAAGCATGGCAAAAGTAAAAAAAAAAAGTTAAAAAAAATGTGAAAAAAATAAAAAAAATATAAAAGTTTAAATCACCCCCCTTTTGCCCCAATCAAAATAAATCAATAAAAAAAATCTACACATATTTGGTATCGCCGTGCTCAGAATCGCCCGATCTATCAATTAAAAAAAAGTATTAACCTGATCGCTAAATGGCGTAGCGAGAAAAAAATTGAAACGCCAGAATTACGTTTTTTAGGTCGCCGCGACATTGCATTAAAATGCAATAACAGGCGATCAAAAGAACGTATCTGCACCAAAATGCTATCGTTAAAAACGTCACCTTGGCACGCAAAAAATAAGCCCTCAACCGACCCCAGATCATGAAAAATGGAGACGCTGCAAGTATCGGAAAATGGCACAATTTTTTTTTTTTTTTTTTTAGCAAAGTTTGGAATTTTTTTTTACCACTTAGATAAAAAATAACCTAGTCATGTTAGGTGTCTATGAACTCGTACTGACCTGGAGAATCATAATGCCAGGTCAGTTGTAGCATTTAGTGAACCTAGCAAAAAAGCCAAACAAAAAACAAGTGTGGGATTGCACTTTTTTTGCAATTTCACCGCACTTGGAATTTTTTTCCCGTTTTCTAGTACATGACATGCTAAAACCAATGATGTCGTTCAAAAGTACAACTCGTCCCGCAAAAAAAAAGCCCTCACATGGCCAAATTGACAGAAAAATAAAAAAGTTATGGCTCTGGGAAGGAGGGGAGTGAAAAACGAACACGGAAAAACGAAAAATCCCAAGGTCATGAAGGGGTTAAAGGTACAATGAATCTAAAATTTGGGCAAATACAAGAATAGTTAACAAAAGTATTTCTTTAACAAGGTGGTAGAAGTAGCCTACTAAATATTCCCATACACATTGGGTAAATGTAGGCAGAACTTTTTAGAATCCTATAATATTACACTTTTTTATTACTTATGGTTTTTGCAAAATGTTGATGTAAACGAGACAAGAAATGAAGGTGTTAAAGTGAAAAATAATATGTTGTATGTCCAGTAACCTGTACATAATTTATCACAACACTTTTTTAGATAAATGTTGTTCATTTTGCACAATTTTTATTGCTTCAGAAAATAATTAATCTGATAACAATGATAATAAATCCCCCAGTATCTACATTTTTAACCAGCTTTCTAAGGCCAGATTTGAAGGGATTGTGAATACTCAATTTTATTCATTATATACTCTTGTAGGGGACTTGAACCCTATAAAAATCTTATCTGTAACAGAGATTTTAATTATTTTGTTTTATATTAAAACAATTATACTAAAGGGGGCCCATGACATGACAAAGTGGTTGATTCACAATTCCAGCTCTATTAGTTACCATCCTCCAACCCCTATCCTTGTGATTATAAAAGAAACACATCAAAGTTTTATCCTCTTAATATATTGCAGTTGTAATTTTATATAGCACTGTGTACTTACAATTGCTCTTGTTGCCCTTCTACCCAGTAATTTCTTCTTTTCTCTGTTCTACATAGAAACAGGAAGTCACTTCTCCCTGCAGGAGTAATCCTCTTTTTCAACTCCTGACCCAGCTGCTCGACTCCTCCCCGTGACAGGTACTTTTGCAGTGATGATTTGTGTAGGGAAAAGAGCCTTCCTGTTTCTACACAGAGCTTAGAAGGATTCAGCTAGTCAGTTTTTAATTTTGTGATGTCATATGCTTAATGGAAGAGAGAAGAATCCACTGGATAGAAAGGCAAAATGAGCAATTGTAACTATGCAGTTCTTTACAATATGACTGCAATATATTAAGAGGATACAAATTTTGATTGAAGTGCTCCTTTAACAGCCTTTCAATGAGCACTACCTGTATTGAACCCTCATCCCTGCATGCACTGATATTACAGGAGCCAAGAGCTCACACACTGTGCATAGACAGAAAATGTTATCCTGTCTGCACTAACACTGTGTGAGTTTTTTTAAGGCCAGCATATATTTCAAATCTACAATTAAGACATATTTTAATTTTTGGTTTTCATTTTGAAAAAAAAAGAGCCTTTAAATTAAAAATTCTCCAGGTACAGTCTATAGGTTACAATTATTTTTTATCTTTGTATTTTGAAGTATAGACAATTGATATTCAGCAGGATATTTCTTGTACGAGTGATACGTTTATACATACCTGACTAGTGTGAAGCCAATATTTTAATTTTGATTTCTTTTTAATTCTTGGCAAGACCAATCTAAAAACAATATGTTCTCCAATGGTTGTAAGAATAGACACTCCAATTCCTATACAGAGCATGACAAATAGCCCAGAGAAGTGTTTGATGCCCATTTGCAGAGTCTAGAAAAAATAAAAAGCGTGAAAAATCAATTAACATAATAATTATAGCGCTGCATTATTTTGAGCAGCTGGACAGAATTTATCTTGCTTGAAAATGAAAATGCTGAAGCCAAAGGCTTTTAACGTACAGTAGACGAAATATCAAACAGGCTTATATTTCCCGAGATAAATCACTGTGTGGAAGTATTAAATCTATACATAATCTATTCCGCAGAAATAAGCTTTATATTCATATACTGCAACATCAACTAAAACAGAACTTCCCTAGTTCTATGGAACAAAGTGAACTATGAATCAATTGAAAACTAGCTCAAGCAACCAGCCAAACATATAGCTAATGAAGTATGTATATTAGAAAGGTGCAAATCTTTACAAATTCAAATGCACTGGCTTTGCCAAATTATCTGACCATAAGAGCTTTGACCCTACAGGAGAGAGAAAGAAGACCCGCTGATCTAAAGAGCATACATTCTACAGGGGAGAGAGAGAAAGAGAGAGACTATCCACTGACCATAAGATTTAACAGTCCACAGGAGAGAGAGAGGGAGAGAGGAAGAGAGAGGGAGACCCTCGCTGATCATAAGAGCTTACACTCTACAGGTGAGAAAGGGGCCCCTGCTGACCATAAAAACTTACACTCTACAGGAGAGAGCATACCTGCTGACTATAAGAGCTTGCACTCTACAGGAAAGAGAGGACCATGCTGACCATAAGAGCTTACAATCCACAGGAGAAAGAGAGAGGACCCTGCTGACCATAAGAGCTTACACTCCACAAGTGAGAGAGAGGACCCTGCTGACCATAAGAGGAAGGTATAAGGGTTAAAAGTTGACCAGTGATTTCTTATTTTTACAAGAAAATTTAGAAAACCATTTTTTTTAGGGACCACCTCACATTTAAAGTCACTTTGAGGGTTGTACATGACAGAAAATACCCAAACTTGACAAAATTCTAAAAACTACACCCCTCAAGAAGTTTATTAACCCTTGACGTGCTTCACAGCAACTGAAAAAATCTGGAAGGAAAAAATTAACATTTAACTTTTTCTTGCAAACATTTTACTTCAGAACCAATTTTTTTCTTTTCACAAGGGTAAAAAGAGAAAATGAACCACAAAATTTGTTGTGCAATTTCTCTTGAATACGCCGATACCACATATGTGGAGGTAAACCACTGTTTGGGCGCACGGCAGGGCTTGGAAGAGAAGGAGCGCCGTTTGACTTTTTCAATGCAGAATTGGATGGAATTGAGATTGACGCCATGTCGCGTTTGGAGAGCCCCTGATGTGCCTAAACAGTGGAAATCTCCCACAGGTGACACCACTTTGGAAACTAGACCCCTTAAGGAACTTATCTAGATATGTGGTGAGCACTTTGAACCCCAAAGTGCTTCACAGAAGTTTATAACGTAGAGCCGTGAAAATAAAAAATCACATTTTTTACACAAAAATGATATTTTCGACCACAAATTCCTATTTTTACAAGGGTAACAGGAGAAATTAGACCATAAAAGTTGTTGGGCAATTTCTCCAGAGTACATTGAGACCACATATGTGGGGGTAAACCGCTTTTGGGCGCACGGCAGAGCTTGGAAGAGAAGGAGCACCGTATGACTTTTTCAATGCAGAATTGGCTGTTATTGAGTTCGGACACCATGTCGCGTTTTGAGAGCCCCTGATGTGCCAACACAGTAGAAACCCCCCACAAGTGACACCATTTTGGAAACTAGACCCTTTAAGGAACTTGTCTAGATGTGTGTTGAGCACTTTAAACCCCCAAGTGCTTCACAGAAGTTTATAACGTAGAGATGTGAAAATATAAAATCACATTTTTTCAACAAAAATGATCTTTTCGCCCCCAAATTTTTATTTTCACAAGGGTAACAGGAGAAATTGGACCCGAAAATTTGTTGTCCAATTTGTTCTGAGTACGCTGATACCCCATATGTGGGGAGAACCACTGTTTGGGCACACATTAGGGCTCGGAAGGGAAGTAGTGACTTTTAAAATGCAGACTTTGATGGAATGATCTGCAGATGTCATGTTGCATTTTCAGAGCCCCTTATGCAATTAAACAGTAGAAACCCCCCACAAGTGACCCTATTTTGGAAACTAGACCCCCAAGGAACTTATTTAGATATGTGGTGAGCATTTTGAGCTCCCAAGTGCTTCACGGACGTTTGACGCAGAGCCATGAAAATAAAAAATCTTTTTTTCCCCACAAAAATGATTTTTTTAGCCCCCAATTTTTTTTTTATTTTCGCAAGGGTAACAGGAGAAACTGGACCCCAAAAGTTGTTGGCCAATAAGTCCTGAGTACGCTTTTACCCCATATGTGGGGGTAAACCACTGTTTGGGCGCACGGCAGAGCTCAGAAGGGAGGGA
Organism: Ranitomeya imitator; assembly: GCF_032444005.1. Lineage (NCBI taxonomy): Eukaryota > Metazoa > Chordata > Amphibia > Anura > Dendrobatidae > Ranitomeya > Ranitomeya imitator. The sequence goes on along the minus strand of NC_091282.1, from coordinate 515,681,480 downwards.
GCACCAATTGACTTTTTGAACGCAAAATTGGCTGTCACGTTTGGAGACCCCCTGATGTACCTAAACAGTGGAAACCCCCCAATTCTAACTCCAACCATAACCCCAACACACCCCAAACGCTAATCGCAACCCAATCCATAACCCTAATCAAAACCCTAACCCAGAACACACCTAACCCTAATTCCAACTCTGACCCTAATCAAATCCTTAAACCCAAAACACCCCTAATCATAATCTCAACCCTAACCTCAAACCTAACCCAACCCTAACCTTACCCCTAATCCCAAACCTTACCCTAATCCCAAACGTAACCCTAATGCCAACCTTAACCATAATACCAATCCTAACCCTAATCCAAACCCTAATCCTAACCCTAACCCCATCTCTAACCCTAACTTTAGCCCCAACCCTAACTTTAGCCCCAACCCTAATCCTAACTTTATCCCCAACCGTAGCCCTAGCTCTAACCCTACCTTTAGCACCAACCCTAACCCTATCTTTAGCACCTACTCTAACCCTATCGCTAACCCTAACTTTAGAACCAAACCTAACCCTCGCCCTAACCCTAACTTTAGCCCCAACCCTAACCCTATCTTTGGCACCAACTCTAACCCTATCGCTAACCCTAACTTTAGCACCAAACCTAACCCTAGCCCTAACCCTAACTTTAGCCCCAACCCTAACCCTAACTTTAGCACCAGCCCTATCCCTAACTTTAGCCCCAACCCTAGCCCTAACCCTAGCCCTAACCCTAGCCCTAACCCTAGCCCTAACCCTAGCCCTAACCCTAGCCCTAACCCTAATTGGAAAATAGAAATACATACTTTTTTTATTGTATCATTTTTTCCTAACTAAGGGGGTGGTAAAGGGGGGGTATTTACTATTTTTTTATTTTAATAGGATCTCACAGTGACCAAAATAGAACAAGAGGAAGAATCTTCCTCTGCCGGCCGGCACATCACGCATGCGCCCGCCATTTTGTTCCTGGAGGAAGAAGCCGGCAGCCAGGAGAGGATGCAGGAGAACCCAGGGACACCGGTAAGTATGATAGGGTCCCCGAATCCCCCTATTTCTCTGTCCTCTCATGTGCGATCACTTCAGAGGAAAGAATGACATGCCATTTTTTTTTTCGCTTGCCGGTAAATGGTTAATTACCGGCGATTGCAAAACAGGGGTCAGTAAAAACCGACCCCGATCATGTTCTTTGGGGTCTCGGCTACCCCCGGCAGCCGAGACCCCAAAGATCTGCCGGGTGCCAACTGGCGGGCGCATGAAAAAGATAAAAAATGGACAGAAAAAACCAGCTCACCTACTAGGCATTTGTTGTGGGGAAGCCTGGATGACGTGCAGTCTTCACGTGAAACAGTGGAACAAATAATTTGTTCCGCATGAAAAAGATGGTGGCGTCCATCGGGAGCCACGAGGAGCATCGGGAAGACAGGTGAGTATCGGGGGGCTATCGGGGACCCCATTTCTCTGTGCGATCACATTGGAGAACAGAGAAATTAAATGGTAAATCGCTTTTTTTGCGGTCACTGATAAATGGTTAATTATCGGCTGTATCAACCCGAGGGTCGGTAAAAACCCCCCGAATCATGTTCTCTGGGGTCTCGGCTACCCTCGGCAACCAAGACCCCAGAGAAAATTTGACTCTGGGGGGCGCTATTCACTTTTACCACAGCGCTGTTAATTAACGCTGTGGTTTAAGTACCCTTAACTGCCGCCGTTAAAAGGCGTATCGGCGGTCGTTAAGGGGTTAAATATATAG